>NC_043000.1:73224412-73411912 GCF_006345805.1 Octopus sinensis | reverse complement strand
CACCACCTCGTCCCAAGTTTTCCTGGGTCTACCTCTTCCACGGGTTCCCTCCACTGTTAGGGATTGGCACTTTTTCACACACCAATCTTCATCCATTCTCGCCACATGACCATACCAGCGCAATCGTCTCTCTTGCACACCACAACTGATGCTCCTTAGGTCCAACATTTCTCTCAGGGTACTAACGTTCTGTCGAGCATGCACACTGACATTACACATCCATCAGAGCATACTGGCTTCATTTCTCGCGAGCTTAAGCATGTGCTCAGCAGTCACGGCCCATGTTTCACTGCCACGTAGCATGGCTGTTCGTACACATGCATCATACAGTCTGCCTTTTACTCTGAGCGAGAGGCCTTTGGTCACCAACAGGGGTAAGAGCTCCCTAAACTTTGCCCAGGCTATTCTTACTCTAGCCATTACACTTTCAGCACACCCACCCCCACTACTGACTTGGTCACCAAGATAACGGAAGCTATCAACTACTTCTAGTTTTTCCCCCTGGAAAGTGACGGAAGTTGTTTTCTGCAGATTTTCAGAGGTTAATGCTCCCGAGCATCTGCCACATACAAAAACCATCTTCCTAGTTAGCCTTCCTATGACATTGCTGCACCTCTTATGTGTCCATAGCTTACACTTGGTGCATCTTATAGAGTTTCTACTTACACCTTTTCTACAGATCGAGCAGGGCCATCTACCTGAAGGCGTTTGTGATTTGTCTACCTTCCTACTTATTACGACTTTGGTTTTAGCTAGATTGACTCTAAGGCCCTTCGATTCTAAACCTTACTTCCACACCTGAAACTTCTTCTCCAGTTCTGATAGTGACTCAGCAATTAGAGCAAGGTCATCAGCATAGAGGAGCTCCCAAAGGCATCCTGTCTTGAATTCCTCTGTTATTGCCTGGAGGACTATGATAAATAGGAGGGGGCTGAGGACTGAGCCTTGGTGGACCCCTACCTCTACCCGGAATTCTTCACTGTACTCGTTGCCAACCCTCACCTTACTAGCAGCGTCCCTGTACATGGCTTGCACAGCTCTCACTAACCATTCATCTATTCCTAGTTTCCTCATTGACCACCAGATGAGGGATCGGGGTACCCTGTCGAAGGCTTTCTCCGTGTCAACAAAAGCCAGGTACAGGGGCTTATCTTTGGCTAGGTATTTCTCCTGCAGCTCCCTTACCAGGAATATAGCATCAGTGGTACTTTTCCCTGGCACGAACCCAAACTGCATCTCATCTAAACTAACTCTCTCTCTAATTAGTTGGCTTATGACCCTCTCTGTAACCTTCATCACCTGATCCAACAGCTTGATACCTCTGTAATTATTTGTATCTAGGGCGTCACCTTTACCTTTGTAGCAGTTGACTATTATGCTGCTACACCAGTCATTGGGTATGACTCCTTCATGTATCACCTGATTAACTATACAGGTGACTAGGCTATAGCCGACACTACCAGATATTTTGAGCATCTCTGCAGTGATACCTGATGGGCCTGGGGCTTTCCCTGTCTTCATGCTTCTAATTGCCTTAGCTACCAAGGAACTATCAACCCTGATAGCTGGTCCCTCTGTTGGGTCAACGTTCGGCAGACTCTCTTTATCCCATTCATTTTCTTTATTCAGCAACCTTTCATAGTGGCGTCTCCAAGCCTCTCTCTTTGCATCCTCGTTTAGCGCAAGTAAACCATTTTCCATGTGAACACACTTCTCTCCTACCACATCACAATTCTCTCTCACACACTGTCTTGCAACGCGAAACACCTCCAGTCTTTGGTCCTCACAGCGCAGAACATTGGCAAATTTTTTCTTATCTGCTTCCCCTCTGGCTAGATAGACCTGTTTCCTGGCTTCCCTTTTAGCAGCTTGATACAATTCCCTGCTACCACCATTCTTCCAGTGCTTCCAAGTCTGTCTCTTTTCTCTAATAACCCTGTCTACAACACTGTTCCACCACCACGTTACCTTGGGACGAGAGGGGATTTTGCACCAGCCACAGATCTGGTCAGTGGCTCTCAGCAGGTTGTCCCTTAGAAACGTCCAGTTGCCCTCTACCCCATGTGATACTCTATCCCCTTCTACTTCGTCAAAGGCTTCAAGTAGCATGTCTCTAAATCTCTGTCCATTCGCAGGATCTTTAAGCTTCCAGATCCTTCTTCTCCATGTTGGTCGTCTTCTGGTTGTCCTCCTAGTCCTGATCCTAAAGTCACTAACTACCAGTCTATGTTGTGGGGTACATTCTTCGCCTGGGAAGGTTTTGGCATTTATAAGTAGCCATCTCTCCCTTTGCCTGGCAAGGATGTAGTCAATTTGGCTGGTATGTTGGCCCGATCGGTAGGTGACTAGGTGGCTGGTAGGTTTCCTGAAGTTAGTGTTGAAAATCATAAGATTATTTGCATCGCAGAACTCCAGCAGCCTGGTTCCCTCCTCGTTGCGGGAACCAAAGCCATAGCCTCCATGTATGCCATGGAAGCCCCCAGCATGTCGTCCAACGTGACCATTGAAGTCACCAGCCACAAAGAGAAGGTCTCTGTCGTCCGTCAACGAGGTAGTCTGCAGTAGAGTGTCATAGAATCAGTCTTTCTGTCCATCAGGTAGCCCCGACTGAGGAGCATAGGCTGATATAATGGTTGCTAAACTATGATGAAGCGCTAATCTAATCTTAAGTATTCTATCGCATACTCTGATTACCTCAATTACTTTCTTGATAAAATTGTAATTCGTTTGTTTAACGTAGTTTAATTTTTGGAATTTTAACCAATGAATCGCCTCTAATTGAGCTAATTGAGTGTGGAGGCGCAATGGCCCAGTGGTTAGGGCAGCGGACTCGCTGTCATAGGATCGCGGTTTCGATTCCCAGGCCGGGCGTTGTGAGTGTTTATTGAGCAAAAACACCTAAAAGCTCCACGCGGCTCTGGCAGGGGATGGTGGTGATCCCTGCTGTACTCTTTCACCACAACTTTCTCTCACTCTTACTTCCTGTTTCTGTTGTACCTGTATTTCAAGGGGCCGGCCTTGTCACTCTCTGTGTCACGCTGAATATCCCCGAGAACTACGTTAAGGGTGCACGTGTCTGTGGAGTGTTCAGCCACTTACACGTTAATTTCACGAGCAGGCTGTTCCGTTGATTCAAATCAACCGGAACCCTCGTCGTCGTAACCGTCGGAGTGCTTCCTCAATTGAGCTAAAATAATTTGCTGCGTCTAAAACTGAGACAACATCCTGTCACTAACCCTAAACCTCACCCTAACCCTAATTTTTTTTTCTTATTTGTTAAATTAATTTAATTGTTACGCATGTGCGTAACAATTAAATTAATTTAACAAAGAAGAAAAAAAAATTTAGGGTTAGGGTTAGTGACAGGATGTTTCAGTTTTAGACGCAGCAAATGATTTTAGCTCAATGGAGGTAATCGATTGGTTAAAATAGCCGAAATGCTCGAAATTTCAGACGAAATATCTTGCAAACTATAGAAATTTCTCAATAAAACCAAGAGAAAATGATGTTTTATAAACACATTCTACCAGTATACGAAGTTTAAAACTTTTTAGTTACCTAGAAATTATGTTAAAAAGTGCCGTTCAAAAGGAAAAGATCCCAAACTTTTACTACAATAGAGAGAGGAAAAGAAATTATATAGAAATAGTTTAATATTTCTACATATTGTATACTTAAATACTAGCTCATCAGATGGTATTTGTGAATATTGATTAAATGATATTTACTGGTATTAATAAAGGAGTATTGAGGTAATAGAACATGCTAATTATATATTAATAAAATTTTAATCTAAGCAGTTTTTTTATAAGTAGTGAATATATCAGTATAATTCTATATAAGCTATGTATGAATTTATAGAGATATAAAACTTAGAATAATTTTATAAATAAACTAGCATTATGACCCGTTGTTGCCGGGTCATAGTGCTAGTGCATGTATATATGTGTATATATATGTGTACATATTACATGTACATCTATATATATACATCTACACATAAAATACAAAATACAAAGTTATATCTTGATGTCGCTAGTGATAACAATACTCAAAATATATAACAGACTGGAATTGTAGGCCTGTCTCTTGCAATTTCGATCAAGGTACGACGGTCAGGCGGTAGTAGAAGATGAACTCGGTGTACAAGTTTGCCACCTCCGCCCGACTTTTTAGGGACAGTTTCCTTCGTTTCCTTCATTGCCGGGCGAGAGTGACCACCCTACACGTTATCTCATTCCTAGTCTTTCTCCATTTGGAGGTCCGGACCAAACCAGAGCCCGAGCAACTCGACCGGACCGTTAGCTCAGCGTCCGACGACGGAGGCGCTGGTGGACAGCATCGGCTTGCTTCTCCAGGTGCCGAGTCGCAAGCCCACTAATTTTTCCCGGTGATTTTTGCTCCTGTCACCGCTTCGTAGTCTTTCAGTGTCTCGCCAACCAGCTCGATATGCTCATGGCTAGACACTATGACGGTGATGTCGTCCGCGTATGCAGACACGCTCATCCCGCATCCCAATTCTCACAGGATGCCCCTCAGAGCTGCTAGCTTCCGCAATAATGACTCAAGAGTCAATACGTAGAGAAGCAACGAGAGGGGCATCCTTGACGGACCGAATGTGCAATGTCGAAAGGTCTCAATAGATGTCCATTTACGCGAATTACCGAATGGATACCTCTGTACAAAGCGGCTATCCAGCCGCGGAAGACTGGACCAAAACCAGCCGCTCTGAGGACAGCCTCCAAGTATCAATGGTCTGCCCTATCGAAAGCTTTCGATTGATCCAAATTGATCAGCGCCCCACCCATGCCAGGTTCCTTAACTACCCTGTCTATGATGTAGCGCATCAGGTGGAGGTTGTCATGGATGCTCCGGCCCAGCACGGCACACATTTGCACTTTGTCGACCAGTTTCTCGATGACAAGCGCCAACCTCTTGGCTAACACCTTGGCCAAAATTTTCAAGTCTGCATTAAGCAGAGTGATGGGCCTAAAGTGATCTATTACATCCCCCTCGTTTAGATCTTTCTTCAGCAGTGTTACGTCTCCTCGGCTCACAAAACCAGGAATGCTCCCGTTTTGCTGCCAGTTGCAGTACACTGCTGCCAAGACGTCTCCAAACAAGTCTGGCATACAACTGTAAATTTCGTGTCGCTCGAGCATTCTGCCATCACGTCCTGAACTTCCGCCGCCGTGATGGCACCTTCGCAGTGCCCTGCCTCTCTTGTTGAGAGTCGTGGTAGGTTGTGTAGGTAGGCACTGAAGTCTACCCTACGTTCTTGCCTGCCACTCGTCCTGAACAGTCGGGCAAAATGCTGTTGAAAGGCCTCACACATTTTACTTGGCTCGAGCAATTCGCGCCCCTGTTCATCTACCAGAGACCGAATGGTGGATTTGTTGCCCTGTTGCGCCTCTGCCACCCAGGCCTCTTGCGTGGCTCCAACACCTTCATTCCTTAGAGCACGCATCCTAGCTCTGACAAGTATTGGTCGAGGGCCAACCTCGCCGCCAAAACGTCAGATGCAATGCCACTTCTAATTGCCTCTTCTTGCTTCTTAACTAGCTCCCCCTCTACTCTGTTTCTATCTATGGCTAGTGCTTTGCTGTACCTAATCGCTTCTACTTTTACTGCTCTCTTGAGGGAAAACCACCATTTGTTGTTGATGATGGCTCCCGTCAAAGCCCTCTTTACTAGTGTGCTAATCCGGTCTCAGAAAACCTGTCTCGATGGGAAAGACGCGTTTAGTTTCCAGTATCCGGGACCCTGCCTGTGTCTTACCTAAGTCTAGCATACATATCACAAGTTTGTGATCTGTGTAGCTGACTATGTGGAATTGTGGACATCCTACGCTATCTCTATCTACTGTCCTACAAAGTATCCTATCTAGATACGATCTCGACAACCCGATGCAGTTGCTTCATGTCCATGTTGGCGCATTCGGGTGGTCGAGTCGGTACCTGTCAGACAGTTGAAAGCGTCTGAGCAGGTCTCTGAGGCATTTGCATCCCTGTCTATTCCTATCTCTGCCCACGGAGTCAACATGCATGTCCAAGGTAGCATTCCAATCCCCCACTAAGAGTAAAGGACGAGACGTTCCCAAGAATACTTCTAGATGTTGAAAGAAATCCACCTGACCTGTTAGTGCGTAGACTGATACAAGTCGAAAAGCGCACCCATTGCTGCCGTCAACATCCAGGACGACCAGTCTACCCTCCGGGTCTACGAATATTGTCGTTACTTTGAGATCCAGACTACTGCGAAAAAGTACTGCGGTGCCACTACCGCCCATTCTTGGCAGACAGGGGGGAAAATAAATGTTGAACTGTCCGCCAAACATGGTCTTTAGGGCTTGCGGATTGTGGTGTCTGGTCTCACTTATGGCTATGATTTCTAACTTGTGTGACTTTATGTCATTTAAGAGGTACCCTTGTTTCCAAGGGGACCCCAAGCCACGTGCAATTACACAACCAATCTTGATCATAATCCTAGTGAATTAAAATACAAGCGAAAGGAACAGAGGGTTACTTACTGCTCGACAGTTTTTGCTTTTTCTCCTCCTTTGGTTTGTCCTCGAGGAGATCCCAGTAAAGTTTCTTCGTGAGGTATTTTTGGCATTTACCAACTGCACTGGGAAAAAAAAGCCTTTTAGTGTGTGGTGCAGACTTCTGGAGGTATATAGTATTTTGATGTGATCCGGTGGTGTTGTGTATGGGTGATTGTTTGTTTTTATATCATCTTCTGTGATGTTTGTTTTTGATTTGATGTATTCCATCAAATTTGTGTTTTTGGTGTCTATAGCTGTGAGCATGTTTGCTGTATATATTTTTGTGGTGTTGGTGTGGCTGTTGTTTGTGGTGGGTTTCAAAATGTCTTCGGGAGATGTATTTCTCCCTGCTTTGTTTGTGTTTGCATTTGGTTTGGTTGTGTTTCTGCTCTTTTTTTTTCCTTCCTTTTCTAGCTATTTGCCATTCCTCGCTGGTTTCGTCTTCCGATGAATTTTCTGAGGAATCAGAAGGGGGTAGGAGTATGTTGTAGGCTTCTATGTATGTCTGTGTAAGTGGTTGTGTTGTTTTCGTTGCTGTTGGTTGTTGAGTGTTTGTGTGTGGTGAGTGCGGTATAGGGGATGGGGAATCAGTTTTTGTATATTTTTTTGTTTTTCTGTTCCTTTAGTTCTTGCTGTTGTTGGTGGTGTTGATATTTTATCAGGTATTGTATTATTTTTGGTTGTTGATGGATTAGCTTAGTGTGCTTCTCTTGTCGTCTTCTGTGTTGATGGTGGTGTGGGTAGTAGTGCTTTTTTCTTGGAGTGTTTTGGTTGTGGTAGTGGTTGTTGTTGCTCTTGTTGTGCAGTGGTTGGACACTTCTTTTTCAAATATGTTTCGCTTCCGCACAAATAGCAACATGGTCACCTGCCCTCTACCATTACATAGAGTTTGTAGCCTTCTGGCAGTTCTATAGTGGTGGGTATCTTTTCTCTTGTTGTTTCATCCAATTGAAGGAGGAATTGGATTGATTTTCCCACCCAGTTTTTTTGTTCTAGAATAGCGATTTCAAGAATGTTTGTCTCTGCCATTTCAAAGCAGATGGCAGAGACTAACCATTGTATTTCGACTTCAATTGGTACATTTTTTATTTGGACTTTCATCACCCTCTGGCCTAAATAAGTTGGTATCATTACCAAATCATCTGAATGCAGCTCCAATGTGGAAAATCATTTTGCAAGATTTTCATTGAGGAAACGTACTTGGACTGTGCTAAATTTATGTCCCCAACTAACATACTCCTAAGGCATTTTTCAATTTTTCCCTGCAGTGCATTTTCTGGTCGTCTTGTCTTCTTGTTGATGACTTTGTATATTATTGGTTTTTTTGTGTGTGTTTTCCACAATGTGTTGTGGAATGTGAAGATGCAATTTATCTCCTTCTTTGGTGAAAAGTGCCTTTGTGAGGTTTATTTCCTGTGCGGTGAATTTTACGATTGTCCTTTTTGTTTTATGGCTTCCGTGAAGTTAGTTCTATTTTTGATGGTGTTAGTGGCAGTGGAGTTCGTTGAAGTCGTGGTAGTGGTGTTGGTGTTGGCAGTGTTGTCTTCAGTAGGCGGCTTTGTGCTGATTTCGTTGTTGTTGTTGGTAGTGATGGTGGTGGTACTGGGATTCATGTTTGTGTTTGTATTCGTTTTTGAAATCCCTTTCTCTGTCCTTCTTTCATCGATAAGTGGTGTAGGGAGTGGGGGAAAATCTAAGTTAATGTCTTTGGTGGTGGCGATGGTGAATGGTCTCTCAACGTTAGTTTTGTTGTTGTGGTGGTGGTGGTGGTGGTGGTGACAGTGGTGTTCAAGCTGCGAGGTTTAGCAGCTAATAGCAACAATAGTGTTTCGCTACCGTTCCGCAAGACTGGCGAGCTAGCCACGTGGTTTCCTGTTGCCATTTTCAAAATGAAAAAAGGCTAAAAAGAACCCACGAAAATTTTGAAACTTTTGGTAATTTCGCCCATACAGGGGCGGAATTCTATGTGAATAATTCTCAGGTTTTTTAGTGAATGATCTTGCACAACGATTAAAAACAAAATATTTGACAACAAGGAGTTTTAAACATGTAAAAGTGGCCAACTTATGTGGAGCCCATTTGACTAGCGTCTGTCCATGCAGACAGACAGACAGACAGACAGACAGATAGATAGATAGATAGAGATGTCTATAAATAAATGTAATTTTCTTTAGTGACATGTCTTGTTACAGGTGCCATTGTAAGATAAGTTTTTAACCACCACTAGGTACCTGTAACATTCCTCATCAGATATTGGAGAAACAGTTAAGTCATTGATAGAGCTACTGCTACCATGGAAGTGGCTACTGAGGACACTTGCAAACCCATCACAACTCACATCTGGTAATGATCAACCATTACTTTTGCAGCTGCAAAATCAACATGCTTTTGGTGTAGTGGAGACATCCATAAAAAAAAATCAATGCCTGGTAAGAAACTCCACTTACAGAAGGTGTCAGAAGAAAAGCCACTGGGAGATGGTCTGCCTCTCAAAAAGCCACCAAAAAACAAACAAAATTCCCCTAAAACAATAGTTATCATGGAGCCTGAGAGTGAGTCAAAGAGAAACAGTGATGGAAGCTTATCGACCATCATTTTAGCAGTTACTAACGATATGGGATCGCTGGTACTCATTAAGATTAAGTGCAACAATGCACAAGGCCTTCTAGATATGGGTTCTGATAGGACATTTGTGGAAGTGAATCTTCTTGCAGCCTGGGGATTACAATATGATTATACCAGCCCAGGAAAAGTTAGGCTGGCCAACAATACAGTACTGGAAATTAAAGGCAAATTCAGGAGCAAACTGCAACTGGGAAATAACATATATGTTACTTTCGTTATGGCCAACCAATTTGTAGTTCCAATGATCATCAGAATCAATATCCTCAGTCAACGCTCAGTAGTCACAATTGACTTCAAGGGTATGTGCAAGCCTGTGTCATTTTGCATGTCCATGTCAAGTTTCAAATGCACCACATATGAACTTCTTCCAGGCATTAAGACCACTAACTCAAACCAATTGCAACAACTTCAAGGTGCAGAGTTTAATGAGCACCAAATAGATAAGTTGCTTTCAGAGGACATAATTCAGGTGAGCTGTAGTCCCTGATGAGCTCAATGTTTCGTGACATCTAATGGAAGAAAGAAAAGACTAGTAATCATCTACTAGAACACTATAAATATCTACACACAACTGGATGCCTACCCAACTCCCTGGATCAATGATCTTCTAAATAAAATAACAGTAAACAAGGTTTTCAGAAATATAGATATAATAGCTGCATATCACCAGGTGGAACTCCTACCCAGACTATAAGTTGACAGTGTTCGAAGCAGTGGGGGAAACTGCATGAGTTTAAACACCGCCCCTTTGTTTGTACCAATGCCATCATAATTTTTCAGCATGTCATGGACAAATTCATAGAAAGAAACATCATCATCATTTAACGTCTGTTTCCCATGCTAGCATGGGTTGGACAGTTTGACCAGGGCTTACAAGCTGGAAGGCTGCACCAGATTCCAGTTTGATTTGGTAAGGTTTCAATGCCTTACCAAATCAAACTGGAATCTGGTGCAGCCTTCCAGCTTGTAAGCCCTGTTTTTGTTTCTGGCAGTCTGGCTTTGTTGATATTCTCTCTGGTCCTAGTAAGTAGAACAGTGGGGTGGGAGCACTGAGGTATCCACTTTGCATAATATGTTCTCTCAGTGTTGTTTATTCATTTAGTAGAGTCTAGTACCTTTTAGGATCGGGTTCTATTGCTGAATTTCTGATGTGTCCGAGGAAGCTGATTTGCTTCTGACAAAATTGGTTGTTGCCCTTGTTGATGCCCAATGTTTTTGCTGTATGGATAAATCTTCTGAGGTTATGTTCATATTGGTTTTTGCCAGCTATGATGTCATCTAGATAGGCAAAGGATTTTTAGACCCATCAAACCAAGTTAAATCGCAGTTGTGGTAGATACTGGTGTCACGCAAATGGCACCTATGTCAGTGGCGCCTAAAAGCACCCACTACACTCTTGGAATAGTTGTCATTAGGAAGGGCCTTGTCTATGCATGTCTTCTGCATTCAGAGTCCATGTCTCACTACTATGGAGTATAACCATTCACACAAGCATCTTTCACTCACAGAGAGTCCTTTTGTTGCTAACAGAGGTAATAGCTCTCTGAACTTCCTCCACCCTATTCTTATTCTTGAAATTAATACTTTCAGCGCATGCTCCACCATTGCTAATTTGGTCACCTAGGTAACAAAAACTATCTACAACCACAAAAGAGCTTCCTTGGCATTTGAGAGAATCTAAGTCCCATGTACTCTTAGTGCTTATTGTTCCTGCATATCTGCCACATACAAAGATGACTTTATCTGTTAATCTACCTGGGATTCCACTACACCTCTTATGTGTCCATAGTTTACACTGGGTACAGTGAATGGAATTTCTTCCAACTCCTTTCCTACATTTTGAGCAAGGCCATATACCATTTACCAGTAAATAGCTTAATTTGCATGTTTTAACTTAGATGGCTTATCATTAATGAAACAATGTATATTTCATACTCAACACAGAAAGATTGAAATATATCAGAGAGCCTGGCATATCTGTGTATGTGCATGCATGTTCTATCGACCTGCAGTGATCTTTTGTGATACAAAAGAAATGAAGGCACAAGTTTACTGGTATTAGTAAAACAACTTACCTGCTGTATCTTTGGAGACAATTAAATAATGCTGTCCAGGATTTAAACCAGAGTCTCCAGTTAACACTTTCATATCTTCCTTTAATACATCACTCTGATTGTTACCATCATGTAAAGTGGTGTCAGATTTGCCACCATCACCATTTTCAATGGACTGGTCTAAATATAAAGAAATAAACAAGAACATCAGAAATAAGCAAAAATATTTACCGCGACCTGATTGTTCATCTGTCACTTTGTCCACATCTTTTTGTCCGTCTTTTTGTCCAGTGACTTTTTGTCCAATTTTAAATAAACTTTAGAAAACAAGGTGAACATGAAAATCAAATAATCATTGAGAATTTTATCGATAGGATTCAAGTAAAATACTGTGGAAAAATGTATTTTAAAAAGTCATTTTAAAAAGTAATAAAATATAACTAATGGTTTATTATGATCACTTAAAACTGATACAAATTATATGCCACACTTTTCAAAAAATCAATTTTTCTTGTTGACCCATATTCAATGAACAATCTTTGAGGTGTTCAGTTATTCTTCGATATCGTGTACATGAATTTGACGGATCTCCTCGAAGGATTTGAATCCTTCCTCTTCCTTCAGAGTTTTGATTAATTTTCAAATATTCATATGTACATCACCCGCCGAACACTTTATTGCAGAATGAAAACCCTCCGCAGCATTATTTGTTCTGGTGAGATCTTGAAGAGAATGCTGATTAACATTCCATACAGCTATCAGGAATGTAGGTGGTTCTCTCCTTTGTCTAGCACCACGTCCTCTCGCAATGCCTATGTAAGTCAAGGTGAAATAAGCAATGAATTCTGTAGGTATTTCTTCATTGTCTATTAATTCTTCATAGACCTCTTTGACATCATCGACGGGTAGGAAGGCTAATGCTGAAAACATCGAATTTTAACTCAGAATTCAGAGTCTGTATTGTATTTTTCTTTGAGGCCTAATTCTGCAATTTTTTTAAACATTGATTGGCTTAAATGAAACAAACAGGCCACAATAGATGAATTAGAGAATGATGAATTAAATGCCTTATGAACTGCAACTTTGAAATCTGCCATGAGATCAAGCAGATATGCATTAGGTTGCATAATTTTCAATTGCTCAATAAATAATTCATCATCATCATCATCATCATCGTTTAACGTCCGCTTTCCATGCTAGCATGGGTTGGACGGTGTTCAACTGGGGTCTGGCAAGCCCGAAGGCTACACCAGGCCAGTCAGATCTGGCAGTGTTTCTACAGCTGGATGCCCTTCCTAATGCCAACCACTCCGAGAGTGTAGTGGGTGCTTTTATGTGCCACCGACACAGGTGCCAGACGAGGCTGGCAGACGGCCACGCTCGGATATGGTGTTTTCGGTGTTTTTCTTATGTGCCACCGACACAGGTGCCAGACGAGGCTAGCGAACGGCTACGATTGGATGGTGTTTGTTACGTGCCCACGGCACGGAGGCCAGTCAATGCGGTACTGGCTACGGTCCCGTTCGGATGGTTTTCTTATGTGCCACCGGCACTGGTACCACAAGGATACAAATTCCATTGATGTTTATCTATTTTGATTTGGTTTGACTTGATTCAATTTGACTTTGATTTGATTTGCCTCAACAGGTCTTCACAAGTGTCACAATCAGGAAGGTATGCACAGGTGGACTGACTACGTCCCAGGTAGGGGCCACGGGTTATGGCTTCACTAGTCTTGCCAGGTCTTCTCACGCACAGCATACTTCCATAGGTCTCGGTCTCTAGTCATTTCCATGGTGAGACCTAACGTTCGAAGGTCGTGCTTCACCACCTCGTCCCAGGTTTTCCTGGGTCTACCTCTTCCACGGGTTCCCTCAACTGCTAGGGATTGGCACTTTCTCACACACCTATCTTCATCCATTCTCGCCACATGACCATACCAGCGCAATCGTCTCTCTTGCATGCAACAACTGATGCTTCTTAGGTACAACATTTCTCTCAGGGAACTAACGCTCTGTCGAGTAAGTACACTGACATTACACATCCATCGGAGCATACTGGCTTCATTCCTCATGAGCTTACGCGTGTCCTCAGCAGTCACGGCCCATGTTTCACTGCCATGTAGCATGGCAGTTCGAACACATGCATCATACAGTCTGCCCTTTACTCTGAGCGAGAGGCCTTTAGTCACCAGCAGAGGTAAGAGCTCCCTAAACTTTGCCCAGGCTATTCTTATTCTAGCAGTTACACTCTCAGCGCACCCACCCCCACTACTGACTTGGTCACCTAGATAACGGAAGCTATCAACTACTTCTAATTTTTCCCCCTGGAAAGTGACGGAAGTTGTTTTCTGCAGATTTTCGGAGGTCAATGCTTCCGAGCATCTGCCACATATGAAAACTATCTTCCCAGTTAGCCTACCTTTGACATTGCTGCACCTCTTATGTGTCCATAGCTTACACTGGGTACATCTTATAGAGTTTCTACTTACACCTTTTCTACAGATCGAGCAGGGCCATCTTCCTGAGGACATTTGTGGATTGCCTACCTTTCTACTTATTAGTACTTTGGATTTAGCTAGGTTGACTCTAAGGCCCCTCGATTCTAAACCCTCCTTCCACACCTGGAACTTCTCCTCCAGTTCTGATA
The DNA here is from genome assembly GCF_006345805.1 of Octopus sinensis. NCBI lineage: Eukaryota > Metazoa > Mollusca > Cephalopoda > Octopoda > Octopodidae > Octopus > Octopus sinensis. Next base: position 73,398,040 of record NC_043000.1, on the reverse strand, counting down.
GTGACTCAGCAATTAGAGCGAGGTCGTCAGCATAGAGGAGCTCCCAGGGGCAACCTGTCTTGAATTCCTCTGTTATTGCCTGGAGGACTATGATAAATAGGAGGGGGCTGAGTACTGAACCCTGGTGGACCCCAACCTCTACTTTGAATTCTTCTGTGTACATGTTGCCAACCCTAACCTTACTTACGGCATCTCTGTACATGGCTTGCACAGCCCTCACCAGCCATTCATCTATCCCTAGTTTCCTCATTGACCACCAGATGAGGGATCGGGGTACCCTATCAAAGGCTTTCTCCAAGCCTATCAAAGGCTTTCTCCATGTCAACGAAAGCCAGGTACAGGGGCTTATCTTTGGCTAGGTATTTCTCCTGCAGCTGCCTTACCAGGAATATAGCATCAGTGGTGCTTTTCCCTGGCACACACCCAAACAAATTCATATATCTGATTTGTTTTATTCGGTAGTAATGCAAAGACCTGTGAAAACTGCTACCTTTAACTTGTACATGAATGTTAAACAGTTGAAACAACTGTTCTGGCACAATTTTGAACATTCTATCACATGCCCAATGATGATATGATGCTATATCCTGAAGAGCACTTTCTGATGCAAATACTAGTAAGCATTGTTGATCCTCAATACCTGAATCGTATCTCAGAAACTGTTCGCCATTATCAAGTTTACAATATTGTTGAGGTATTTTAAAACCAGTCCTAGCCCCTGGATTAGCGGCAAATCCAGAATTTTTTTGTCAGCACCTTTGAATAATCCTGAAAAGTACAGGCAAACGAAGAAGTTGTGAGCAAGTATTTTCTGTTAGCTGCGTAAACTTAGCCGCTATTATGCTATGCAAACTTGCTGCTATGTTTTCCACCGCTTCATGCTTTATTTCTGCAACTGCTTTTCTAGCATTTAACAAATCTACATCAGCTGGATGAAGGTACCCACTAGAAAAATAAATAAGTTTTGGCTCATTGTTTTCCATTACAGTGTGAATTCGCACTGAATATAGCCTTCTTTTCTCATATCTCCAGTATTCTTTTCTTAGTTTTGTAATGCTTGAAAGAAAATCATAAATGTAATTACTTTCATCAACTACTTTTGTTTTGTCTTTGGTTGATACTATGAACTTTGTCATTTTGGGATGGGTAAATTAAAAATATGTATACTAAATTTGCAGCACCCTCTATACACAGCACCATACTTAAGAGAGAGAAAGAAAAAGAATGATAATAACAATCCTATAACAAGGCTTGTTATAGTTCTGTGAATATATCATTAGAGATATTTCACCTTGTTTCTAAAGAGTTTATTTAAAATTGGGCAAAAAGTCGTTGGACAAAAATACTGTCAGACGAAAAGACATGGATGAAGTGACACTGGACGAAAAGACATAGCGCCAATATCTACAAATCTCTAACAAAATGCAAAAATCCAGAACAAGTCACAACTTTTGTTGTTGTTTTTAAGAATATTCACAAAACAGTTTGAATTAACTGGAAACTATTTTAGCTAAAGAACACCTCTAATTTTATTAGTAACTAAAAAAGATCAATTATATTGACAACTAATACATTCAAGTGTAGGATGAGAAAATTAAGAATTTACTTAATAAGTTACAAAATAAAACTGTTACAAAAGTATAAACATCAAGGTGTCATTTATTTTAAGCTAGCTCCTGTGGAGAGCTCTTTATTGAGCCTTGGGCCCAACAATAATACTTCGTGCATTGAGTACATATTAAATTTTATTAAATTTGACCAATATTTTTCAAGCAATGAACAATTTTCATCAAAATAATGATATAATTTGTCAACTTGAAACTTATTGCAAAGCTGCATGATAAATAACATTTTTTGTCTTCTTGTTTGGGTGTCAGTACAATTTTTTTTTTCTGTCTAACCTCTTTCTCACTCCATCTCTTCCTGTTGATTGTTTTCAACCATCAATATCAGCAGCACCATCACCATTGCCACCACACCTGCCATACACATACCATTCGAACTTCTGATGCCACCACCACCAATACCGTTGACTTTGTCACCTTCCCCTTCACCACCATCACCACTGTCTCTCACATTACTTACTATCACCGTCATCCCTAACCACCTCGGCTACCACCACCACCATCATCACTGTCGCCTCTACCTCTATCACAACTACGGCTCATACTATTACTATCACCCCATTACCATCACAACTGTCAATCTACTACTGTCCTCACCATCTCTATGCCTACTATTACTCTCACCCCAGCATGAGGAATATTAGAAGTATCACTGAATAGCGAGAGAGAAGATCAAAGTGTAACACACTGACACACAAATTCGTTTTGGCATACGTTATTATAAATAACATTTGAACCATAGCATTTTTGTCCGCATGTTTCAACAAGCAAGTCACTGAATCACTATTTCTGATAGTGAAAAGGAAAGGTATATGCAACTCATGTTGCACAAATACCATGCATTTGAAAACATTGATTTTTCAATTTTCTTGAGAATGCTTAGCGATATGCATCATTGAAATACACAAACACACACACACACACACAGAAATTAAAAACCTCAAAAAGAAGAAAGTCTATATGACAAGTCTTGTTTTTGTGAGTCAGGAAATTACCTACATTCACAGCTGTTCAATAACACAAAACTTAGGAGTGACACACAAACCAATTATAATACTAAAAGAGAAGCGAAAGTCATGACAGGAAGGTTTAACATTACCAGCAGATTTTTGGTTTTAGCAAAACATCAGGCAATTATCACTATCAACGACAATAACTTTGCTTCTAACCCTAAATGTAGCTTTTAGAAAATCCAACTTAATCTGAAATCAGATTAGTAAGGAAATATTAAGCAAAATGAATGGTAATATAAGGAATGCAACATAGGCATTGAGCTAGCAGGATTGTTAACACACCAGGCAAGATGCTTAGTAGCATCACATCAATCTTTGTTTTGAGTTCAAATTCCCCTTTTGGGGTCAATAAAGTAAGAACCAATTGAACACTGAGGGTTGACTTACTCCCTCCATTGAAATTATAATACATATGTATTAATTATACATAGGTAGGCGCTGGCATGACTGTGTGGTAAGAAGCTTGCTTCATAACCAAATAGTTCTGGGTTCAATCCCATTCCATGACACCTTGAGCAGGTGTTTTTCTCCTATAGCCCTGAGCTAAGCAAAGTCTTGTGAGTGGATTTGGTAGACAGAAAGAAGCATGCATGCATGCATGTGTGTATGTATGTATGTATATTTACATGTGTGTGTCTATCTGTCTATATTTGTCTCCCTACTAATGCTTAACAACAGGTGTTGGTGCATTTGCATCCTCGTAACTTAGCAGTTCAGCAATAAAGGCCAATAGAATAAGTACCAGACTTTAAAAATAAGTATTTAGATCAATTATTTTGACAAAAAAAATTCAAGGTGGTGCTCCAGTCTAATGACTGAAACAAGTAAAAGGTAAAAAAAAGATATATTCGTTCTTCACTTGTTTATTCCTGTTCTTATTTTGCGTCCATTGTCTAGAAACCCTTCATCACACATCCTGTGAGCTCTTTAGCAACTTCCCATCCATGTCTCCTGTTCTGTTTAGTCCATTCTGTGTTCCTATGATGTGTATCCTTATCTGTGCATGTGTTTGCATTTGTATGTGTGTGTGTGTGAGTGTGTGTGTGGTGTGAATGTGTGTTTATGTATATATCTCTATATGTTTTGTATGCGTAGACGAGTTTGCTTACTATACTATTTGTATCCATGCCCTTTATACATATTTTATGAATTTATCTCTATATTTTTTTCCCTGTTTCATTTTAAGTATGTCTATGTGTGTATACATTGATGTAAATGTGTGTGTATATATATATATATATATATATATATATATATATATGCCTTTCCCCCCTTGGACACACAAAGACCTGTTGAAGCAAGCGAAGTCGATATCGAACCTCATCCGACGACAGGCACCTATGGCAACCCCCCTTGCTTGCGAAGACCTGTTGGGGCAAGTGAAATCGAAATTGAACCAATCCTATGACTAGCACCTGGCAGATGCCAGGGCCCTGGAATTACGTAAAAAGCACTATCCGAATTGTGGCCGATGCCAGCGCCGCCTCGACTGGCTTCCATGTCGGTGGCACGTAAAAAGCACCATCTGAATCGTAGCCGAAGCCAGTGCCGCCTCGACTGGCTTCCATAAAATGCACCATCCCATTGTGGCCGATGCCAGCGCTGCCTCGACTGGCTTCCGTGTCGGTGGCACGTAAAAAGCACCATCCGAATCGTAGCCGAAGCCAGTGCCGCCTTGACTGGCTTCCATAAAATGCACCAATCCGACCGTGGCCGATGCCAGCCTCGCCTGGCACCAGTGCAGGTGACACATAAAAAGCACCCACTACACTCACAGAGTAGTTGGCGTTAGGAAGGGCATCCAGCTGTAGAAACTTTGCCAGATAAGACCGGAGCCTGGTGCAGCCTTCTGGCTTCCCAGATCCCCGGTCGAACCGTCCAACCCATGCTAGCATGGAGAATGGACGTTAAACGATGATGATGATGATGATGATATATATATATATATATATATATACATATATACTAGCATTAAAGACCCGTCATTGCTGGGTCATAGTGCTAGTGCATGTATATGTGTATATATATATGTGTACATATTACATGTACATCTATATATATACATCTACACATAAAATGCAAAATACAAAGTTATATCTTGATATCGCTAGTGATAACAATACTCAAAATATATAACAGACTGGAATTGTTAGCCCTTCTTTTTTCTCTACATTGTATATTTTATAGACAATAGTCTTTTCTTTAATTTAATTTTTTATTATCCATCTGGACTATTCCATTTCTGCATGCTAATTTTATTTTTAATTTACTCCCATTCATGTGAAACCACTTATTCAAGTTCAAATCATTGATGTAATTTTATACCAATTGCTATTTTTACTTTTGTATGTTACGATTATATTATACTTTAGTTTGATTTTAATTTATTACTTACTACATATAATTCAATTGTTATTATTATTTTTATTGTTAAAGTGAAAGCATCTGACATAAAATAGAGAAATATTTTTGTTTCACTTTTAACACGTAATACTGAAATAGTGGAGAAGATATGATATTGCTATGGGCTCGCTCTAGGCAAGAAGTTGAACAATTTTTTTTTGCTGATGACACTCCCCGGACCCTAAGTAAGGCATGTGTAAAATTTGAATGAAATTGGTTGTGTAGTTCTCAAGTTTTAGGGAAACACACAGACAGACAGACAGACACACATTCTCAGTTTTATATATATACTAGCTGAAGGTGACGAGCTCTACGCGCGGGTAAGAGTGTGGTTGTTACTTCTTTTCAGCACGTAAAAAGCACCATCCGAACGTGGCGGATTGCAGTGCCGCCTTGACTGGCTTCTGTGCTGGTGGCACGTAAAAAGCACCAACCGATCATGGCTGCTGCCAGCCCCCCTGGCACCTGTGCCGGTGGCACAAAAAAAGCACCCACTACGCTCACAGAGTGGTTGGCGTTAGAAGGGCATCCACCTCTCGAAACACTGCCAGATCAGACTGGAGCCTGGTGCAGCCTCCTGGCTTCCCAGACCCCTGTCAAACTGTCCAACCCGTGCTAGCACGGAAAACGGATGTTAAACGATGATGATGATGATGATGATTCTCCCTCTTTGTTTCTCTCTCCTTTCTCTCTCATTTTCCCACTCTCTTACTCTTCCTTTCTCTCGGACTCTCCCTCGCTTTCTCTTACTCTCTATCTTTATCTATCTCTCTCCCATTTATAAACAACAAAAGATCTTGAGTAAGTTGAGAAATAAAATATTTAGAAAGAGCAATCATAAATATCAGGCAGTAACAACGGAAAGGTCTGCTTCAAGACAGACAGCAAAACACTAACATTTAAAAGGGACAGACGAACTTGCGAGCTGAATAAAAATAATAAAATATTGGAAACCAAAGTTTGAAGGGATAGAATTTGAGGATAGTAGAGTCACCATGGCTGGCATTTCTTAACGACGGACAGCAACGTATTTACAGTTCAACGGCTAGCGTAAAATTTTGAACTTGATGTAAAAGAAAATCCCTAAAAACCAAGTTTTGAATTGATTCTTTCTCACAACAGTAGACTCACGATGGCAAGCATTCAAAACTTCTTCATCATGGACGGCAACACATTGACGATTAAAAGGCTTGCGCAAATTTTTTAGCTTGATGTAACAGAGAATTGCTAAGCACCCGCTCTTTTAAATTTTAATCCCCTTCCAGCCCCATTTAGACCCCTTTTCACATTTTGGTTAATATAACCCGATTTCATTTGGGTCTACTGGGGCCACATTTTATAAGATGAGGACTCAACCAAGTTTCCCAAGTTCTGGTCATAGACCATAGAACACTCAACCAAGTTTCCCGAGTTCTGGTCATAGACCATAGAACAGTCAAGCAAGTTTCCCGAGTTCTGGTCATAGACCATAGAACACTCAACCAAGTTTCCCGAGTTCTGGTCATAGACCATAGAACACTCAATCAAGTTTCCCGAGTTCTGGTCATTTGCAGAATAAATAGAGACGGCGGAGGTGGCAGACGTCGTTGCAATGTAAACATGATTTGTTATAAGAGAAAGATTGTCCAGATTGTGTGTTGGTGGTGGCGATGATAATTATCTTTAAGAATGGAGATAAAGAGAAATTGAATGGGAGTTAGAGGTAGAAAGAGAAGGTGTAAATTTTGGAGTGAATCCGACGGGATGTAGTGGGCTTTAAACCCGGCAAAAAAAATAATATCTGTTGCCTTTCTGAAAGAGGTGAAGTAGGAATATTGAAACTTTTGCGGCTGTCATTGATAGACTCATTGTAGAATAAATAGAGACGGCGAAAAAAGAGAGAGCTCGAGAAAGAAAAGGTGATATATGAAAGAGAGGACGGGAAAATGAAATATTTTGCAATGTAAACATGATTTGTTTTAAGAGAAAGATTGTCATGATTGTGTATTGGTGGTGTTGGTGGTGGCGATGATAATTATCATTAGGAAAAAGAGTGAGTGAATGAGGAAGACATACATAAGTTGTGGCGATGATAATTGTAGACCCCTTTTCACATTTTGATGAAGAGAACCCGATTTCATTCGGGTGTACTGGGGCCACATATAGGTGTGTGTGTGTGTGTGCACGCTGTAGAAATTAAATTAGAGATAAAACCACTAATAGGGAAATGAAACAGTAAAAAACCAAAAACAAAAACATAAAAATTAAAATATAATATTAGATATATGTATATATGTGTGTGTGTGTGTGTGTTGACAGGTAGACAATAGAATGCGATGGTGATGGCGATGGTGATGGCGATGTAATATTTGTTTCTGTCTATGAACGCTGATAGATACATGAGTAAAATGTATGGGAAGCTAAGAGATAGAGTGAGTGAAAATGTTCTTGGAAGAGAGGAAATAGCGAGAGAGTGATTTGAGGAAGACTTTACATTAAATAACTGGAGTGGACTTGTCAAATGAAGAGGAGTGAGAGGGTACTGGAGGAAATAGCGTGAGTGAGGAAGATGGCCCCTAGCAACCACACCTTTTAAGATAGGGATTTCTAAGGTAGCCCACGAGCATCGTCACCTCATTCTACATGTCCCTGTAAATTTTGGAGTGAATCGGACAGGATGTAGTGGTATTGAAAGCGATCCAAGCGGTAAAAACGCATTTCAGTTTTATATATAGAGATATATATATACTAACAGAGGTATTCAGTGTTGCTCGTGTTACATGCAATTGAAGAATTACCCTTTTCTGTTATATTTTCTGTAATGAACTGGAATAACTATGTTTCGAATTTCATCAAAATTGCAGATGAGGGCTATTTCCCTCTTTACACATCCTAAAAAATTGTAATCATGCCACATGTATCCCATACTACTGATTTTTATGCACATATTCCAAAATTCCAGTCTTATAGAAACTGTTAAAAGGATTTTGCTCCTGAAAAATGGCGGTCATGGAGCTCTAAAATGTGAGAGTTAACGCCCCTATTGGAGTTGGGTGTCTTAATGTCAACCAGAGAAGTTGAATTGTTGAGAATCTTTTTAACTTGGGTCTTATATCTATTGTTTGAATTTCTTTGAAATAGGAAATATATGTTCACTGGGTTTGTAAAATAGAGCAAAGCTACAGGAAATCAAAAGACGAATTATCACAATAAGCAGTCAGCTACCCAACCCTAGTTGTTACCACTCCCAACGTAGGATTCCTCACCATCCAGGTGACAGGCACAGCCGTAAGATGCCTTACGAATCTATAGCAATTGGAAGGGCATGACCCGACTGAAATAAACATTAACAACTGTGTGACATGAGGGCTAAGGAGAAATGAAAGTGTCACCTCTGGAGTTTGCAAATGACCACTATACTGATACATAACTGGACAAAATAAATATACAATCTATAAATGTCTTTAAATAACCATTCACTCATCTGGGAAGGTTTTGAAATCAATGTTACCATCTGGGGACGTGTGAGTCAATGATAAATAAAAAGACTGAAAAGAGGTCTGCAACCAAATAACTTTACTCAACACTTTGCAAATGAATCAGTGGAGGCAAAGATGCCTCTCATTTACTTGACAATTTATGCACCACTTTGCAGAAAACACAATCTAAGTATATATCAAAGCAAACTCTTACACTGTTGTACAACTGAATTACAAGTAAAGCTCATCTTTTATGCTCGGGTGACCCTACAGCTTCCATGAGTACAACTGTATTCGTCTTTGCTTAGATAAAATGACTAAATTGTGGGTGTTAAGTACCTATGGAAGGGTTTTTCTAACTTGTAAGAAGATAAAATTTTATAAATATTACTTCATTTGTGTCTAATATCTATGGTTAAAATTTCATCAACAGCAGGAATATATGAATTGTCATGGGGGTTATGGCCCTTATGCATAGAATATAATTTCCAAATTTTGTAAAGATCCATTCAGTACTTTTGACCTAGTTTTGGATCATAAAAGAAATGACTAAAATTTGGGAGTTAAGGCCCCCATTAGGGTGTCTTAGAATCCTCATGCGAAGTGGAAACTTTGAAAATACTTCTTGATGTGTGTCAATTACCCATGGTTGAAATTTCATCAACATCGAAAATTTATGAATTTTCATGGGGGTTCTGCTCCCTTTTAGCCATCTGAAATTCAAACCAAACACATTGCATTATACCCGCCCTTATGCATTGAATCTAAGTTTCAAATATCATAAGGATCCATTCAGTAATTTTTGTCCATGAAATTGTATGAAACACACAGCATAACTCTTCTCCCTAGGCTTGGATTTTGTGCTCCAAATTTCATTATGATCGGTGCAGCAGTTATGAATATGTACATATACATACATGTATATGTGTGTGTGTGTGTGTGTGTGTGTGTGTGTGTGTATTATATATATATATATCATCATCATCATCGTTTAACATCTGCTTTCCATGCTAGCATGGGTTGGATGATTTGACTGAGGACTGGCGAACCAGACACCAATCTTGATCAGGCAGAGTTTTTAAAGCTGGATGCCCTTCTTAATGCCAACCACTCCGAGAGTGTAGTTGGTGCTTTTATGTACCACTGGCATGGGGGCCAGTCAGACGGTACTGGCATGACCTTGCTTGAATGTTTTTTTACGTGCCAGTAAGGCAATGCTGGTAACGATCATGCTCGAATGGTGCCTTTTACATGTCAGTGGCATGGAAGCCAGTTAGCCGCTCTGGTAACGATCACGCCCGTATGGTGCTCTTTGTACCCTACTAGCACAGATGTCAGTCATTAAATTTGATTTCAATTTCACTTGCCTCAACAGGTCTTCACAAGCAGAGTTTAGTGTCCAAAGAAGGAAAGGTATGCATAAGTGGGCTGGTTACGCCCCTGGCATAGGCCACAAGGTCTCATTTGGCTTGCTGGGTCTTCTCCAGCACAGCATATTTCCAAAAGTCTCGGTCTCTAGTCATTTCCTTGGTGAGGCCTAAAGTTCGAAGGTCATGCTTCACCACTTCATCGCAGGTCTTCCTGAGTCTACCTCTTCCATAGGTTCCCTCAACTGCTAAGGTTTGACACTTTTTCACACAGCTATCCTCATCCATTCTCGCCACATCACCATACCAGTGCAGTCCTCTCTCTTGCACACCACATCTGATGCTTCTTAGGTCCAACTTTTCTCTCAAGGTACTTACACTCTGTCGTGCATACACACTGACATTACACATCCATCGGATCATACTGGCTTCATACCTTGCAAGCTTACGCATGTCCTCAGCAGTCACAGCCCATGTTTCACTGCCATGTAGCATGACTGTTTGTACACATGCGTCATACAGTTTACCATTTCCTCTGAGCGAGAGGCCCTTTGTAACCAGCATAGCTAAGAGCTCTCTGAACTTTGCCCAGGCTATTCTTATTCTAGCAGCTACTTTCAGCACACCCTCCCCCGCTACTGACTTGGTCACCTAGGTAATGGAAGCTATCAACTTCTAGTTTTGCACCCTGGAATATGGCAGAAGTTGTTCCCTGCACATTTTCAGTGTTTATTGTTCCCGAGCATCTGCCACATACAAAAACTATCTTCCCAGTTAGCCTTTCTTTGATATTACTGCACCTCTTATGTGTCCATAGCTTACACTGGGTACATCTTATAGAGTTTCTACCTACACCTCTACTGCAGATGGAGCAGGGCCATCTACCTGAAAGGATTTGTGGTTTGCCTGCCTTCCTACTTATTAGGACTTTTAGCTAGATTGATTCTAAGGCCCTTTGATTCTAATCCTTGTTTCCACACCTGAAACTTCTCCTCTAGTTCTGATAGTGATTCAGCAATTAGAGCAAGGTCGTCAACATAGAGGAGCTCCCAGGGGCATCATGTTTTGAATTCCTCTGTTATTGCCTGGAGGACTATGATAAATAGGAGGGGACTAAGGACTGAACCTTGGTGGACCAGACATACACAAAGATTTCTTTGGTCGACCTCGTTTCCATGGTTCAATCACTTTCAACTGAAGCACTCTCCTCAGAACATGATCCTCATCCCTCCTCAACACATATCCATTCCACTGCACTCCATTCGTCTTTGCCAGCTGTTCATTGTAAGGAGATTGCAAGAGGAATACCAAGATAAGGAGAAAGAGTTGTACATGTGCTTCGTTGATCTGGAGAAGACATGATTGGGTTCCAAGGAAGGTGATTGAGTGGGTGTTGAGGAAGAGAGGTGTACTAGAGGTTATAGTGAGGGCAGTGATGAGTTTGTATGAAAAGATAAAAACAAGTTAGGATTGGATCAGATTCCTCCAACCCCAGCATCACCATCAAGTCCTCAGCTTTCCTTTTATCCAATAGTTTTACATCACACATTGCTCTCACCATTGCTCTCTTGGTCCTTCTCAAAATTGCTATTTCGTTTTCCCTCAAACACCATGTCTTACTCCCATACAGTATTACAGATCTCATGTAACTCCAATAAATCCTTCCTTTCATCTTCCCCATATAATAACACTCCACATTCCCTGAACTTCACCCAGCCAAGTCTCGCTCTAGCTCTCACAGCTGCTTCACATCTACCACTCACATCCACCATATCTCCAAAATAACAAAACCCTCTCGCTGTTTCCACCTCGTCACATAGTGTTTCCACTGGTTCCACCAGCTCCTTTCTCTCATCTTCCACAAATAAAATCTCTTGTCAGTCCTGGGGAGTGGTCACCTTAATTTTCGTACATCTACCATGAATCCATTTCCTACATTTCATACACAACACCACATTTGCCATTACTCTCTTCCTCCATAGACCACATGGATCTACCTTACTCACTAACACTCCTCCTTCCACCCCACTCACCCTCACCTTTGTCTTCCCGAGGGTTACCTTCAAACGCTTGCTTTCAAATACCTTCTTCCATTTCCGAAACTTCTCCCTCAATCCCGCTATCATCTCACTCATCAGAACAAGGTCATCCTCATACAGTATCTCCATTATCAATCTCTCACTTGCATTCTCCGTCACCACATCAACCACTATTGCAAACAACAACGGTGACAACACAGATCCCTGATACATGCCAACTTTCACCACAAACTCCTCTGACAGCTCTGATCCAATCCTAACTTGTCTTTATCTTTTCATACAAACTCATCACTGCCCTCACTATTACCTCTAGTACACCCCTCTTCCTCAACGCCCACTCAATCACCTTCCTTGGAACCCAATCATATGTCTTCTCCAGATCAACGAAGCACATGTACAACTCTTTCCCCTTATCTCGGTATTCCTCTCGCAATCTCCTTACAATGAACACTGCATCTATTGTCCCCTTTCCTGGTATAAAACCAAATTGCATCTCGTCCACATCCACTGATTGCCAAATTCTCTTCTTCAACACCCTTTCCACAATTTTCATTGCATGCTCCAATAACATCACTCTCCTATATGCCCCACAACTCATCGCATCCTCCTCTCCCTTGAAGATTGGTACCACCAGACTTAGTGCCCAATCACCTGGCATTCCTTTACCATCCAGCACAGCCTAGCAGAGCTCCATCAACACAACAATCCCTATCTCTCCACTTGCAGTAATCATTTCCACACTTATTTCTGATGGACCAGTTGCCTTTCCTGTCTTCAATTCTTTCATTGCCTCCACTACTTCTTCCCAACTAACGCTCTCCACTGGCCCCTTCACCAAATCAGCTTCAACCCTCTGATCCCATTCATAATTCCCTCCATATGTTCTTTTCCAAACTCTCCCCTGTCCTCCTCACTAAAATTCAACCTTCTATCACTCCCCCTCATACATATCCTTCCTTCAACATTTCTTTCCTCTTTTTCATTGATTTAACAAACCTAAACACTGTATCTGGGTTCTCAGCCAACTTCCTCATAGATCTTGCAACCACCCTCTTTGCACAATTATTCATGTTATTATACTTGGCTTTCATTTGCTCAGTCCTATTATTACATAAAGCTTTGTGCACCTCCTTCTTTCTCACTATTGCATCCCTCAGCTCCTCATTCAACCACCATGTTTCTCCTTGATCTCTCCTACCTTTCATCCTTCCACACACTTTGTCACATGCCTTTAGTAGCCCTTCCTTGAAAGACTTCCACAAATCCGGTGCATCAATGCTTACCAACTCCTTGACGCTCTCCTCAAGCCTTGTTCTTGTTTCTTCTTCCTTCAGTTTCCACACCTTTCTCCTCTCAACCATTCCTTTTCTCACGCACATTTCAACTTTCTTCTTATCCAAGTCAGCAACCACTAACCTGTGCTGCAATTCCTCTGGTATTGTCTTCACATCCCTCAGACACTTTCTATTTTTCACATCAACCAACATGAAATCAATCTCTGTCTCATTTACTCCTGCACTGAAAGTCACCTTCCTTTTTTCTGTTTTCCTAAAACACATGTTCGCCACACACAACTCCTCATCACAAGACTCCAACAGCATCTTTCTTCCATGTTTATCTCTCCAATTCTGTTTCCCCCATCCACACCTTCGAAGCCTTGGATCCATTTCCCAACATGTGCATTAAAATCACCCATGCCCAAAACTAATTCATCTATCTCATGTAAGTCCCACTCACTCACCATTTCATCAATGAACCACTCTTTCTCAGTGATCCCTCTTCCACTTGGTGAACCATAGCCACAAATCACTCACACTACTTCTTTCTCAAATGCTAATACTACTGTCATCAATCTGTCACTCTTTCTCCTCACCTCCACTACTCACAGATTTCTTCCTTCACCAAAACTCCCACACCTCCAGTCCCCTTGCCATTTCCTGACCACAACTTGTACCATCTTCCCTTGACCCCCACAAATCTTGCACCCTGGCCCCTCCACCTAGCCTCCTGCACACAGCACATATCCACCCTTGTCTTCTTCAATTCCTCACATTCCAACTTCCCAATCTCACCCCAAGCTTCTCTTCAGGTCGTTGGCCATCATAAGGCAAGTCATGCTTGCACAACCTAGTATGAGGGTTTGCACCTTCCTTTTAGAAGTAGGCAGGTGCAGCCCAACCCAACCTTTGGGCTGGCAGGTGCTCATGATTCTTTGCTGTTGTCATGAGGCTTTTTCAGAGCCTCATGACAATAGCCTTCATCTTTTTTAAACCCTATCAAACCCAATACTCAATGACAAATTAATTTGTATTTTTCTTCTTATAGTTTAGAACCAAAATACTTAGGCAAACCAGACTGTACAAGAAAAAAAATGGATATTTACCAGATGCAGAAATTGGTAGTGAGTTCTGTATTTGTGAAGACTGCTGAAGCCAAACAGCATCAAAATCACAGTCAGTATCAGATGACATAATGAATGAGCATTCTTTGCATCACTGCATTCAAAGCAATTATCTAAAAAGTTCTCATTGAATAAGATGACTGGAAAAAAAAAAAGAGAGCAATTATTTTCTTCCATAATAATAATTTTCTTCTTCTCTGTCAATATAAGATAATAATCAACATGGTTTTAATGATAAACTATAAATTCAAGGCTGCTCATATCTTTATATGCATTAAAATACTGAGAAAATAATTTCATCACAGCAGACATTTTTTTTCCTAAGCTTACCCTCATCATTTCTAAGACAGTAATTTAAAAAAATATAATAAAAGAGTGGGGCTGGAGGGAAGAATTCCCATCAAAATGGAGAAAATCCAAGTTATGTGGGCATCATGATCTGAAACTTCATAATTTATAGTCATTTTTCACAGTTCATTAAAATTATTTTTACTATGGTGTCATCCTAAAATCTCAGGATTTATTCAGTCCTATACCTACTACAAATGTGTCAAAACTCAAGTCCCTGTGGCTTGTACTTTTTGATTTAGCTAGGTCTGAAAACAGTGAAATTGACTGTTTGAGACATGTAACAAAATAGGCTTTACATGAATATTTAAAAAATTGCCAAAGAAAGTTTCCTTTCAAAGAATCTGCAAAAAACATAGGCAACAGCTATACCATGGTCACTATTAATCTAACAATGATTATCAACTCAGGTGCAAAGACATGACATCAGAAATAGGACTAATTATTCATTTAGGTCAATTAGGCAAGATTTCGACCAATTCTCAGACAACTCAAATTGTCATATTTCCTAAACTATTCATCCAAATTTCACAAATGAGGTACCAAAATGTATCTCTTTGGATGCTCTCCAAGAAAAAAAATAAGAGAAATTACATTTAAGTATTTTCAAAAATTCAGAGTGACACCTATATATATATATATATATATATATATATATATATATATATATATATATACACACACATATATATATACAGGGTGTTCAAAATGTCACTCTGCCATGAATTTTTTCACCCTGTGCATGCACAACTTGTCTTTCACTGTGTGGGCTCAAATATTGTCTATCCATTTGTAGGCCAACTCACTGAAAGTGAAATTAATAATGCATACTTTCAGCAAGATGAAGCTACAGCACATACTTCACGCATCACCATGGCACTACTTCAAGAGATTTTCAGTGAACTGATTATTTCAAAGGGACTTTGGCCACCAAGATCACCTGATTTAACACCACCAGACTTTATTTTCTGGGGAGCAAGTAAAGGATCAGTGTACAAGAATTGCCTGAAAACCATTAATGAGCTATAAAATGCAATTATAACCGTCACATGGTCCATACTGCATCAGACTCTCCAAGATGTATTTTAAAACATGTAGAAGAGTCAACTTACGTACTGAAATGAAAGACAACACTTTCAATGGCTCTTAAAAAGTTTTATAAGGTCTTGTAAAGGTTAATATATTCTTTTCTAGTCCTATACCATCTTATATTTATTTCGCAATAAAATACTGACTGTAGAGAGACTTCTTGAACACCATGTGTGTGTGTATGTATATATATATATATATATATATATATATATATATATATATAATTATACTAGCTGAATTACCCAGTAATACCCAGAAAATTGGGGGCTATTTCCATTTCCTGTTCCCATTACACTGTTTCATGTCTATCTCTCTACTTCTGTAGGGTCTTCCCTGTTGATGTTACATAGTAAAATTTTAAAATTACGTTCACGTTAAATCTGATTTTGTTATTTATTTGTTCCAGAAAAATTGCAGTAAAATGTTACTAGGGTTCAAAGTTCAATCAATTTTACCTAATCAGAAAACAGGATTTGGAAGCTGGTATTTTCTGCATGAGGAGGAATTTTTATTAAACAAACGAAAGCAAAGCATTACAATTACCAAAGTTATAAAAACTTCTGAAGTTTTAATGAATAAAGTCCTGTGAAATGGTCGAACAAACATGTAAATAATTTAAAAAGGAAAAAGACCATCAACGAAATTTTTTGGCAAAAAATTGAACAAATCTATCCTGATTAACAGTCTGATATGGAATAAACAAAAATTTATATAAGACATTCTATTGTAAAAACTGCCTAACAACGATGGGTTATTCAGTTAGTATATATATATATATATATATATACACACACACACACACACACACAGAGTAGTAGTATTAGTAGTAGTAGTAGCCCATGGAAAATTCTACGGTTATCTTGAAAATTGGAAGATAGAATTGAATATTTTTCTGAATCATTAGAACCTTGAAATTATGTAAAATTCCATATAAGTAGTATTGAAGGTGCAATGTAAAGAAACAACTCCTCTGAATTTTTCTATATTCTTACATCTTCTAGTTTGAATTGTGTGTTATATTTCAATTTATGTTAAGAATGAAACAGTTTTAGCCATGGAACAAAATGAAAGACATTATCTATAGTTTTATTGTTTCAGTACATTGGTAAAGTTCTAATAAATCTTAATACAGTGACTGGAAAACAAATATAAAAACTCTTTACCTTTCATGTATTAATTTTACATCTGTTGTTGGACAAATTATAAAAGTTTTAACTGAGCATACAATAATTAATTCACTAAAGCACATGCATTAACTGATTGGTAAAAATTAAAGAACAAAGTATTGAAATTCGTTGTTCCCTTCAGTAAACACATTCTCTCTCTCTTTCATTCTGTCCCTATCTCTCATTCTCTCTCTGTCTCTTCCCATTCCCTGATATCAGTCACCTTCTATTTATTTCCCTCAACCTAACACTCTTAGCACCCTTCTTATTTTATTATATAATAGCCCAACACCCATAGGGAGCCCATTATCAATTTTTATTGAAATCCAATTAGCCTATAATCGAACTGGATGTTAGTTTAACATGTATACAGTTTCATGAAGATTGGTTTGTTGGTATAGGCAGCAAGATGGTAACAGACAGAAAGTTCTATTTATATATAAGACTAGACTACCCATGGCTTGTTGAGCCACCAACAGTTCAAGATACCCGAAAAGAATCTCAGGAATCCATGGTCTGATTTACTTCTGTTATTCCATTTGTATTCACATTTCAATGGTACCTTACGTTCAAAGCATTTTCCCCATTATATGCCAGTTTGACTATTTATAAAGGTACCTCAAAAAACTGGGTATCTCGGTAACCCATGGTTCAATTTGCATGAAACTTGTTTTATTCCATTTGTATTTACATGAGCATCCAATTCATGTTTTCTACTTTGTCTCTTTCCCTCTGTTCTACCAGACATTCAGCCCTTGCTTTATCAGTCTCATTGATCCTTCTATTTGCATGCCTGTTCCTATCCTAGGTAAATATTTTGTAACAGACTCATTTGTACTTCGGTGTGAAATAATTTTTTCCACAGGTTTTTTCAAGTGCATTCAATGCATCTCATCTTCAAACCCCTACACAAGCAACTTTCTTCCAGAAAAGAGAGTGGGGAGGGATAGTTGGGACCTCGGAGTTTTTCCACCAACAGAATTTTGTTTTGTGGATTTTTTTCTTTTCTATGTTATTTCACATGCTTTCAATGAATATGACATCGAAATCATGTGTAAACGGCTCCTTTTCCTAGAAAAGGAAAAATTTAGCTGCTATTTCTTGTACACCTTGCTACCGTGTAACAGCTACTTCAGGTCCTATATCACAAATAGATATTACGTGATAGCAGGACGTGCTAGAAATAGCAGCCAAATCTTTGAAGGTAAGATACGTTGAATGCACTTGAAAAATCCTATGAAAAAAATTATTTCAAACTAAGGTTACAAATGGGCCCTTTATGAAATATTTACCATATTTTTGAAGTCATTTTCATTTTTAAATATTTTTTAAATATGCCAAAAAAAATTTTTGTAATGTATTCACTTAAAAATAATTTTTAAAAATATAAATACTTACTGTACAAACAACTTACATTTTTTAAATCACATTCACTTAAAATTATTTCTAAATGATTAAAATGGTGTTTAACAAAAGTGAAAATAGAAACATTTACTGTAAAAGCAGCTCATTTTTTCATTGGCAAGAATGTGTCTAATCGAAAGGTTAGAGTTTCTTCGCTTTGAGGGTTATGTTATTTTTGGAGTATTTTCCCATTATGGGGTATCTATACCCCAAACCCCGCCAATATCTCAAGAATCAGTGCTCCAATTATGCAAAACTTGTTTTATTCTGTTTGTATGCACATTTCAGGGAAACCTCAAAGGGCACAATACATGTATTTTTCCCATTATGCGCTAGTTTGGCTATATTAAATGACAGACAAGCAAGCAATCAGAGAGTTTTAGTAGTATATAGATGTATATATTATTTACTTAACGGGCACAATACATGTATTTAAGCACTACTAAAAGGTTCATATGTTGAGAAATCCTCAAACATTTTCTTCAGATACAAACTACATATAGCGAGCTAAAACAAATTGAATAATAGAAGAAACCTGAAAAACTAAGAAGGTAGCAAATAGAAAACGGAAGACGAAAACACAAAAACTAAATTTACAATAAAAAGTAAAAAGGTAAAAGAGCTATCCTCTTTAGACCTTAAATGATAAGGCTGGAAAAATATCAAGTTAGTTAGGAAGAGGTGGAATTTTCCAATTCTTCAAAATATATTTATATCAGGTCATTAAGAATGAATGTCAGATTTTGAAATGAAAGTTTATTATACTATATATCAACAAAAAGCAATGTAGTTAATCAAATTATCAACACAATTTTGCCATTTTATCGGTAGCTTATTTATGCCAGCAATGAAGAATTCTGGAGAACAAGAGGTGATGAAATCATGAAAGGCTGTTTTTGCATTTTCAGATTTGAAGTTTTTTCCTTGCAAAATGATAGTCACTTGGTGCAATGTTTGATGAATATGGATGACATAACAGACACCATTATAATAGAGGAGCCAGTTCTGATTTGATTAGACTTGAAGCTCCAAAATACTGGTTTGGCACAATATGTATACAAATGGTCCTAATACCATGAAATGTGATTCTTAAGTATGCTTAGGTATGGATTAATTAATTATGAGATAATCAACTTGCGTAAATAACTAATTTAATTAGACTTTAAGCTCCAGAAATGAATCAAATTGAATATTACTCTTTAGACACAAGTGATACTTAAATGAAAACTTAAGAAAAAAAACGGGTATGGAAAGACAAATTAAGAAGTTTTAATTAGACACTTAATTAGGAATTAATTAGACTTTCTGCGCCAGCATCAATTACTTTGCAGAATTGTTCACTAAACCCAACTGAATCTATTCATGTCACTTAAGAACCATTTTAGGTATGGATTTCTAATTTAAGAAGCATTTTCTACTAATCACTACACACTAATTAAGGAGGAATATACAGAAACACTGTTTTCAAGCTACGTGATGAATGCAACATACAAACGTGTCTTAGACCTAAAACATGTTTTGACAGAGTTTGTCACGTTTTTGTAATGCTTTATCCAATTCTTTACTCATATTCATTCGCATTCAGATCGTCAGAGTACGAATACGCCTGATATTCATCCTCCGCTAGTCAACACATTCAGTAAGGGGGTATCAAAAATAAATTATCATAGAGGACCATTTCTCACCTGGTGATCTGGGGCAACCTTCCCCCAATCTCATCACCTCTCAAACTGATCCCTACATAATCCCACCTGATTCAGCATTGAATATTGCTGGGTCCCAGTCGGAAACTGCAGATGTACTCTCAGCCAGTCAGCCTCCCATTGTAAGTGATCGCTCATTACACTGTGTTATCCACAGCAGAAAGTCTAAAGAGAGCGCTGAAAGTGGACTGCTACTTCTGCTCTCAGAAATGGTGATCCATCCAAAATGCCGCATTAAAATGCTCAAGTAAAGAAAGATTCTGTACATCCATTTATTACGACATCCTCCAAAAGCTACCAGAAACATTTTCTCATTTGCACAAATACCACAGTGGTTGTTATAAAGATTTCACAGCTATCACAGATGATGTTCAGCCTCTAGAAACAACTCCTAGTCCATTACCAAGAAAACGTAAAATACCAACAGTGGTGCCCACATCTGCCGGCATTTACTCTCAGGTCTGCGTATTCTGCAATTTGAATGCAACGTGATGAATGCAACATAGAAACATGTCTTAAACCCAGTTGACCCAGCTGACATGGAAGGAAGAAATTAAGAAACATCCCAAGTATTGGAAGACAATAAGAAATCTTTAATTAGATCATTAATTAGGTCTTAATTAGACTTTCTGCTCCAGTGTAAATTCTTCCACAAAAATATTCAGCTCATCAAACTGAATATAATCATAGTTGTATAGTTGTTCGTCATAGCTGACAACCCCATGAGCCAAGAAGCAGCATCAGCATTGATTGTCTGTTCCAGTGTTAGATCAATAAGACACCTTGAGAATGAATTACTGGTTCTACAAATGGTGAACCTACCACAATCAAGCAAGCCTCTTAATCCAAGGTGTGTCTCGTCATATACCTAGCATAGTTCTGTCGATCGGTTGCGAACAGCAGAGAGATGATCAGAGTGAGAGCGTCTATGAACAAGTCGACATTGTTTGTTCTGATGGCATGAAAGAGTACATGATAATCGTGCATTCTTTCAATGTAATCCATCCAGAATTGAGCCATAGGTCCTCAAGCTTCATCCTTTGTCTCTTCCGAAAATTTTATGCAATCATAGATGACTTTCTCCAATAGATTGGAAGTAACAGGACAAGTTGGGGTACTGAGTGCCTCTTCCACCGCAAGCTGGACTTTGATGTCGTCAATTTCATAACTTTGAAAGAATGCTTTGAAGTGAAGACACTCGAATGCAAGAGCCATGATTGGATGCAGCCACTTACATCTGTTGAAATGAATGCCAGACTAGAATCCCTTCAACGATCCAGGAGCAAGTACGTTGTCGCACTTTGTAAGGATTCTTGGGCAACCTGACTCAGCCAATAGTTTGCCAATCGCCTTGAAACTGCACATCTGGAGATGTAATTGGCCGAAAATTATGAATACGTTGTCGAAGGTCAGACTTTCGGTGTCTTGGATTCTGATGGCAGCTTTCACTATTGCGAGGTTGTATGTCACGAGACCATACAGTTGGTTGCATTCCAGAGTGCAATTCTGTGTCAGCCGTAGAGTTTCAGCCACAACATCCAAACTGGTTAAGGAATGACTGATGTTAAGCATGTAGATCTTCTGTCTTGGAATTGTATCCATGTGATACCTGGCATTGAATGCACTCCACATTGGTGTTCCATCTATTTTGAAGGCGTGGCTCATCATGAACATGTAATCTGCCTTGCAAGCTTTCAGCAGTGTCACAATGGACCTGTCCCACATGTTTGTCTTACTGTAACAAAACGATTTCACTCTTGGTGTCTTCCTGTAAAGCAGGAATGCAGTCTCGTCTGTATCCAACTTGCTCTTTTTCTGTGGTTTCTCCCAAGGAGTCAGGACTATCCGTTCTGATGCATCACGCCATCCTCAATCTGTTTCATCTCCATTTTCGTAAAGGATGCCCATCGTATCGTGTAGGTGAGTTTGTCATAATTATCGTAGGCATTCCCCATTACTCGGTTTGGTTGTACACCCTCGGGGATGATGTGGTCAAAGGCCAACTCAGTCTCTAATTCCTCTGCGAAATGATAATTGATGCTGTAGCCATAACAGTTCAAGAGGGTGACCACCTTTCTGCTGCCTGTCATAGATTTCAGACCCATACCCATTGTGATGCGTTTGCAGGGTTTGATTGCTCCATGAGTAATGACAAACAAGGCATCCTGACTAGCAGCATCAGCACAACGAATTGTCCTGGGGGTTTACTTGCCAAAACCACCATAAAAATTCCGGTAGAAAGTCTTCACCAAGTCAGTAGGGTCCCCCTCTCCATGCAACGTGGTCAGTGGATAGTTCAGGTTTCACTTTTTCACACTCTTCAATTCCTTCCAGAGCAACAGCACTTCCTCAGGGGAGGAAGTGAAATCAAACTCTGTTCTTACTGCGTCATCTTGGACTGCAGCAGAATAGACTACCACACCTTGGGCGATTATACTTTGATATTGTCTTAAAATTTTCACACAATCCATTTACTCAAATACTGACCTGTTGAAAACGGCATCCTGGCAATATTCGACATGTCATGTGTAAAGGGATGTCAGCAATTCCAGTTGTTTCTGATTTAGTACGTATTTCCTTATGTAGTCAGAAAGTAATTCCATCGCTTGTCCTTTTGGTTCACTCGTTTTGTCATCCTTTTCCTTCAATGCCCGCGTGCGTTTGGAGAAAATATTCTTACAGCTTTGATGGTACTTTACTTCTTTAGCGATCATATCTATTCCAGCGATTTTTTTTGAGCACAGTGTCATCATTGTTTTTTGCTGCTATTGTCGTGGCTGCCCATTTAATTGACTCTTGTGCATCGAAAGTTTGACAAGTAGTCAGACTCTCTCCTCCACTCCTGCCTTTTGACTTGTGCTTCAAATCACAGAATACGCAGACTTGAGTAAATGCCAGCAGAAGATGTGGGCAGCACTGTTGGTATTTTGCGTTTTCTTGATAATGGACTAGGAGTCGTTTCTAGAAACTGAACATCCACTGTGGTATCCATGCAAATGAGAAAATGTTTCGGGTAGCTTTTGGATGATGTCGTAATAAATGGATGTACAGAATCTTTTTTTACTTGAGCGTTTTAATGCGGCATTTTAGATGGATCACCATTTCTGAGAGCAGAAGTAGCAGTCCACTTTCAGCGCTCTCTTTAGACTTTCTGCTGTGGATAACAACAGTGTAATGAGAGATCACTTACAACAGGAGGCTGACTGGCTGAGAGCACATCTACAGTTTCCGACTGGGACCCAGCAATATTCAATGCTGAATCAGGTGGGATTATGTGGGGATCAGTTTGAAAGGTGATGAGATCGGGGAAATATGAAGGTCGCCAGGTGAGAAATGGTCCTCCATGATAATTTATTTTTGATGCCCCCTTACTGAATGTGTTGACTAGCGGAAGACGAATATCAGGTGTATTCGTACTCTGATGATCTGAATGCGAATGAATATGAGTAAAGAATTGGATAAAGCATTACAAAAACGTGACAAACTCTGTCAAAACATGTTTTAGGTCTAAGACACGTTTGTATGCTGCATTCATCACGTAGCTTGAAAGCAGTGTTTCAGTATATTTCTCTATTTTGTTATATTTTTCTATAGTCCATCTATTTTGTTAGTTAGAATAACAAAATTCGAGTTAATTTCTTTCAATTCTTTTAATATGTCCTCGTTGGTAATTTTGTCCAATGAGTTTGAAGTGGGCTTTGGTGGCATTTTCTGTTCCACATGTAGTAAATAGTAGTAGTAACAGAAAGGAGGAATTTTGATTATCCCCACGTGCTGAGTTGTAATATATATAAGAAATTAAAAAAGGAAAATACACACACTTTACAAAGTTTTAATATATCGACTGGTTTCGCTATCACTATTCATGATATTATGGTTTACTTATTTGAATATGTATTTTCTTAAGAAGATATTTTGTCCATGTTGTGTGTGATGATATTTATGAGTGAATGACTTCACAAGTAGAAAAATAAGGGGAGGTAATTGGTTATCGTTATTGTTGTGGGCAAGGGAGATAACTGTTCAGCTTTCAGTAAGGGGAGGGGAATCTATATGAACAGACAAAAAAGGTTTCAAAAAACTTGTTTAGTGAGGGGGTTTAAGTACAGTGATGTAATCGTGAATTGAAATAAGTTTCTTTATTTAAACGTTCTTGTGGAGAGGTTGTGTCTTTGTACTGGTAGAAGGGGAAGACTGTGAAATTTGGTTTGATGTTATCTGCACATTTTTCTATATGTTCACTGAAAGGAATTTGTCTGTATTGCAGGAAATGGATTTGCTCTTTATGTAGAGTAGTTCTCTTTCTCAAGGTCAGACTCGTCTGTCCAATACAGTTGTCGCCAAACCCAAGCAGGTTATTACATAAATTAGGTTCTCAGAGGCACAAGTGAAACTAGTTTTAATTGTGAACCTCTGAACTTGTTTGAAAAGGAAATCTGAGCCTTCGAGTAGGTTGGGGCAGGTTCTACAGTTTGGGCATCCACATTTTTCAACTGTTGGTTTCATGTTGTTTTGTAAAGCTTCGCATTTGTTAGTAGTCTCTTTAGTGATTTGTCTTGTTTTTTGCATTTGATGAGTTTGTTTGTTTTCAGGATGTCGTTCATTTTTGGATCTCTAGTTAGTAAAGGAAGATTTTGCACAATAGTGTTGAATGCCTCACTGTTTCTGGGGTTGTGTGTTGATATAAATAGTAATGTTTTGAGATGAGGTGTGATGTTATGTTTTGTTTTTCTTAGTGTTTTTATGTCTAATTGTTTGGCACATTTAATTCCCTCATTGATAAGTGAGGGTGAATATTGTCTTTCAGTAAGTGTAGCTTTGAGGTCTTGAAGACAAAGGTCCCAAGTTGTTCTATCAGACACTATTGTGCAAATCCTTTTTGCCAAATTGAAAGGGATATTTATTTTGATGTGTTTCGGGTGGCATGAGTTAAAGAGGAGATATTGTTTTGAATCAGTTGGTTTATAATAGATGTCAGTTATGATTTGATTGTTGATTTTTTTTATCATGATGTCTGAAAATGGGAGCTGTACTTTGTTATATTCCATTGTGAATTGAATGTTACAATTTATATCATTTAGTGTTGATTTGAAATCCAAAAGTTTGTCGATGTTCTTCCAAATGATAAAATAGTCATCCAGGTATCTTTTCCAATTTTCTCTTATGTAGAGGTAAAATGGGTAACCATATTTCTGAAGTGATACTTCATATCAGGTGAATTCAAAATAACCCATTATTAGGTCCGCAAGTACAGGGGCTGCTTTCATTCCCATCACAATTCCGCATTCTGATGATAGTAAATGTCATCAAATAGGAAATAATTGTTCTGAAGTATAAATTTTAAAGATTCAATAATAAATATCTGATTTATGTGTTCTAGGAGTACTTTTCCAACCAGAATTTAATTGCTTTTATTCCATAGTCATGGGGGTGTTGGTGTAAAGATTGATAACATCGAGGGTAACCAATATTGCCTCTTCATTAATTGTTTTTGGTAGGTGTTCTAGCATGTCTAAATCATCTCTAATGAAACTTTTGATGTATTTCAGCAAGAGTTTCAGTAGGATGTCTAGAAAATTGCTTAGGTGGTGGGTTTCACAGGCTGACCCATCTACAATGGGTCTTAAAGGTAAGTCTTCTGGCATTTGGATATTTATGTATTTGCCTGGTGATTGTTTGCAGGCTTCATTGATTATCTTGCTCTTGTGTAATTTTAGGAAGGCCATAAAAAAGACTGGGTTTACATTTGAAGTTCATGATGTATCGTAATCCGGGGTGAATAGGGACAATAACAGAGAAAAAATATTTTTGAACAATAAATTTGAGATGACTCAAAATTGTGCTTGTTTCTTTCTAGTTATTTTGTAGGTACATATATATGCCTTTCATTCAATGAGATTTAGAACAATAAATTTGAGATGACTCAAATTGTGCTTGTTTCTTTCTAGTTATTTTGTAGGTACATATATATGCCTTTCATTCAATGAGATCACTTTGATATTATCATCCTGCCGGTAGCCATGGCAACCAGAATTCCCAGTTTCATTTTTGTCACGAAAAGGCAAAATTGTCAGAACTTTCTTTCTGCAGGAGAGGTTGTACCAGCAAGGGTGCTCCAACCCGCTCAGTCTCTTGCAACAGGTTTCCAAACACACTGCACATGTCTGATTTCCCAGAAAATCCATTGTTATCCTTACCACCACCTATTTCTGCTTTCACCCCTATTTTGGTGTTTTGTAGGGGTGAATAGGGACACCATGCCGCGACAGTACAAACCAGTTCCTAGGAAGAAAAAATACGCCAACATAAATCCTGAGCAGCTAGAAGCCGCCAAAAGCGCCGTTGCCAATGGAATGACACTCAGAAAACCAGAAGAGGACTTCAAAATTCTTAAGAGTGTTCTTCATTGGCACATCAAGTTGGAGAAAAATATCAAGAAACACGGTGAACAGACTGTTTTATCTTCAGGTGAGGAGGAAAATGTTTTACAAAGGCTCATGCTGTGCACCTCTTGGGGCTATCTGATGGACACCTATGATTTGCAATTGATTGTTAAAGGTTACTTGGATCGTCGAGGTGTCGATATGAGAAGATTCAAAGGGAATATGCCTGGTGTAGATTGGGCTGAGTCATTTCTCATGAGACATAAAGACAGTTTAACCCTTTAGTGTTCAGATTAATTTGTCAAATATAATGCTTATATGTTCACATTAATTTTGACTTATTCAGGTTCAAGTGGGATGTTCACCATATTTGCTTGTAATTTTGTTAATTTTCTACATACAGATTTGAAACTTTGTAAATGGATGCATATATGCCAGTGGTTTATAGTTACATAATTTTAGCTGATCTTTCTGACTAAATTTGACTTTTATGGGCAGGTAAATTTCATTAACAGGTGTAAAAACAATAACATTATGAATAAACACTAAAACTCATATTCTTAATACATCTTACCCGTTTGATTTGTTACTAAAATTATCCTAAATGTCAACCGCCAACAATTTTATATTTTTCAAGATGAGGTACATTAATTTGAATTAATTAAAATACAGGTGTAATCAGTACAAGATTTTATTCTTTTTCTATATTTCATTTAAACGTGTTCATTGAAAATAAAGTACAAAACTCTTTTACTAGTCAATATACCATTGGCTATGTACTCTTATACAATTTAACGAATTCATTCACATAATCTATTATGTGAATGAATAAAAAAAATCTGATAAAAAAATCTCATTAACAAATGAGACAGAGGTGAATACAGGTGTGTAACATACTGAAAATTAATATGTATTTCTCACTTTCATATATTATTTATAATAAAATGAAAAGGAATATACAAAATTATATAGTTATGACCTATTTCTGTCATGAAACTGTGCAAAGCACCCTTTACACAAAGGCATTTTGCAAAAGGAACACATATACAAAATCTCAATCTGATACCTTTTTGCAGCAAACATTTTTTCCTTCCATTTATCTTTTCGACTTTATGAAAGTTGATATTTTCTCTGTTGACATCCACCTCAGTTAATTTTGCTTTTCTCCCAGTTCTGTGCTTTCTAGAAGAAAAGTCCTCATGTAACTGAGATGCGATGTCAACCTTAAATTTCAAGTGGTCTTAGTACTTTGGTGGTGGAGGTACCTTGTGGCTTTTTACATATAGAATATATGAATTTACTGTAGTTAAATTAACTAAAAACCACAAAATGTACCTCCACCATTTCTTCCCAGGTCGACCAACTGGGTAATATGTCCGATATTGGTTGGATTTATCAACCTCACCCATATATTTGTTATAACAAATATTCATTAAGGGTTTCACCTCAGTGCCAACACCAGGTTGTTCATTAGAAGACAGAAATAAAATCTGTCTTTTGTCTTTGAAAGCAATAACTAATAAATTTTCTGATTACATTTGTAAAATTTCCCCTTTTTTAAAATTTTGTTTTCATTTCACAGGGTAAACCTTTATAGTTTCCCATAACAGTACTGCACGTCTAAGTACTTACATGGGCAAGATTTTCTGCCAAAGCCACTGAAGAAAAAAACGGTCAATATAGAGGTGTTGGAACTGATGGTGAAATGGTTCAATAAGAGACCATACATTATGTCCCAATTTATGTGGTCTGTTTCATTATATTTTTTACCTATGTAAACATTGAAGTTTACGCAATATCCAGTCTCTGATTCACAAACTTCCCATACCCTGATCCTCCATTTAGTAGGTTTGGCAGGCATGTACTGCCGGAAATTAACTCTGCCCTTATAGCCTATCATGGCTTCATCTACACTGAAATCTTTCCCAGGTAGATATACAGTTTTATAATTACTAACAAGTAACTGGACATACTTTGTACAGGGGATCGTAGTTTCGGTCATTTTTGCTGGGGACATTAGCAGAATCAGTTAAATGCAAATTCTGAGATATTTTCGAATACCTCATCTTCAACATTATACTTGAGATCGCCATTACCTTATATCAGGACTCCAGTAGTTCCACAGTCGAGGAAGCTGTTTAACATCAAACATAATATTAATTGTGAAAAACACACTTATTTCCACAGTATAGGTTGGCTGCCATAGTGGCTCGTTTCTTCCGCAAATAGAAATTAAACATTGCACATATTTGTTTGTTTCCTCCGCAAAATTTTTTTGTATTTAATTTTTTTTCTACACGAACCTGTTTTCGGTTATGGAGAATACAAATCTGCAAAAAAATTGGCAAAAAATCGGCATTTTGAAATTACCCCACCCCGCCCCCTAAATTCTTCATTTTTAACCTTTTTTAGAATTTTTTTTTTCTCGAAATATGCAGAAAAATACAGAGATTATGATTCTGACAAAAATTTCCAAAAATTTTTGTAAATTATTTTTTTCACAAAATTTTTTTTTTGTCAAAATGTGCGGAAAAATACAGAGATTATAGTTCTGAAACAAATTTCCAAAATTTTTTTTATAGGGTTAGGGTGTTAGGGTTAGAGTTTTAGGGTTTGGAGGTTCGGGTTAGGGCTATGGGAGAAAGTGAAAATGAAGAAATTGTTGGGGAGGTGAGCAAAAAATTTCAAAATTCTGATTTTTTGCAATTTTCCAGAATCTTTGTATCCGAAAACATGGGTTTTTGGCAAAAAAAAATAAATAAATAAAAAAATAAAAAAAACAATAATTTGCGAGAAAATTGGGGTGGGGGGAAAAAAGTCTTTCCCTCTAATTTTGTCATGGATTGGCTGACTGAAAATTCTAAGATTTTTCACTTCTATTCCACTTTTATCAGCATTTGCTGTTTCATTAAATTATGTTACTCAAAATCTCAAAAGAATATATTTCTCCCTCGTATTTTATTCTTGACCACCCTAACTCTGGTCCCTCTCTCTGTCTGTCTGTCTGTCTCTATAACCACTTGCTTCTCTAACACTTCCCCCTCCTCCACCACCTCACCCTATATAAACTAGTTTTCTTGGATTCTGCTACTTCATTTTAATAATTCCGCCAAAAGAACACAACTCCAGATGGCCCGCCATCCCACCCCACCACCTGTACTGGAAGTTCCTATCCATTGACATCTTTTGGTTGTCTCCTATGAACACTTCTAAAGGCTTATCGCCATCCCGACCCCTACTTAGGGTTTATCTCCTATGTAGTGCATAAAAATGATGGTGTAGTGTATGCAGGTTGAAGACTATTTGTTTTATATATGAATTCTACCAGGGTCTCATGGGCCCACACCCTCAGGGTTGGCACGCTCAATGTGGGCACACTGAGAGGTAAGTCTGGTGAGATTGTCGAGATGCTTGAATGGAGACATATAGATCTGTGTTGTATCCAAGAAGTAAGGTGAAGAGCAGGCTCCACTAAGTTCCTCACAAGCAAAGAACATAGGTACAAGATTTTCTGAGCAGGGAACACTGATGGGGTCGGGCATGGGTATACTTCTTGCCAAGAGAAATAGATTGATAAGGTAATTGTAAATGTATGTATAAGTCAGAGTATGCGATAGAATACTTAAGATTAGATTAGTGCTACATCATGGGTTAGCAACCATTATCTCGGCCTATGCCCCTCAGCCGGGGCTACCTGGTGGACAGAAAGACTGCTTTTATGACATCCTCTTGCTGACTACCTCGTTGACAAATAACAGAGACCTTCTCTTTGTGGCTGGTGACTTCAATGGACATGTTGGACAACATGCAGGGAGCTTCCATGGCATACATGGAGGCTAGGGTTTTGGTTCCTGCAATGAGGGAACCAGGCTGCTGGATTTCTGTGATGGAAATGATTTTATGGTTTGCAATACTAACTTCAGGAAACCTGCCAGTCACCTAGTCACCTACCAATCTGGTAGACACACTAACCAAATTGATTATATCCTTGCCAGGAAAAGGGAAAGATGGCTGCTTATAAATGCCAAAACTTTCCCAGGCAAAAAATGTACCCCACAACATAGACTAGTAGTTAGTGACTTCAGGATCAGAGCTAAATGGATGCCCAGAAGATGACCAGCATGGAGGAGAAAGGTCTGGAAGTTTAAAGATCTTGCAAATGGACAAGATTTAGAGATGTATTACTCAAAGCTTTTGACAAAATAAAGGGGGATATAGCATCTCATGATGAGGAAAACAACTAGAGGTTTCTACGGGACAACATGTTGAGGGCCACAGACCAGATCTGTGCATGGTGTAAAGTCCCCTCTCGACCGATGGTAACGTGTTGGTGGAACAATGTTGTTGACAGGACTATTAGGGAAAAGAAACAGACTTGGAAGGACTGGAAGAATGGTAGCAGGGAATTGTATCAGACTGCCAGAAGGGAAGCTAGGAGACAGGTTTATTTAGCCAGAGGGGAAGCAGATAAGAAAAAATTTGCCAATGTTCTGCATGTTGAGGACCAAAGACTTCAAGTATTTCGTGTTGCAAGACAGTGTGCGCAAGAGAATCATGATGTTGTAGGAGAGAAATGTGTCTGCATGGATGATGGGTCACTTGCATTAAACGAGGCTGCAAAGAGTGAGGTTTGGAGACGCCACTATGAAAGGTTGCTAAATGAAGAGATGGACCAGCTATCCGAGTTGACAGTACCTTGGTAGATAAAGCAATTAAGGGTATGAAGACAGGGAAAGCCCCCAACCCATCAGGAATCACCGCAGAGATACTCAAAATATCTGGCGTTGTCGGCTTCAGCCTAGTCACCCGTATAGTCAACCAGGTGATACATGAAGGAGTCATACCCAATGACTGGTGTAGCAGCACCATAGTCAACTGTTACAAAGGTAAGGGTGATGCTTTAGATACAAATAATTACAGAAGTATCAAGTTGTTGGATCAGGTAATGAAGGTCACAGAGAGGGTCATAATCCAACTAATTAGGGAAAGAGTCAGTATAGATGAGATGCAGTCTAGGCTTGTGCCAGAGAAAAGCACCACTGTTGCTATATTTCTGGTAAAACAGCTGAAGGAGAAATACCTAGCCAAAGATAAACCTCAGAACCTGGCTTTCGTTGACATGGAAAAAGCCTTTGACAGGGTTCCCCGATCCCTTATCTGGTGGTCAATGAGGAAACTAGGGATAGATGAATGGTTAGTGAGAGAGGTGCAAGCCATGTACAGGGATGCTGTCAGTAAGGTGAGGGTTGGCAACAAGTACAGTGAAGAATTCCGGGTAGGGTTCACCAAGGATCAGTCCTCAGCCCCCTCTTATTCATCATAGTCCTCCAGGCAATAACAGAGGAATTCAAGACAGGATACCCCTTGGGTGCTCCTCTGTGCTGATGACCTTGCTCTAATTGCTGAGTCACTACCAGAACTAGAGGAAAAGTTTCAGGTGTGGAAGCAAGGATTAGAATCGAAGGGCATTAGAGTCAACCTAGCAAAAAAGTAGGAAGGCAGACAAACCACAAATCCCTTCAAGTAGATGGCCCAGCTTGATCTGTAGAAAAGGTGTAGGTAGAAGCTCCATAAGATGCATCCAGTGTAAGCTATGAACATCAAATGAAGGCTAACTGGGAAGAGAGTTTTTGTATGTGGCAAATGCTCAGGAGCAATAAACACTGAAAATATGCAGAGAACAGTTTCTGTCACATTCCAGGGAGAAAAACTAGAAGTAGTTGATAGCTTCCGTTATGTAAGTGATCAAGTCAGTAGCTGGTGTGGATGCTCTGAAAGTGTAGTTGCTAAAATAAAAATAGCCTGGGCAAAGTTCAGAGAGCTCCTACCTCTGCTGGTGACAAAGGGCCTCTCGCTCAGAGTAAAAGGTAGACTGTATGACACATGGGCCGTGACTGCTGAGGACATGCATAAGCTTGCAAGGAATGAAGCCAGTATGCTCCACTGGATGTGTAATGTCAGTGTGAATACACGACAGAGTGTAAGTGCCCTGAGAGAAAAGTTGGACTTAAGAAGCATCAGATGTGATGTGCAAGAGAGACGACTGCGCTGGTATGGTCATGTGCGAAAAAGTGTCACACCCTAGCAGTTGAGAGAACCTGTGGAAGAGGTAGACCCAGGAAGACCTGGGATGAGGTGGTGAAGCATGACCTTCGAACATTGAGCCTTACTGAGGCAATGACTAGTGACCGAGACCTTTGGAGATATGCTGTACTTGAGAAAACCCGACAAGCCAAGTGAGACCATAACCGGTGGCCTATGCCAGTGGTGTACAACCAGCCCACTTATGAGTACCCTTCATTCATTGGACAATAAACTTTGCTCGCGAAGACCTGTTGAGGCAAGTGAAATCAAAATCGCTGACATGGTCAATGACAGTACTGCTTGATTGGCAGTTCAGAGAGTGGAACATTAAAAGCACAATCCAAGCACGACCGTTGCCAAGGCCGCTGAATGGCTCCTGTGCTGGTGGCATGTAAAAAGCACAATTCAAGCATGATCATTGCCAACATTGCCTTACTGGCACATATGCCGGTCGCACGTGAAAAATAACATTCGAGCATGGTCATTGCCAGTGCCGCTGGACTGTCTTCCGTGCAGGTGACACATAAAAGTACCCACTACACTCTCAGAGTGGCTGGCATTAGGAAAGGCATTCAGCTGTAGAAACTTTGCCAGATCAGACTGCAACCTGGTGCAGCCTTCTGGCTCACCAGCCCTCAGTCAAACCATCAAACCCATGCCAGCATGGAAAGCAGACGTTAAATGACAATGATGATGATGACGACAAAAATATATAAATTTAATATGTATATAAATATATGAATGAAGTGTTTAATCTTTAAGAAGGAAATGAAGAAAGTGCAATAATAACGTTCACACTCACTAATGGTCGCTCTCAGTAACTGCCTTCAGCTTACGGAGTTCTTGTTTTTATAACTATTGAAAAGCAGCCAGAAGGATAGACATATTCTTGAGAACAAATGATCTCGTTGGAGCTCTGTTATCTCCATTGCAGCCCCTGGTGGCCTAGAAGAGGTTAGAAGGGTCAAGTGGCAAAGACATTATTCTGCTTAGCAAAGGCATTTGGGAGATGTATAACTGCTATCATTCACAGAAAAACTATTGTTTTACCATGAGAAAAGCACTGTTGAAGTGTTAAATGAAATTTGGCAATCATGGATCGAATCCCTGCTATGCCTGCATGATGCCACTACAAATATGTTATGGAATAAAAGATTTATCTACTGTCACGGAAAAAGTGTAACAATAAAAATTCAGAATTATCAGATTAATGGGCATTCCAAAGAAATGTATAGAAATGTGTGAATGAAGTCTAAGGTTTAAGATTCAAATCAAGAAAATGCAATAATAATGTTTAGAAGTTCAAAACTGAATAGTGAAATGCAGAATTAGGCCAGTTGATCATGAGAATCAAATATTGATTGCTTTACTAAAATCTGCAGGTGGTATGGGTTATTTCGCTTGGGTTGTTTAAATAAAATATTAGTAATATGTAGTAGATAGGATCCATTGGAGGTGCCCTATTATCGATTTTTCTCAAGAATCTAAGTGTGTCACAAAATTTCCTGACAGGAGTTCTACTCACGTGTCAAATAAAGTATAAAAGTGATATTGTCTGCAAAAATTAGAAATTGGACGCACAAAAAAATCAATATTCAAAGTTATCGAACATAAACAATGAAACGTAAAATATTTCTAAATTTGATGGCTCAATTAGTTTCATGAAAATGAATGAACTGTAAATAATCAGTAAATATTATGATTTGTAAAATAAGTATAAGTGATACAGGGTGTCCCAACTGAATGTGGTGTGGAAGTTTGGTTTAATTTTTTAAGAATTTTAAGCATTCAAAGTAGGAGTTCATTTTATTGGGAGACATTAAATACATTCTGGAATCAAAAATTTATGTACTGTCTTCGAAAAGTTTTAACTGGAAAAAATGGAAAATTATCCAAGTTATGGGCATTAAAAGTGTACATAGATCAAGAAAGTGCAATAATAAGGTTTAGCAGTTGAAAACTGTGAGTAGTGAAATGCAGAATTAGGTCCGCTGATCGTGAGAATCAAATATTGATCGCTTCACTTAAAACTAACAACAGTAAGTGGAGGTTATTTCCCTTGGGTGTTTAAAAAAATAGGTATATGAGGTAGATATAAAGATCCCTTCCAGGGGCCGTATTATTGATTTTTTTCAACAATCTAAATATGTCACAAGGTTTCCAGAGATGAGTTCTACTCACTTATCAAGTTTCATCAAAATCAATAAAACGATGTAGGAAGAGTTAGCTAACAACGCCACGTGTCAGGTGTCCCGGATGAACCAACTTCACGGCAGGAGGTGCAGATGAGGGCAGCTGCATCGAACTCTCTCATGCATCAGATGGCGTTTGCTAAAAAGCATCCGTGAGGTAAAATCGTGTAGCAAACCAAATGGCGGTGCCCCAGCATGGCCACAGCTCATTAGCTGAAACTGGAAAAATCAATCAAAAATCAATCAATCAAACAAACACACCGATTTTCCACATATGTAGTAGATATATATATATATATATATATATATATATATATATATATATATACGTGTGTGTGTGTGTGTATACATGTGTGTAGGTACAGGCGTAGTTGTGTGCTAAGAAGCTTGCTTCCCTCATTTGTATTATTGTTTTTCGACTCATGAAGAGGTTTACTGCCTCATAATCGCTTTCTTGTAAGAGGTTTGTTGCCTCAATTTATGAAGAACAATGTGTTTAGGTAAACAGCAATCAGTGGGCATTGCTGTTGCCCTCATTATTATCATATCGTCAATCATTTCATCTTATGTCCTTGTCCAGCCTACAGCTTCCTTTCTTTGTGGCCAATTGAATGAATAAAAGAAGCTTGCTTCCCAACCACATGGTTCCGGGTTCAGTCCCACTGCATGGTACTCTAAGCAAGTGTCTTCTATAATAGCCTCAGGCTGACCAAAGCCTTGTGAATGGATTTGGTAGGCAGAAACTGAAAGAAGTCCTTCGTATATGTGTGTCTGTGTTTGTTCCTCCATTACTGTTTGGCAACTGGTGTTGATATGTTTATGTCCCTGTAACATAGCAGTTTGGCAAAATAGACCGATAGAATAAGTACCAGGCTTAAAAAATAAATCCTAGAGTTGATTTGTTCAACTAAAAAACCTTTCAAGGCAATGCTCCAAAATGGCCAAAGTCAAATGACTGACATATCTGATGAGACTACAGTAGGAGTTGAAAGTGCTTAAATATGTGATTTGAATAAATATGTGATATGTAAATCAAAATATATTTTTTTATATACAACCATCCAGCATTCTGAATGCCTTTTTCTTTCATATATATTAAATCTGTACATCACCCCAATACTTCTAATAAATAAATAAATAAATAAATATATATATATATATAGGCATAGGAGTGACTGTGTGGTAAGTAGCTTGCTTACGAACCACATGGTTCCGGGTTCAGTCCCACTGCATGGCACCTTGGACAAGTGTCTTCTACTATAGCCTCGGGCCAACCAAAGCCTTGTGATTGGATTTGGTAGACGGAAACTGAAAGAAGCCCATCATATATATGTGTGTGTTTGTTCCCCCAACATTGCTTGACAACTGATGCTGGTGTGTTTACGTCCCCATAACTTAGCGGTTCAGCAAAAGAGACCGACAGAATAAGTACTAGGCTTACAAAGAATAAGTCCTAGGGTCAATTTGCTCGACTAAAGGTGGTGCTCCAGCATGGTCAGTCAAATGACTGAAACAAGTAAAAGAGTATAAAAAAAAAATACCAAATAGTAGTGAGACTGAACCTGAGACCATGTGATTGGAAAATGAGCCTCTTAACCATACAACCATATTTGCATCTTCTTCTCTGAAATTAAATATCTCTAACAAAATTGAAGTAAAAGAATGAGTTTTCCACCAGTATGATATTTTAAGCAGCAAATGTTTCCACCTTCAATCAACAGATTAATACCATTTCATTGTCACAATGTAGTATACATGAATAACCAATTCTAAGAAAACAGTGAAGGACAAAAAATGTTTATTCATCCAGTGAAGCAGACAAACTTGCTGATATTAACTCCAACTTCCATTCAACCTAATAGAATATGATTTTTACATAATGAAACATGCAGGGAATCCTTCATTAAAACAGGTGATAATGGTATCACTATGAATTTTTGAAAATATTTAAATGTAATTTCCACTGTACTTCTTGGAGAGAGCATCCAAAAAGAAATATTTTGATACCTCATTTGTGAAATTTGGGTAAATATTTTAGGAAATATGACAATTTGAATGGTCAGTAAAATTATCGAAATCTTGCCTAATTAGCCTAAATGAATAATTAGCTATATTTGTGATGTCATATCTTTGAAACTGAGGTGATAATCATCTTCAAATTACAGAAATTAATAGAGACCATGGTATAGTAGTTGCCTATTTCTTTTTGAGGTTTTTGAAAAGAAAACATTGGGGGTGGGCAGTTTTTTTTAATATTTATGTAAAGCCTATTTTGTCACAAACAATTTCAGTGTTTTCAGACCTAGTTAAATCCAAAATTTCAAGTCACAGAGACTTGAGTTTGGTGCATTTGTAGTAGGTATAGAACTAGATAAATTTGGAATATGACAACATTTCAATAAAATTTTAGTGGACTATTAAAAATAGCTATAAATGGCAGAGTTTCAAATCCAGACACCCACACAAATTGGATTCTCTCCCTGTTGATGGTGGATTTTTCCAATTTCTTTCTTTCTTCTTTGCAGTACTGTCTTGGAAATGATGGGGATAAGCTTTTTATGAAAATTTATGATTTTTTTCCAAACCTCACCCCACACAGAGGACCGATTTTGTTTGCACTATGCACTTAAAACTTAAAAACAATGGGAGCAGCCTTTACAGTAAAAAAAAAATTGGAAAATATTTTCAAACAAAAACACGAGTGATTTAAAGGAGATTTAGTTGTTTTTACCACATCCCACAGCTACCTGATACCTTTTCAGAATTGCATGTAGACCTAGATTAAAAAACAAAGAAAATGTGAAAACTAATTCCTTGCTTTAAGTATTAAAAACATAAATTAAAGACATTGACAACATCTGTAACTTATAGGAAACTCACTAGTAGGAGAAAGAGAAAAAAAACCCAAAACAAATATGTAACATTGACACAAATTATCCTAACTGTATCCAAAATCAGAAAGTAAAAATATCAGATCTGAAATTATATTCATTGCATGATATTTTTAGTGGTAGAATTTGACCAATATCTCTCAAAGAAAAACAAAAGTTACAAGTATATCTGCTAGCTTTGCCTAGCAGTCCACATGTTACGACACCAAGGAAATAAGCAACATTCTCAATACAACAATTTCCTGTTAAGTTTGGGCTCAAGAAAACTTATTGAACTCAATTTAGTGGATTTTTTTTTTTTAGTAGAAATATGTTTACTTCGTAATTAGTTCATCCATCTCTTGAAATTCTGGCTCAAACTCGATATTTGAAACCTTGGATTTGTGTTCCACTTGACCTCTCACTGCATGTGAATACGTCAGTTTGGTGAATATATCAGTATACCACTCTCTTTATTCACTTTGTATTTTTTTTTTTTGTCATACTGTGGCTAGATTTAGCAATGACTAAATTGAATCTGAAAAATTATTCTTTCTTATGATAAAAAATCGTGAAGAAAATGTCCTTTTCTAAGTGAAAATCAACAATTAAATTTTCTCTATTACATAACAATTATCAGACCCCATCAACATTTATATCAAAATAAAGTGAAAGCTTTCTCCTTCATGACAGTATAATTTTTAACACAACTCAAGTTATAATGTTCAAGCACACTGAACTAGAATGAAGGCTACCATTCAGTGGTAAAAAAAAAAACAAACAGGATAAACTTTGTAAATGCAAAGGATGTTTCAGGGAATCTGACATATTTAAGTCAGATTTTAATTGAAACTATATGAGAAGAAAGTTCACATCCAGAAATTTCAAATGATATATAACTTTCCACAGAAACTATTTATTTTGACAAAAAAATAATCAAACAAAACATGTGTTTTTGCATGTTCAAACTGTTCTTGTCTCCACTGTATGGCATTCTATGATGATACTTAATATGAAACAAGTTTTAAAAAATTCTTTTTCTATAACCTTGTATGATAATGGGTTATAGTTTTTCATTTACTTTGCCCTGCAAATAATAAACATTTCCAATCTAGCCCACCTCCAAAAAAGTCTGCTGACCTCTGCAACAGATCAGTAAAATGCTATAGGAAGGTTTAAAATGGGTAAGATTGCAAGATATTAGTAAAATTCCATAAAATACAAGCTAACATAAAAGTACAAAAAAAATTTTATTTGCTTATTTATTTAGTGGGTGTATGCATATTTTCCCATGAGCCTGAGCAGGGTGGAGCAATTTACAGTTGGATGCCATTTCTAGAGTAAACTGTAGATTAAGAGTTGAATATGTTAGAGAAACTGAAGGCAAAAGTCTGAATTCATGTCATCATTGTTTCTGCACCAACACTTCAAAGTTCAGTTGAATCTCGAACAACTGGTTCCTCCAGTTTACATAAGTTACCACAAAATAAGCAATACTATCTTTTACTGGTTTCAGTCATTTGACTGCGGCCACACTGAGGCATCGCCATGAAGGGTTTTACCAAGTACTTATTCTATCAGTCACTTTAGCCGAACCACTAAGTTATGGGGATGCAAACACAACAACACCAGTTGTCAAGTGGTGGAGGTGGGGGACAGACACAAAGATACACATACACGTGTGTGTATACACACATAATATATATATATATATATACACACACACACACGAAAAGCTTCTTTCAGTTTCCGTCGACCAAATCCACTTACAATGATTTGGTCGGCCCGAAGCTATAGTAGACGACACTTGCCCAGGGTGCCACCCGGAACCATGTCGTTGAGAAGCAAGCTTTTTACCATGCAGCCACGCTTAATAATTGGGGGAAAACTGAATGTAAATACCATTAATATTAGAATATGAAATAACTTGTTAGTCATCAGTAATTATTTAAGTTTTTTTTTTTCCTATTGCCCAATTCACTAAATTCTTAAAATCAATACCGTATATCAATAGGTAACTTTTTCATGGAATTCTTAATTCGGTAAATATGATCTAAGCTCAGAAGTTTTAAAAAATGAAAGAGGATTAGAGAAATTTACCGTTACACTGAAGACGTTTATAGTAACAGAAATAAGTTCAGCGGTAAACACTGTTGCAAGTAACTCGTCTTAAATATATATAAGAAACGATGACAGTAAAGTGTACTAAAAGAAAGTCGACACTCCCGTAATTCTGAAGAAGAATCTACGGTACAGAAATGGAATAAGAGACGAGTTTTCACAAAATGTTATCTCCACTCAAAACAAAGCATTCTAAAAGTGCTCAAGTTGTAAGCGAAAATATTTTCGAAGCTAAAAAAAAGAATGTTCTAAAAAATTTATTCAGTTGAGATCAATTGCATCACAGGTTCTTTTTCTTCTAACATCCCTAGATAATTCCATAACATGGACTTGAAACCTATCTGTAAACTTATAGAAAGTAAGGGAAGATCATCAATTACAGAGGAACTAAAGACACCTTTACCATTGCGACACAGCAAATGAACTACACTATCTTAACACCAGCAGTCTGTTATCAACATAAGTGTACTAAATATAAAGGTGAATGCAATCAGAATCAATGAGGGCGTATTTCTAGGTTAAAGGTTAGCAATGGCGTGAAAATTAAAATAAGAATGGAAGAATATACATATGTAGGTACACATATCCAAACGTAGTTCACACGATAGAGTAGATTCTTTTGACAGCATCAAAAATAGCAAAGCGTGGGAAAATATAAACAATTTTCAAGAAAGGATATTAAATATATCAAAGCTGAATGAATAATATTCACTTATACATTAATCAATAACTTGATTTTAACTTAATGTTCAAAAGTAAACAACAGGACTTGATAATTAATTTGTTTGGAAAAGGAGGGAAGAATTGCAATGAGATTGCAGTGAAACATCAAGCACGACAAAGTTTAAATGAGATCCTAATATTAACACCATTACTTCCATTTCGTCAAATACTGCTCGCACAGTTACACAAGCGCCATTTTGTAGCAACAAAGTATTATATCGTGATCGCAGTGTCGTACATTGATGTACAAGACACAACGCAGCACAAAACATCAGCAAGAAAACTCAACATATGTGGCGGTAGATACAACCACGTGTGACCAACCTTGTGATGTTATTTTCGTCCGGGTGATTCGTGAAGAACCAGGATGAGTAGAGACCAGGATGGAAAAGAAGCCTGCTACAGGGCAAATTCGTAGAGAACATGCTGCGCATGTTGCCAGGCGGAAAGGGAGGCTACTTTTGCAGTAAATAGATATAATGACAAATTTTTAAAGAGAACAAATATTCTGATTCTTGGCATTTTTGCATAGTTTCTTTCTTATATATATATATATATATATCCATGTATAAATTATCAGTTACTTGTTCAGTATATCACTGGTTATGGCATATAACTAGTAAGAATGTTACCGTTTAATGGACTAGATAATATCGCTAGGTATAACAATCA
Source organism: Octopus sinensis (assembly GCF_006345805.1). Lineage (NCBI taxonomy): Eukaryota > Metazoa > Mollusca > Cephalopoda > Octopoda > Octopodidae > Octopus > Octopus sinensis. The sequence continues at coordinate 73,356,976 of NC_043000.1, read as the reverse complement.
GCCCGAAATAGATGGTTTTATACACATACATACATATTAGATATTGATGTATACATATAAATTCGACATGGGCGATTCTTGTGTATATATATATATATATATATATATTTATATACATATATATTTATCATTCATTTTATACTTTTTGAGATTTAGTTATAAGTTATATATATTTTTTTAATTATATATATATTGGTTATTTATTGGTTTATGTCTATCAGTGTTTGAGTTGCATAATAGTGGTTTTATCTCTAATTTATATTTATTTATATATATATATATATATATATATATATATATACACACACACATGATTCTAATACGGACATTCGGACTTTGCAAGTACATCTATGTATTTATATTTATGTTTATATATTTATGAATTTTTATAGTTATAAATCTTCGTATGTATTAGTGTTTAGAAATTCTTATAAATTTTTATCATACCTCATATGTGAACGCATTTACGTATATTGAATACTGTGGAGAATTTCGATAATTTGAAATGGATTGAATGAATATACACACCAACCTTTGAAATTTGTTTCTCTCCTTAATTTTATATTCCTGAAGCTCCATTTGAATGCTAATTGGTTGAGCTGTATAAAGTTGATAACTATACCATTTATTTCTTCATTATATATATATATATATATATATATATATATATATATATATATATATATATATATATATATATATACACACAGATATGTACTTGCATAGCAAGTTACCTGATCTGAGCTCGTGTACTGGAACGAAAACAATTGCAGTACGGAATTTTGTCAGTGAACAGGTCGCAGCCTCAAACCAACGAAAATATTTTGACGAATTAAATTTAAAAGTTGAAGTGAATCTAACAGTTTCTGTGTGTTATAAATGGCTTATAAACATCTTCCACGCTGCAATTGTTTATATATATATTGTTTTAGTCATTTGACTGCAGTCATGCTGGAATACGACCTTGAAGGGTTTTAGTTCGAATAACTCGAACCTAGGACTAAGTTTTTCATTTTTTAAAGCCTGTATTTATTCCATCAGTGTATTTTTGCCTAATTGGTAGCTTACGGGGATGTAAACAACCCAACACCAATTGTCAAGCAGTGGTGAGGGAGACACACATATATTCACACACAAGAGGCTTCTTTCAATTTCCATCTCCCAAATCCACTCACAAGACCTTGGACAGGTTGAGGCTATAGTAGAAGGCATTTGCCCAAGATACCATGCAGTGGGACTGAACCCAGAATGATGTGGGTGGGAAGAAAGCTTTTTACTACACAGCCATGTGTGTGTATATGTATGTAAATGTCTCTGAAACTATAAAGTCAGAGCACTGTCTTTTTTTTTCTGGTGAACTATACTACCCAAATTCATGAAACTCACCTCTAGGTAGGAAATGTAATAGAAAGCATTGCAATATTCAAATTTATTGGAATCCAAAATAAATTAGATAATAATTAAAAAAACATGCAAAGCCAGAAACACCCTATTCAAAACTATAACGCCAGGTTGAATAATGTTGCAAAAATGAATCAAAACAGGGAAATTGTGATATATGTCAATGCCATTCTCATGCAATACATCAAAGTAATGTGATATATAAAATATGTGTCACAATTGGTTTATTCTGGGACATGCCAACCCCAAGCAAATTTTAAACAATTGATAACGTTTCAAGAAAAGTAGCAATGAAATATGGAGATCAATGTTCATGTATGTGTGCAGATGAAAAAGAATGTTAATACTCGCGGGAGAGAAGGTGGCTGTTTCTATAAATGTGCGTGTGTAGAGATAGAGAGAGAGAGAGAGAGAGAAAGAGGAATTAAGTGTGGTTGTCAAAAATCTGGTTAAAGAATAGAGTAAGAGAGAACTCTTGGTCAGTTGTTAGCATCAAATTGTACAGACTTCTCTTGCTGTTTTATGAAGTGTCTGTGAGATGAGATGAATCATCCAAGGTCAGCCACTATATTTCATATGTTATCATAGAGAACACTATTTTTTCTCTCAGTCCATGAAAATTTCCTGGCACCGACTACTTTTTTTTTTCTTGAGACCATCTGGTTTTTCAATGGCCATTTGGTTTTTTTACAATAAAGCCAAGAATGTTTTTAAATGACTACCTGATTATTTTCAGTTGAAGGAACACTTCTGAGTATTACAATTTATGTGTGAGAGTGAAGCAGAAATTTTTAGTTTCAAATCCTGGTTGGGTTATTGCTGGAGGTGTTTCATTATGCACAAGGAAGACTAATTAGTATCAATACCTAACAATTTTTCCTACAAGCCAGAATGATTATCGCAAATAAAATTCTTCCAGATTTCTGAAAAGCTCATTCATAATTTCAAACTAGCCAGGATGCCAGAACAATATTAATAAACTAGGACAGTGCTAGTCAAACCAGACCATATGGTAACCTTATATATATATCACACACACACAGCTGCATCCTAGTTACATGAGAAAAGCCATTGCCAAGAAGACTTACTGAAATGATTCATGATTGTTGCCATGTGATACCCTTATATGACTTTTAAGCCTGGCCAAACTTTTACACATTTTATTACATACTAGACAACTGTGCTGACTGGCAGGAGAAGCAGGTGCCACCATATGCACTCTCTTAACATATCTTTTTAGACCTCCAACTGAGAGACACACCCTTCCACATTTTACACATGTTTTGTAATGAATTTTAATAGCCACATCATTGTTTATCATGGGATGATTTCTATGAGAATTTTGATGGCTCACCAGGCCTGCATGACTCAAACACCTCCGCCCACATACCACACATAAAAAGCAACACTCTCTCACTTTCCACAAGTTCCCCCCTCCTAATTCTCTCATACTTCACTCTCTCCCTCTCAAACTTTGAACAACTATCATGCACTATCTTCCTCCATCCATCACCGTCTTGTGCCTCTCTCTTCCAATTATCAGCTGCAATTCCTGTCTGAATTAGAGCATTTTTAAGGCCATTCTTAGTTTTGGTTTATGTGCTGGTCTCCTGCTTGCTTGGACAGTCACTCATCACTCATCTTTATCCCCCCCCCCACACCTCAAACATCTTTGCAAAATCATTAACTCTATATTTCTACTAATTTTTACAATTAAAACTATTCTGCAGAGACCTGAATAAGTGGAAATCCGAAGGAGCAATATCTGGTGAATATGGAGGGTGGGGTAACACATCCCAGCTGAGCTGTAGCAATTTTTGTCTGGTTCCCAAAGAAACGTGCGGTCTTGCATTATCATGCTGGAAAACAACACCCTTCCTGCTGGCCAATTCTGGACGTTTCTCTTGAATTGCTGCTTTTAACTCGTCCAGTTGTGTGCAGTATTTCTCAGAATTAATTGTCTGGTTACTTGCAAGAAGCTCATAGTACAGAATTCCTTTCCAATCCCACCAGACACAAAGCAAGTCTTTTTGAGGATAAAGAATGGCTAAGGGTGGCTCATGTTGCTTACTCCAGGATCGCTTTCTCTGAACATTTCGGTAGATAATCCATTTCTCATTACGTGTCATTACGTGCTTTAAAAAAGGCACGTCTTCATTCTATTTATAAAGTGAATCACAGATGGAAATGCAATCCAAAAGATTCTTCTCACTCAACTCATGTGGTACCCAAATATCAAAGTGATTTGTGTACCCAAGCTTTACCAGGTGCTCATGAACAACGGATTTTGCCAATTCTCGGGTTTTGCAATGTGAGTTATTCTCAATTAATGACTCGATTTGGTCATCATCAGTAGTGAATGGTCTGCCTGATCGCTCTTTATCAATAAGGCTACAATCTCCAGCTTGGAACCTTGTGAACCATTTCTGTACAGTTCTTTCGGATAAAGAAACACCACCATAAACTGTGCATATTTCTTTGGTTGCTTGTGAGGCATTTTTCCCTTTATGGAAAAAGAAAAGCAACAATTGCCGAAAATGAACTTTCTTATCTTCCATTTTAAAGGATTACAGAATTAACACAGGTTATAGGAACATAAACTGTCTTCCACAAAAAGATAGCTTAAACTGTGCTCTAAATGGAGGTGTAGTCAAATCGTATTTTATGGACTCAACCATGTTCTAAAATAAGTCGAAAGGTAAGCTACTATAAATCGGCACAAACTTTCTGGTCAATCCAATAATATTGTTAAATTTTATTTAATTATTTATTGTTAAAACACATATTTTTCTATATTTATTTGTTAATTATTATAAGTTAAGATATGTACATTTATTTTATTATTATTTTTATTATTATTGTTATTACTTTAGACCTGATGAATGACTATATTTTTAAATAGAATTAATTTTAGATCAATTTAATTTTAAACCAAATTGATTTTATTATTATTATTATTGATTTAAAAATATAGCCACGAAATGTGCGTAGTCTATTTATTATTTATTGTTTATATACTTTTTTGATTTTTAGAATAATGGTTTTTATAGTATATTTAATTATTTCTAAATGGTGTGAATAACGTCTTTCACTATTGTAATTTCTTAATATAGGTTTTTCTCTAAATATATTATATTTTGTGAAATTTGATTTAGAATTGCTAAATTGAATTTTTTTCTGTAAGTTTGGATCTCTGTATAGAGCCTGTACAGCCCTTATTAGCCATTCGTCAATCTCCAGTTTCCGCAACGACCACCAGATAAGGGTTCGGGGAACTCTGTCAAAGGCTTTCTCCAAGTCCACAAAAGCTATGTAGAGGGGTTTATCTTTAGCTAGGTACTTCTCCTGCAGTTGTCGGACCAGGAATATAGCATCAGTGGTGCTTCTACTCAGCACAAAACCGAACTACATCTCATCTAAGCAAATTCTCTCCCTAATGAGATGGGTTATGACCCTCTCTGTGACCTTCATCACCTGATCCAACAGTTTAATACCCCTGTAGATATTTCTATCTAGAGCATCACCCTTACCCTTGTAGCAGTTGACTATGGTGCTGCTATGCCAGTCATTGGGTATGACTCCATTATGAACTACCTGGTTAACAATACGGGTGACTAGGCCATAGCTCACATAACCAGCTGTTTTAAGCATCTCAGCAGTGATACCTGATGGGCCGGGGGCTTTACCTGGTTTCATATCCTTAATTGCCTTAACTACAAGGGAGATGTCTATTTGGGTAGCTGGTCCCTCTACTGGGTCAACATTTGGCAGGCTCTCCTCCTCCCATTCATTCTCCACATTCAGCAGTCTTTCATAATGGCTTCTCCAAGCCTCTTTCTTTTCACCAACATTAAAAGCAAGTGCCCCATCATCCATGCGGACACATTTCTCTCCTGTAACATCACTATTTTCTCTCACACACTATCTAGCAATACGAAATACCTCAGTTCTTTGGTCCTCACGTCGCTGGACATTGGCAAACTTCTTTTCTGCTATATCTTTGGCTATGTATACCTGCCGCCCGGCCTCCCTTTTGGCTACTTGGTACGGTTCCCTGCTACCCCCATCCCTCCAGGCTCTCCAGGCCTGTTTCTTTGAACTAATGGCTTTGTCTACTGCACTATTCCACCACCACGTAACTCTAGGTCTGGAAGGAACTTTGCACCATCCACAGACTTAGTCTGTGGCACTCAGCAAGCTGTCCCATAGGAATTTCCAGCTACCTTCTATGTCCAACGTCTGTAGCTCCTCCTCCCTCTCATCAAATTTCTTGATGAGGATGTCCCTAAATCTCTGACCATGTGAAGGGTTCTTTAGCTTCCAAATCCTTCTTTTCTGGATTGGTCTGTTTCTTGGAGTCCTTCTGGCCTCAAGCCTAAAGTCACTAATTATTAGCCTATGCTGAGGGATACACTCTTCATCCGGGAGGGTCTTTGTATTTAAGAGCAACCCTGCATCCTGCTGTCTGGTGAGGATGAAGACTTTATACCTATGTGCCTTGCCTGTGAGGACCCTAGCTGAAGCACCTCTCCACCTTACCTCTTGTATGCAGCATACATCAACCCGTCTTCTCTCAAGCATCTCTACAATCTCACTAGACCTACCTTTCAGTGTACCAACATTGACAGTGCCAACTCTGAAAACTGGGAAGGAGATGTGGGGGGAGGGGTGCAATTTGGCACCTGAAAAGAAGAGGGTTGTTGTGGTGGCGGTGATCGATTTTTAGGCATTTTCGTCTGATCTCTCTTCTGACCTGACAACATTCAATCATTTAGGCATGTTAAGGTTCTGGCCCCTGCGGTAGGCAGGGTCAGGTATTAGCAGCATTGTAAGCACAAGCATTAAAGTCATTGATGCTGTAGATGTAAGCTCTGTGGTAGAAATACTGAAATTCTAGGTGTTAGTAGTATTCTAAGCAAGCATTATAGTCATTGAGCGACGTGGTTTAAGCAGTGTAGCAGAAACATGGATATTCTAGAGATGGGGTGGGGGTGGGGTTCTAGCAGGGAGAAGAGAGAGTGAGGGGGATGGGGAGAGGGTGCAGGTAATATAGGAGAGCACCAGTGGGGAGGGGTGTTAGGAGAAATGAGGACAGGTTCTAGACAAAATTGAACGTAGGATATCATGAGAGGGGTAATACATGGTGAAATAGCGTATTGAAGAGGGGGGTTCGAGAAGGGATATCCGGTATAGATGGAAAAAATATAGAGAGATATCCGGTATTGGTGGTGGGGGTGGGCAAGGGCGGGTGCACCGCGAATGGCGAAGTTTGATTCAGGGGAGAGTGAAAACTTGAACGGGCAAATTATCGTAGAGGGCGAAGAACAGACAAAGTAACATGGAGAAAGGGAGAAATTATCAGCACATAAAAATGAAAGGATATTTTGGGAAGACGATGCCAACTGCTTAGCTCACGTAAAGAAACAAGCATGGTTCCTCGATCCCTTATCTGGTGGTTGATGTGGAAACTGGAGATTGACGAATGGCTAATAAGGGCTGTACAGGCTCTATACAGAGAGGCTGTCAGCAAGGTTAGGATTGGCAACGAATATAGTGAAGAATTCCGGGTAGAAGTAGGTGTACACCAGGGCTCAGCCCTCAGTCCCCTTTTATTCATCATAGTCCTCCAGGCAATAACAGAGGAATTCAAAACAGGTTGCCCCTGGGAGCTCCTCTATGCTGATGACCTGGCCCTCATAGCAGAATCACTACCAGAACTAAAAAAGAAATTTCGGGTGTGGAAACAAGGGTTAGAATTAAAGGGCCTTAGAGTAAATGTAGCGAAGACCAAAGTTATAGTATGCAGAAAGGCGAACTCAGCACACACCCCATCGGGCAGGTGGCCCTGCTCGAGCTGTAGGAAAGGTGTAGGTAGAAACTCCATAAGATGCACCCAGTGTAAGCTATGGACGCATAAGAGGTGCAGCAACATCAAAGGGAAATTAACTGATAAGATAGCTTTCATGTGCGGCAGATGCACAGGGACAATAGACACCACAAATACTCAGAAAACAGATTCCATCACACTCCAGGGGGAGAAACTAGAAGTAGTTGATAGTTTCCGCTACCTGGGTGACCAAGTTAGTAGTGGGGGTGGATGCTCAGAGAGTGTCACCACTAGAATACGAATAGCCTGGGCAAAGTTTATAAAGCTCCTACCCCTACTGGCGACAAAGGGTCTCTCACTCAGAGTGAAAGGTAGATTGTATGATGCATGTGTGCGAACTGCCATGCTTCACGGTAGTGAAATATGGGCTGTGACTGCAGAGGACATGCGTAGGCTTGAAAGAAATGAAGCTAGCATGATCCGCTGGATGGGTAATGTCAGTGTGAATGCACGACAGAGTGTAAGCACCCTGAGAGAAATGCTAGGCATAAGAAGCATCAGATGCAGTGTGCAAGAGCGACGCTTGCGATGGTATGGTCATGTACTGCGGATGGATGAGGAGAGATGTGTGAAGAAGTGCCACTCCCGAACAGTTGACGGAATCAGGGGGAGAGGTAGACCCAGGAAGACATGGGATGAGGTAGTCAAGCATGACCTCAGAGCGTTGGGCCTCACTGAGGCAATGGCGAAGGACCGAGATCTCTGGAGATGTGCCGTGACTACTAAGACCCGGGATGCTTCCGGCACCAGTTCCGCATACCCCCTGCCCATTCAAAGTACCTTGGATCCCGGAACATCTCGCTGTGCTTTAGGAGACCTGTTGAGTCAAGTGCATGTACATGAACATTGAACCAAATATCAATGGAAACTGTAGTTGTGATACCTGTGCCGGTGACACATAAAAAGCACCATCCGAACGTGGCCGTTGCCAGTGCCGCCTCGACTGGCTTCTGTGCCAGTGGCACATAAAAAGCACCATCCGAACGTGACTGATGCCAACCCTGCCTCGAATGGCTTCTGTGCTGGTGGCACATAAAAAGCACCATCCGAACGTGGCCGATGCCAGCACCGCCTCAACTGGCTTCTGTGCCGGTGGCACATAAAAAGTACCATCCGAACGTGGCCAATGCCAGCACCGCCTCGACTGGCTTCTGTGTCGGTGGCACATAAAAAGCACCAACCGATCGTGGCCGATGCCAAACCCCTCTGGCACCTGTGCAGGTGGCACATAAAAAGCACCCACTACACTCGCGGAGTGGTTGGCATTAGGAAGGGCATCCAGCTGTAGAAACATTGCCAGATCAGACTGGAGCCTGGAGCAGCCCCTGGCTCCCCAGACCCCGGTCGAACCGTCCAACCCGTGCTAGCACAGAAAACGGACGTTAAACGATGATGATGATGATGATGATGATTCCCTAGTATTATTATTATTATTATTATTATTATTATTATATATATATATATATATATATAAAAATAGTAATGCAATACAAGAGTATTGCTTTCCAGTAAAGAATAGCCCGTGAGGGAAAATTATACATAGAAGTAAATATATGGTACAATGAAGTACCGATATTTACTGGAAAATAGCGAACGTAATAAATACGACGCTAATGTATAACTTCACCGCGTATGTACTAGCAAAAATGCGTGTGTGCAACAAACTTGAAAAAAATTGTCTTACCTCCAGGGAGAACATCTGAAAGATGAAATACCAAGAAAGGGATAATGTGGTACCGGTTTCAGATTTTTCAAGATATGTCTGCACACATATACTTGATTTATCTTCATCAGCCAACATATACCTCGACAACATTTCAAATGTTGCTGCATCAATGCCATTACACTCGACTGAAACGCCAAAACACTGACAGAACGAGAACAGTGAAGAAGTTTCAATAAAAATAGTAATGCAATACGAGAGTATTGCTTTCCAGTGAAGAATAGCCCGTGAGGGAAAATTATACATAGAAGTAAATATATGGTACAACGAAGTACCGATATTTACTGGGAAATAGCGAATGTAATAAATACGACGCTAATGTATAGCTTCACCACGTATGTACTAGCAAAAATGCGTGTGTGAAACAAACTTGAAAAAAATTGTCTTACCTCCAGGAAGAACATCTGAAAGATGAACTACCTATATATGTGTGTATATATATATAAGACGGTAAAAGAGAGAAAACAGAAAGCTTCTGACAATGTGGAAACCTTTATATTTCAGGCACAAAGGCCCAGCTTCAGTAGAAAAGTTAACCTCAACTCTAACCCTAACCTCCTTTTTTGAAGAATTGTAATCTCTTATGTTTAAAGAATATACCCTAACTTCAAGAAACCTATTACCAATCCAACCATACGACAGGCACCCATGCCAACCCCCTTTGCTTGCGAAGACATGTTGGGGCAAGCGAAATCGAAATCGAATTGAACCAATTCGTACGTAAAAAGCACTATCCGACTCGTGGCCGATGCCAGCGCCGCCTCGACTGGCTTCCGTGCCGGTGGCACATAAAATACACCAATCCGACCGTGGCCGTTGCCAGCCTCGCCTGGCACCTGTGCAGGTGGCACGTAAAATGCACCCACTACACTCACGGAGTGGTTGGCGTTAGGAAGGGCATCCAGCTGTAGAAACATTGCCAGATAAGACTGTAGCCTAGTGCAGCCTTCTGGCTACCCAGATCCCCGGTCGATCCGTCCAACCCATGCTAGCATGGAGAACGGACGTTAAACGATGATGATATATATATATATTTATTGATTGCCATCTCCTTGTGTTTCCTCATTTTCAATAGCATTTGTAACTTTCCGTCCATAACCTCTCAGATGACTATTCAGTCCTGTTGTAGATCTGTATGGTTTGGAGTATACGTGACAAATGGAAGTTGTAACTAACTGTGCATTTCCGACTGATTAAAAAGCTCTTGTCTCACTCTGTAGGGTGGTTAGTGTTAGGAAGGGCATCCAGCGATAAAAACCATGTCAAAACAGACACAGAAATCTGGTGCTTGGCCAGCTCCTGTCAAATTGTCCAACCCATGCCAGCATGGAAGGACATTAAATGATGATGATGATGTATGTATATGTACATGTAAGTGTGTGTGTGTGTGTGTATCTATGTATATAAAATTAAACTTACTGTAAACAAAAGTCAGGATGCATGGCATTCAGTTACTCAATAAATGAAAAATGCATTAAATGCTAAAAAAAAAATACTCATAGGACTGACAGAGAAGGACTCTAATTCTTCTTCAGTTATCAACCAAGATGTTAATACACAGTTTCATGCCTTTATCTTTAAAGGCAGGAAACTGCGTATTATTATAAGTCTTGGCCAGCTAACCTATCATTAGACCATGGCTTAGCTGGCTGAAAATTTGAAGTCACTGTCAACAACATTCTTCTATAAGAATAATAAATTTGTACTCTACAAAAGTATAGAGTATCATCAAAGTAATGTAAAACTATGTTTGTTATAACTGAACAATAAAATAATCATTTATATATATATGGCAGTGCCCCAGCATGGCCACAGCTTGTGAGCTGAAACTAGATAAAATAAATAAAATTTAAAAAATATGTATCTGTAGGGTTGGTGTTAGGAAGGGCACTCAGCCATAAAAAAACCATTCCAAAACAGACACAGAAATCTGGTACAGTTTTCTGCCTGGTCAGCAACTGTCAAGTTGCCCAACCCATGCCAGCATAGGTTAAATGACGATGATAATGATAATGTATATATATATATATATATCTAGATATAGATATAGATATATATATATATTGATTGCCATCTCCTTGTGTTTCCTCATTTTCAATAGCATTTGTAACTTTCCGTCCATAACCTCTCACTCCTGTTGTAGATCTGTATGGTTTGGAATATAGGTGACAGATGGAAGTTGTAACTAACTGTGCATTTCCAACTGATTAGGTCTGCATGCTTGATGAGTAAGGTCACCATAAAGAGATGTCTGTACATCACTGGATTATTTTTATTACTATAAAAATACCATTCTATGAATCTCTGGGATTAGTGCTTATGACCAGCAATCACATGTAACTTCAGAATGCTATGACAACAACTTGGGGTCCCTCAGTCCTGATTGTTTTACTACTTGCATTGACACCAATCAAGAGTATTTCTGTGTCTCCACAGATAGATTGTTATCAAATACACACACACACACACACGTACACATGAAATTCTGATTCTTTTCAATTGTATGTATAGCAATATCTAATTAAGTAATTATGTTGTTAATGTTCTATTTAGGTATCATACTAACTATTGTATTAATATTTGGTTTAGCACCTAAAGAATCAACAATTAGCATTCAATTATGTTCCCTTGTGTTCTTAATATAGACATTTAATCTTGTTATAAATGATACTGTACATCTCAAGTGGTTTGTTAAAGTGTAGTGCTGACTTCAGATCTTCTCATTAGGTTCATTGCGGAGCAGAATAACTATATAGACACGTAAATAAGACAGGTTATGTTCAATGGTACTTAAATGAACCTATAAGTTATAGGTCATATTTACTGTTCAGATCTCTCTGAATTTCTGATAATTAAAATTTGTGAAAAAAATACATAGATATCATGAAAAAAGAGATTGGTTTATACATTTGTTGTGAATATATTTAAATAAGAGTATAAAAGTATAAAAGTTGTAGTCCACTAAAAAAAAAAAAAGAACCACTTAGTTTTTGAAAAATATACAGTGTAATTGTGAATAAAAACAAGAGTAGACAGTAAGATAAGTCTTAAAAGAATATGATGCTACATGGATATAGTTTTAAATGGTTATTCAGCACCTAGTTTCTTGCAATTTACCTGAATATGTGGGTTAAAGTCTCATCTAACATTTACTTTTTATTCCTTCACATTTAAAGACTGAAAGAGAAATTGAATGTAAGAGAAAACTTACCTGATGAAAGAGAAAACCTACTTAACCCTTTAGTTACCAACCTGGCTGAAACCAGCTCTGGCTCTGAGTACAAATGTCTTGTTTTCATAAGTTTTGAATTAAAATGTTCCACCAAACCATAGTCACAATTTACGTTCCTAACATTAGCTGAATGATAACTAAGTTATTTTACTAAATTCTTTGTTATATTTAAAGTAATTGAAAGAAACACAGATCATCTCAAAATAAATACAGTAACAAAAGGGTTAATGTAAAAAAGCTAATTAACATAGCATAGCTTTTGTTAAGCTACACATGAAGATAACCACAAATGAAAAAGTGTTGAAATGTTGTTTATTCTATGTTAATCATCTATAATGGGAGAGAGGGTGTGATAACTAGTCTTCAGTAAAGGTCTTCATCTACAGTTCATGTCTTACAAGTTCACAGGCAATGCTCTACATAGCTCCCCATCAGAACTGTTGGTTGTCATTGGAACTGGTAAGTTGTTTTTACCACCTTACCCATGTGTATACTTACTTGGCTCTTTGATGACCGTTCGTTGTCAGGGGTCAGTGTGACCTGGCTAGGATGGCCTTTGTTTGGTGGTTGAGCTACTTGAATGGAGCTGTGAATATTGAGATGGGCTGGTTTCAGTCTGTTGATGGCAACTGTGTCCTATTGTCTGCCAATCAGGAATAAATCCCATTGGATGAATTCCATTGTATGGTCCATCATAGGGTGGTTGAAGGGGTTTTCATCATTCAATATGATGAATAAAAACAAACTTCACTTTGTTGAGGTCATATGGTACAGAGGACCTACATGTATCATGTGTTGACATGGGAATAGGGCATTACTGGTTCATGTTGCCTCTCAGTTGCTAAAGATACCTTTGATATTTGGATCTGATTTTGTGTTTGGAATGAATTCCCCAGCACAATACAGACACCATACATATTTCTGTGGAAGAAGTGTTGAGGTCTTCCTCTGGGGCAGTGCAAATTCCCAGCATTACCCATGAAAGTTGGTTGATGCAGTTGAGCTAGTTAACTCTGGTTGTGAGGGATTCTCTCAAGCAGCAGTGAAATCTCTCTACACTGGAGTGGCAGACTGTTGTGTGTTTCACACATCATTCCACAACTCTAAAGTGAACCGAAGTTTGCAGTCAGATGAGATGCTATCTAAGGCACTGAAATGAGCAACCCATTTGTGATGAAGATGCAGGTGATTTCCGGTGTTTCCATGCTTCAGAGAGGTCTTAGGCCAATGTGTGAAGTGGTCCACTATTGTTAGTAGGTATGAGAAACCAAGTGAAGGTGGTCAGGGGCCAATGAGGTCAATGTTGACATGACTGAAACAGGCCTGTGGGGGTTCATAGCTACCAAGAGGTGCTTAGGTGTGATGAAGGATTTTGGCTTGTTGGCAGGTGATACAGGTTTTGACCCACTCCCCAGTTTGCTTGGTCATCTTGTGCCAGATGAATTTGCATGACATCAAGTGCTCAGGTATCCAGGTGGGAAAATCTGTGAATAACATCATAAACTTTTTAGCACCAGGGACAATTGATTGTGGCTTCCTGGTAGAAAGTAGGGTTGTTCTGTTGGAGCCAAAGTGCATAACCTGCCAGGAAGGAAGTGATGGTGGTGCAGTAGGCTCTGATGTCATCATCTCTTTGTGGAGCTGTAGCCATAGCCTTTTAGGCATCAGAGTATGTAGGTGCTCTAGAGAGTGCATCAGTGACTAAGTTGCTTTTTCCAAGTAAGTGCTGAATGCTTATAGTGTACTCAGAAATGGCTGATAACTGTCACTGCTGGTGCACTATGAGCAAGCTATCATGGCTCTGATAGCTTGCTCATAGCAAAGGTCAGCGGTTAGTGGTCCGTGAACACCTTCCAGAACATAGTGAAAGTGGTGGACACTTAGATGGGTGGTTAACAGTTCGTTGTTGAAAGTGCTACATTTCTGCTCAGGTGGTCATATTTGTTGACTGAAGAAGGCCCAGAGGTCATCACTGACCATTGATGTATTGTTCCAAAACACTTCCAGTGGCTGTGTTGGAGGTATGCGCTGTGAGTGCAGTCAATACTGACATATGAGGATGGGAAAGCATGGTTGCTTTAGCAAGAGCTTCTTTTGTGGATTCGAAGGCTGAGGTCATTGCACTGTCCATTTCACCTATTTTTTAAAACTTTCTCTTGATAATGCAATGTACAGAGGTCTCATCAATCTTACCATAGAAGGGATGAAATGATGATAAAAGTTTACCATACACACAAATTGTTACAGAGCCTTGCTTGTGGTGAGGTGTGGAAATGATAAGATAGCTTTCAATTTTTCTGGTAGGGGTGTAGTGCCAGCACCTATGACTTGAGGTCCAAGAAAGTTGATTTCCTTACAAAAGACGCACTTGGCAGGGTTGACTACCAAACCATATTGTTGCAATCTCTTAAAAAGGGTCACCTGAGTAACTCTGCATTTTGGCTTGTAATAAGGATGTCTTCTAGGTATGTGAAAACAAAGTCTAGATCAATACACACAGTATCCATCAATCATTGAAAGGATTGGGCTATATTTTTTAGGCCTAAGAGTCTATGTAGAAATTCAGTTTAGGAACATCACCATCTCATACAGGTATTTGGTAGTACAGGCATTTGGATAAGGTTGATTTTCAAGAAAACTGACTACCTGGCTAACTAGGCTGAGAAGTCTTGTATATGTGGAATGGGGTAGTGGTTGGGTGTAGTGTTTGTTTTGAGATGGTGATAATCTCCACAAGGTCACCAACTTCCACTGAGTTTTGGTGCCACATGTAGAGGTGACAACCAAGTACTGCTTGATCAATGAACAATGCCCAAAGCTTCCATGTTGTTGAACTTGGCCCTCACAATAGCAAGTTTGTATGGTGATAGACGATGTGTGTAGCTGTGTACTGGAGGGCTGATAGTTGGGATCTAGTGTTTTACTCCATGGTGAGTTGTAGGTTTGGAGAATTTCAGAGTAGTGAGATTTGGGCAGTTCACAAGGTGATGGGGCAAGAAATTGTTCTTCGTCTGAAAGATGGCTGCTATGTGAGGGGCAGCATATGCATAAGTTGCCGGACAAGCAGAGGCATAGGTGTTGCTGCTGATGAGACATCTCCCCTGAAGATCGATCAGCAGTGAGTGGACCTAATGAAAGTCTGCTCCGATAACAGAGTGATGGACATCAGTGACAGTGAATGCCTATGTATATATTTGTGAGCTGATGTGAAAGGAGGAAAAGCAGCATCTATACACTTTGATTGTGGAACCATTGGTGGCTGCTAAAGGTTTGCTTTGCTCTCCATAATGGAGGTCCTTTGTAGATGCTGGGATAATACTGACTTCTACTCCTGTGTCAATGAGGAATCTTTGTATAGAGATCCGATAGTGGACATACAGGAACAGTTGATCATGTGTACTGACCACCAGAGTGTTTTAATAGTGGCCAGCCCTGGAGTTTCCTGGGTTCAATGACAAAGAGCTCTTGAAGCTGCGTGGTTGTTTACACTTGGTAGCTCTTGTTCCAGACTTCGTGTGATAAAACCATAAATTGTCTATGTAACCTCACCATGTCTCAGGGCCAACCTTATGGTGTTGATTGTAACCCCACTAGACAAAAAAATGTTTGCCAACTGCTCTCACTAACTCTCACAGGTCCTTGATCTCAGTCTGAGTTATAAGGGATTGGACCTGGGGTGGCAATTTACAGAGGAGTATTTCCCTAAGTAAAAAACAAGGAGTCTCACCAGGGGCACTAATGACAGCATCCTTTCTATTAGGAAGTCTTAGAATCACTTAACCCACCCATATTCAATTCTCAATCAGTAAACTGGAATGTTTCTATGAGTCTATTTTTCATAGTCTCATATTTGTGAGTAATTGGTGGTCTGATTAGAATGTATAGCACCCTTGTTGCTGTATCCTCTTTCAGGGCAGCTGTTATACAAGAACATTTTATCAAGTCCAAGGTGATGTTGAACTGTGCCTCAGCATGTGCAAAACATATTTTGGTTCACTTTGGCCTGAATTGTGTGAGCTTAAGTGCTACAGCATTCTCACTTGCTATGATTACATGTTCATGTGTCTTCTATTTTGGGGTCACCACTTATAGCTTTAGTTAAGCTATATGTAAAAATAACCACAAATGAGAATGTGTTGAAGTGTTGTTTATTCTGTGTTAATCATCTACAATGTTAGAGGAATACAATCCACCATTCAAGTCCGGGTCTCATTTGTCACCTTACCAGAAGTCCCTTTTCTGCCAACTAGTTTGATAACTAGTCTGCAGTAGAGGTCTCATCTACAGTTCATCTCTTATGAGTTCACAGGCAATGCCCTACAGTAGCATGACAGCAATTAATGTAATTATCTTGCTGAAGACATATAATATGCACTTAAAAGTGAAGTGTGTAATCTGAATGAAATTTGGCTGTTATTTGTAGCAGTTTGAGTGATTGTGTAGATCCATTTTAATCTTTTGCATTTAAATGGGAAGAAACTTTAAACATTAAACCCCATCTCCACTGAAAGAAAAAAAAAGAGTTTTAATCAAATTTCAATGTTTTCATGTTTGAGGAAGTTTTTATTACATATGAAGCTTTCAGTATTAATGTAAATCTTTCTTTTGTAGTGAATCCAACATAAACATCCCATCACAATGTAAATAAGAATCAGCAACATCAAGGTAATGTAAATCCAGTATGGTATTGTTGTTTCAGTAATTATTCTATC
The DNA here is from genome assembly GCF_006345805.1 of Octopus sinensis. NCBI lineage: Eukaryota > Metazoa > Mollusca > Cephalopoda > Octopoda > Octopodidae > Octopus > Octopus sinensis. Next base: position 73,340,021 of record NC_043000.1, on the reverse strand, counting down.
TTTACAGTTTGACATCATACTTATGTTTGAATGTAGCTTTTCCTTTCTCCATATACTTGTGGAAGTTATTCTTGATAACAGTTCTATTTGTGTTGTTGAAGGTGTTTCATCTTGGACTACTGAAAAATTTGAATGAACAATATAAAAGTGAGAAATTTGACTTGAATGAATGGTATAAAAGTGTGAAACTTGACAGCATTTTGAATGTTAGTACAAATTTATACTAAATATATTTCATGGAGAGTTGATTGGGAAGTTCAATAAAGCTGATGCCTAGTTTGGATGGAAAATATGGTTGGAATGAAAATGTAGGCAGGAAGGGAGTTCCAGAAAACAATTTTGGAAGGGAAAGATTGGGCAAAGGGATTAGTTCAGAATCGGAGTTGCAGAAAAAGAAATTAGTTTTAAATATTTTCATTTGATTCAAGTAGCTGTGGTTGTTACAAATTATCAAATTCAGCAAAGACTGTCATAGAATTGACAGAAGATTCAAAAGGACACAACACATTAATGGATTTAGAATGTTGGTGAGTGAGGACATGAGTGAGGATGCAGTGATCAGAGTGTATGTGTTGCAGAGGTGCATATATTGCTAGTTATATAGCAACAACAACAATGCCACCGCCACCACTAGCAATTGCTAGAATCTTGATGTTATCTCATCTCAAAAAGTGACCAAAAAAATTGCTGGAAAAGTATGGAACAGGTTAGATGCTCTGAGTTAGGTACTCTAAAATATTAATTTTATACCAATTTGAATTTCTGTATATAATGGAAAATACCAAGTCATCGTTGTGTGTTCAAATCTGTAACTAGTAATTTATTTATAATTTTGAATCAGCTACCTTACTTTTGTACCCCAGTTACCTTAGATTTGAAGAATAATATTAGATTCTTCAAGAAAAGTTTATTTGTGATAGATCAGCATCCTATCCAAGTGGACATTTTTCTCTTATAAATGTCAATACTATTTTGGTAATAGAATTTGTGTGTGGTTGCTGTGATGTATATATGCAATTGCATGTGTGAATACAGTTGTGAGCATCTATGTGTGAAAACAGTGTATGTGTATATAATGTTATGTGTATATTTATATGCATGATTAATATATTTAGAAATACTGTGGTAAGTTTTGTGTACACAAATTGTGTATAAATGGATTCAGTGATATGTATAAATTTATATCTGTGCTTTACAATTACATATTGTCTGTAGCAGCATGAGTGCAAATGTCTTTTTCATCACAACTTTTTCATACTCATCCTTCCTTTTTAAGATGTTAAGATGATATATGTATATGTATACATGTGAAGTTGTGTGTATCTGTCAATATGGATATGTGCATGCAAATACATTCAGTGTGTACACAGATATATATTTGAACGTCTATGTACACACTCAACTGTCTAAATATGTTTGTATAAGAGTATTTATATTTATGTGTATGTATGCAGTAAAGTTGTGTGGATGTTTGTGCATAGCTAACTGCAACTGTGTACATACATGTAGAAGGAATCTAAAACATGTCAAAATGGAAATATTTCTTATTCTCCTGTAACTCACCTGGGAATTCTCAATTATCAACATTGCTAAAGCTTATTTCAGAGGATTTGGTTTTCCATTCAGAGCAGATAAATATATTTTAACCCTTTATAAAGCCTGACTTAGAATACCATAACATCTGGAATTGCAATCTTCATTGAGTGGACCACATTCAGAAGGTAGCCATGTATCTCACTTATACTTTGGACCATCACCATTTAATAGCATACTTTGATCATCACTTCTACTGTAAATAAAAAGTACTGTAAATCCTGCATCAAATAATATATATATATATCCCTTTAATCCAAAGATTTTCATCTCACAATGCACCAGTTGTATATATCTTGTACATTGTCTACCTACCTTTGAGATTATATAGAGCTATGTGCTATGTAGTATTGCCAACTACAATACTACAACAATACTACAACATTCAGAGCTACTACATACTGTTAATGGTCATAAGTATAGATGTATGGTTAGGTTCACTTTAAAACCACAGAGCTTTGGGTTTAATGTCAATATGCTATGTAGTATCTTTTACTGTAGCTTTGTAGAGGCCTGTCCACACAAGATCAGTGCTGGAATGATGAGCTAAGCAAACTGTTTTATTCTATTATTTATTATATTTTCCTTTTTTTTCTTTTTCTTCAGCCATTGTAGCCCTTAATTATGTGATTATTTAATTGCTAAAAAATTTCTTTCAGTCCTAATTGCCATCGGTTAAATTTTCTATCTTTCCCTCTCTTTCCTTATGTGTAGAATGGTCATAATCTCTCTATTTTCTGTTAATAGGCAAATAACTTCCAACTCCTGCCAAATCTAATTCTCTCTTTCCCTCTATATTATGGATTATGTATTACAAATGTATCTTTATTGAGCTTCCATTGGTAAACTTTGTTGAGGGACATTTTGTTGTGTGATATCAAATGAATCCCCTTTTCCCTTCCACCAACCCACATATACCTGTGAACATAATTATAATGTATGTGCATGCTCATGATGGCTTTCAAGGACTGAAGGAAATTGAAACTGCAATCATAACATTATTTTTCACACTATGCACAAGGACCTGCTGATTCCAGGCATGTGACCCTAAAGATCTTTTCCTTTAGAGAAGCTGAAAACAACTCCTCAACATTCTCAGCTCTACAAGTTCAGAGCTGCTACAATCAGCATTGGCACATAGGTCTGGTGAGATAGTTGAAATGCTTGGGTAGAGACATGTAGATATATGCTGTGTCCAAGAGCTAGACTGCTTGCAAGTAAAAGACGAAAATAGAAATTTTTCTGGGTAGTCAACAAAGATGGTCTAAAGTGGTGTGGGTATTCTACTTGCAAAGAAATGGATGGATCAAGTGACTGAGGTAGCCAGGGGTTGTAATAGGATTATTAAGCTAAGTATAGCCTTTTTTGATGTAACAATGTCAGTTATATCTGCATATGCTCCACATGCCAGATTTGCAGATACTCAGAAGGACCACTTTTATGAATCCCTTCTGAGGACTACTTCAATTACAAAAAACGACACCATTCTCATCATGGCAGGGGACTTGAATGGACATGTTGGAAAACATCCTGATGGATTTCAGGATGTGCATGGAGGCTATAGCTTTGGGTCTAGAAATGATAAAGGGACAAGGCTGCTGGAGTTTTGTGTTGCTCGTGGTTTACTGGTCTGCAACACCAACTTCAAGAATCCAGCCAACCATCTGATCACTAATAAATTTGGTTGGCATACCAGCCAGATTAATTACAGCCTCACCAGAAATGCAAAATCTTTTCCATGTGAAGAATGTATAACTCAACATAAGCTAGTGGTTAGTGACTTCAGGCTTAGGGCCAGAAGGATCCAAAGACACCAGCCAATATGGAAAAGAGGTTAAGGAAGTTCAAAGATCCTTCAAAGAGGCAGAGATTTAGAGATGTTCTTAATGAAACCTTTGATGAGAAGGAGGAAGAAATAGAGACATATGATGTAGAAGACAATTGGAAATTCCTACAGAACAATCTACTGAAGGTGACAGACCAAGAGTGGCATGGTGGTGGAACAGTGATGTTGATAGGGCCATAAAAGAGAAGAGATGGGTCTGGAAAGAAGGGAAAAGCTAAAAGGGAAGCTCAACCAGGTTTATCTAACTAGGGCTGAAGCAGAAAAGAAGTTTGTCAATGTCCTACAGCATGAAAATCAGAGACTTGAGGTGTTCCGGATTGCTAGGCAGTGTGTCAGAGAGAATCGAGATATTGTAAGAGAGGAGTGTATGCAGATGGATCATGATATGCTTGCACTTAGTGATGTGGATAAGAAAACCCTGAACTCAACAGAGGGACTGGCTATCCTAGTAGACAGCAGTATGGTAGATAAGGCAATTAAAGATATGAAAACAGGGAAAGCCCCAGGTCCATCTGGAATCACTGCTGAGATGCTCAAAATAGTTGATAAGGTAGGATACAGGCAAGTCACCTGCATAGTTAATCAGTCATTCATGAAGGTATAATACCCAGTGAGTGGCAAAGCACCATTATTGTTAGCTGCTTCAAGAGTAAGGGAGATGCTTTAGAGAGATGCAATTATGGAAGCATCAAACTCCTGAACCAGGTGATAAAAATTAATTAGAAGTAGAATTAGACTGGATAAAATTCAGTTTAGCTTTGCCTCAGGGAGAAGCACTACTGATGCTATTTTCATTATCAAGCAACAGAAGTACTTAGCTAAGAATAAATCATTATGCTTGGCATTTGTTGATCTAGTAAAAGCCTTCAATGGAGTACCTTGTTGTGTTATATGGTGGGCTCTGAGGCGACTAGGGGTAAACAAGTGGCTTGTGAAAGCTGTAGAGGCTATGTACAGAGATGTTGTCAGTAAGGTGAGAGTTAACCACAAGTACAGTAAAGAATTTGGTGTACAGGTAGGCGTTCATCAAGGCTCAATCCCCTCCTGTTCATCATTATCTTCCAGGCCATAAGAGAGTAATTCAAACTGGCAGTCCCTGTTATACTACCCCTATATACTGATGATCTTACTCTTGTAGCAAATTCTATATTAGAGCTCAAAAATAAATTCTAAGTGTAGAAGTAATACCTGGAATCTTAGTAAGCAAAAAAACAGACAGAACCCTACCCACTTCAGGTTAGTGGCCCTTCTCTATTTGTAGGAAAGACATAGGCGGGAATTCTATATGGAGTACCCAGGGTAAACTATGGACACATAAGAGATACAGTGGAACAATAGGAAGATCATCAGAGAAAGAAGTGATCATATGTAGAAGACACATAGGAATCATAAAAACTACAGATACTTGGGAAACAGATTTTCTCAAATGTCCTGGAGGCTTATTAGAGGAAGTGGATCATTTCTGCTTCCTAGGGGGGCCAAATAAGTAGTGGGGGAGGATGTACAGAAAGTGTAATAGCTAGAATAAGACTAGGGTGGAGAAAATTCATAGAACTTTTACGTTTGTTGGCAACCAAAGGTTTCTCTCTCCAAGCGAAAGGAAGATTGTATGATATATGTATATGGACAGCAATTCTACATAATAGTGTGACATAGACACTAAATGCAGAGGACATGCGAAGGCTGGAGAGGAATGAAGCTAGTATGCTCCATTGGATATGTAATGTAAGTGTACATGTTCATCTGAGTGCTTGTTTATTGAGAAAGAAGGAATAAGAGGAATTAGATGCTGTATGCAAGAGAGAAGACTGTGCTGGTTTGGTCATGTGATGCAGATGGATGCTGACAACTCCATAAAGAAGTGCTGATCTTTCAAAGTGGATGAAACATCTGGAACGGGGAAAACCAAGATGATATGAGACAAAGCACTGAAGGATTATCTCTGGATGCTGAACCTCTCACATGAGATAACAAAGAACTGAGATACCTGGTGGCTTGCTGTACTCAAGAAGACCCATCTTTACAGCAGAAGTGTTAAGACCACTCTCCCTGGTGAAGAGGATTGGCCTGCAAGAGTTGTGTGCCAGTGCCATGTAAAAAGTGCTTGTGCCAGTACCACATACAAGCACTTGTGCAATGCTATGCTAAAAACACCCAGCAGACACTGTAATGTGGTTGGTGTTAGGAAGAGCATCCAGTCGTAGAAATCAAGCCAAATCTGATGAGAACCTTGTGCAGCTCTCCAGCTTGTCAGCTCTGGTCAAACTGCCATGGAAAGTGGATGTTAAATGATGATTATGATGATGATGATAAACTGAGTGGAAGTTATTGTATGAATATACATGTGTGCATCTTTATACTAGTGTAAATTGGTGCATCAGACAAATATACCTTGTTCTGTTACATCCCTTTATGCTAAAACAAACTTAGTCATTCAACAAAGACCAATAAAATGAATACCAGTCTAAGTACTGAGGTAGATATCATTGATTAAATAAAAGTCCTTGAACATGATGCTCAAGCATAATCAGAGTTCAAAATTTGAAACCAGTTAAAGAATTAAAAAAATCAATATGATGCCAAGACATAACTTACACCTTTCTGAAGTGCCAGATCAACTCACCAGAATTATAAATAATAATCATATTTCCAAAAGCATGCCAAATTTTATATCTTGGTTTTATTTTATACTTCAGTTGAAATGTGGTCTGGGATGTGCTCATTTTACTATTCAGTAATAGTTGCCATGATTTTCCTGAAAATAAATATATTTATCAATCAGATTTAGCCATTAACTCTTGAAAATATACTTTTTTTATTATTTCACAGTTAGGATGACTTAAGTTGGGTTTTGGAAAAAATAATTCTTCGGGGCAAAACAAGCATTCAAGTTTCAGTTAACAAAATCTGATCAAACATTAGAATAAAATTATAGTACATAAATATATTAAAAGTAAGGGATCAAATGGTTTGGGCATTGGACACAAATTGATTTGAGTAGCTTTTGATTCAGAACATGACATTGTAAGTTACTGCAGATTAGCTATTTCTTATTCCTGTCTCAGATGGACTAACAAACTGAAATGCTTAAATTTCAGTAATACTTTTATATTAATTTATTATTTTTGCGATTCCAGTTTTTGACACTTTTGTTTAGTTCCAGATAAACTGTCCTAGAGCAAACATATGGTCAAAGATATCTTTGCCATAGTGTGGCATAGACTACTGCCCACTGTCGAATTTCCAGACATATTTCCAGCTCTTTCGCTGTTATTAATGGGAAATATTGAAGAAAGCAACTCTGGACAGACTTAATTAAAACTGTATTAACTAAAACACATCAACAACATTGACTAAATTGTGCCATTAGACTGTCAGGTCAGAAAAGATTTTTTCTAGCAGTCTTCTCTCAGATGGAGAGACCTTTAGTTGCTAACAAAGGTAAAAGTTCTCTGAATTTTCTCTGCTAGCTATTGCACTTTCCATAAATCCACCCCACCCACCAGCTAATTAGGTCCTTTAGGTAGCAGAAATTATCCACTACCTCTAAAGAGGCTCTGGAGCATTTGAGAAAATCAATTTCCTGAGTATCTGTAATTTTTATGAGTCCTGTGCATCTTCCACATACAACACTACTTTCTCTGACAACCATTATTTCATGGCAGTTATATACCTTTTCTTTGTCTGAAGATTTCTAATAGGAAATTCACTTACATGTCTATATAACACATAATTCTTTGTAATCCCTATTAGCAAATGAAACACATGCAATGGAAAATAAATAATACAAAAAGTTCCTACTTTCCTGTTTTGTTATATTCATGCATACACACACACACACACACACACACACACGTGTGCACACACACACACGCATGCGTGCACACACACACACACACACACATATGATGGACTCTCTCATCGAAGACAACATATAAACATTCAGCTTTTGTGGAATGACCTGCACAAATGATATATTTGGTCATCCCATAAATAATGCAGCTTTTCTATACTTTTATTTTTCAAAATTAAGATAAGCAAAGTTCTTTTTTAATCTAAAATATACTCTCCTTCATTTTCTATTAAGCTCTTCCATCTATCTGGTAGACTTGCAAGGCCCCTCTTCCAAAATTCACTTGTCTGTGATGAAAAATACTCCTTCAGTACTGTTCTGACCTTATCTACAGAGTTCATATATTTCCCATCCAAATGATTTTGAAGACTGCAGAATAAATGATAATCAGATGGGGCAATGTCTGGTGAATATGGTGAGTGGGACATCATTTCCCATTCAAACTGCTCCATCTTTTAGAAAGTCATCCTCACTGTATGTAGCTAAGCATTATCCTGATGGAAGAACATCTTTCATCTTGAAACTAAAGATGGTTGTTTTTCTTCTAGCACTAACTTAAGCCACTCAAACTGGTTGCAGTAGATCTCCTTTGTTTTCATTTGGTTTGGGTTTAAAAGTTCAAAGTGGACAAAACCTTTTATATCCCACCAAACAGATAACAACACCTTATGTGGGTGAAGACCTTCTTTAGCCTGGGATTTCGGTATTTCTCCTTTCCCTATCCACTGTCTTCAGCACTTGACATTTTTATAGAGAACTCATTTCTCATCACCAGTCACTATTCTTTCCAAAAAAGGTTCATTCATGAGATGTGGCAGCAAAGAAGAGTATACATTCACTCTCTGTGCACAATTAGACTCGGAAAGTTTGTGTGGAACCTATTGACCCAACTTGTTGACTTTTCCAATGGCATGCAGATGTCGATGAATGGTTGAATGACCAAATATAAGCCTCTTTGCTAGTTCCTCAACAGTTACGATGGGATTTTATTCCACTAGGGTTTGCAGGATGTCCTTGTTGAGGACTACAGATTTTCCAGGACAAGGCTTGTCTTCTAGGCTGTAGTTCCTGGCTCGGAATTTCTGGAACCACCGTTGACACTGGCTTAAGCTTATTGTCTGATCCCCATACACTGCATTAATATTCCTCACATTTTCCATTGCATTGTTGCCTCTATTGATCTCATAAAACAAAATCTGCTGAATATGTTCCTTTGTCACTTCCATTACAGTTTTGAAAAAATAGCTGTTAAAATCGAAATTCACTCTTCAAAACTTGCACTCAGAATAAATACAAGGTAAAATTACTACCTGCTTTTATAGAAAGTTGATGCAGGCAGTTTATCTCATAACCTTCTGACTTTTAGTCCACGCAATTGAAAAAACCCACACTATTTATACATATACTTATATATATATATATATCAATTTATGCAATAGTTATAGAAAATTAGAAAATTTTAAAAGAATATTCCACTTTATTCAATTTATTCATATTATTAAATTTCTTAATAATCCATGCAGGTTAAATAAAACTAGTAGGGTATATAATTTTCTTATTTAGTTACAAAACATTAAGATTTGAAATTTAGGAATAGCCAGAATGCTATTATTTAAAATATGTAAAAGTACGGGTGGCACAGTGTATGCAGGATAATTCCTAGATCAAAACGGTTATTCAATAAGTTTATATTATTCCTATGTTTCAAAATTTCATATATATATATATATATATGTGTGTGTGTGTATATATATATATAGTTAATCCAAACATGAAAACACAAAGAGAAAACACAACAACGCGAGGACGTGGAACGAATATAGTATTATTGGACGTTCAGGAAGGGAGAGAAGAAGGAGAGTTTAACATTTCGAGCGGAGCTCTTTGTCAGAAACATATGAAAAGGAAAGATCCAGAGAAGGGAAGACGGAGGAAAAAAATTGCCAATGGTACACACACGGTCACATATATATATATATATAATTATATTCTTTCATTTGACTGTGGCCATGCTAGAGCACCGTCATTAGTCAAGCAATTGACTCCAGAACGTATTCTTTGTAAGCCTAGTACTTATTCTACCAGTCTCTTATGCCAAACCGCTAAGTTACAGGGACATAGACATACCAGCGTCAGTTGTCAAGTGATGCTGAGGGGACAAACAGACACAAAACACACACACACATATATGCAATGGACTTCCTTCAGTTTCCATCTACCAAATCCACTCACAAGGCTTTGGTCAGCCCAATGCTATAGTAGAAGACACTTGCTTAAGGTACTACACAGTTGGACTGAACCAAGAACCATGTTGTTTGTAAGCAAGCTACTTACCCCACAGCCACTCCTGTGTCTATATGTATAGGTAGTCTCAATAGCTTTTTGCCACTGGCACCACCAAAATGGAACAATATCAAAGTTAAAGGTGCAAAATTGTAATGATCTTTTAGATGTTGACTGATGTGGAATAAGCTACAAATTTTCTATTTGTTATATTTTTGTAATATTTCCGTTTGTTATGTTAAATTTTTGAAATATCATTCACACAGTAGTGTGTGAATAACATTCATAATGTCAGTCATTCACACACTACCATGTGTGAATAATATTTTTAAGGTCAACTCACTTATGACCACTTCTAGACTTTGTCACTAACTCAGTTTTTAACCAAATTAGATGATGTTTACATTTTTAGATTGGTTACATCTTAAGCTACATTTTCAGCAACCAAATTTGAAAATTGTTTTGGTAGAATAAAAGTTTCAGTAAAGTATGTGAGGTTGAAAACGGGAGATTAATGCCTGAAATTGACTTTGTGTGCAAATATCTTTTTAAAAATAAATCTATATTTTATTTTTGCTTATATGATAGATCTCAGCAAGAAGAATTATCCATGTTATATGCAAAAATATCCAGTAGAAAAAAAGTACTGAGGTAAAAACCAGCAAAAGAAAAGGGAGCTTAATGCCTGAAACCAACTTTGACTCCAAATATTATTCTTATTTCAAAAGAAAACTATATCTAAATTCATCTTTTCTGATAGATCTCTAATAGAGGAATCCGATGATTCCAATTATATAAAAACAACATTTTTAATAAAAAAACTACTGGGGCCAAATGTGCTGAAAAAGTGGTAACACCTAAAACCAAATTCAAAACCTAAACATTTTGTTTTTTATCTCATATGATAGAACTCATGAAGATGAGTGTCGTGGTGCTAATCTTTTCAAAAAATATTCACACACTACTGTGTGTGCTAATTTTTTCAAAAAATATTCACACACCACTGTGTGTGTCAACATTTACTCACTTATGACCACTTCTAGGCTTTGTCACTAACTCAGTTTTTAATTAAATTAGATGATGTTTACATTTTTAGATTGGTTACATCATAAGCTACATTTAGAGCTAAAAACTTTGAAAATTGGTCCAATAGAAAAAAGTTTAAGTCAAATATGTGAGGTCACAAACAGAAGAAATTGACTGAGTCCAAATTTAAAAAAAAATTTATATTTTATTTTAGCTTATATGATAAATCTCGACAACAGGAATCTATCCATGTTAGTTATATGCAAAAGTATTTAGTAGAAGAAAAAAAAGGAGATTAACACCTGAAATCGACTTTGACTCCAAATATTGTTCTTTTTTCAAAAGAAATCTATATCTAAATATAACTTTTCTAATAGATCTCGACTAATTACTGGGACTAAATGTGCCAAAGACAGTGGTGATGCCTAAAAGCAAATTCAAAACAAGTTTTGTTTCTGTGTAAAAATTTTGTTTTTGATTAGCTCATATGATAGAATTCATCAAGATGAGTGCCATGGTGCTAATCTTTTCAAAAAATATTCAAAATGAAAAAAAAGTTACTGTATAAGCTAAATGTGCCAAAAGTATGTAAAACAATTTTCAAGTAATATTATTACTTATTACAGTACTAAGATGAGTTGGCAGAGTCATTAATGGGCAGGGTGAAAGCTTTGCAGCATTTTGTCTGTTCCTACATTCTGATTTCACATTCCACCAAGGTCGTCTTTGCCTTTTATCTTTTCAGTACTTGATAACATGAATATCAGCCTAGCACTGAGGTCATTGTAATCCACTTCTTTCCCCTCCGGATTTGATGGCCTTCTGCTAAAATTGGAAACTAATACTGCAAAATGTTTGATTCATTTCAGTATTTAGGCATCTTGCAAAGATCTAGCTCATATTCATAGAATACACTATATTGTAATAAAGATCATTTGCACATGGCAGTGCATGGATAATATTCTCTTTGTTACTAATTCAGTTTTTTTTACCAAATTTGATGATGTTTATACATTTTTTAGATTGGTTATCACCTAAACTACATTTTGAGCTACAAAATTTGAAATTTGGTTCAGTAGAAAAAGAAGTTGAGATTTCAAATAAGTGAGGTCAAAAACAAGAGAATAATGCCTGAAATTGACTTCAGGCATATACACACAATGCTGTATACATACTTTCATAAACACACACACAATGCACATACACATAAGTAACGTTTAAAATGCCCATGAAGGGAAACAAAGGTGAGTGTGATAAAAACATAGCTTTAAGGAGAGAGGGGGTAAGTTGACAAAAATTGAGGACAAGTGAATTCTTTTCTGCTGTCTATTATAAATAAACACTAACACACAGACACACACGCACATATGTACATATACCACCATACATACATACTTATTGCAGAAAAATGTTACTGTGGTTCAAAGCTTAATCATTTTAACCTAATAAAAAAACAGGATTGAGAAGCTGGCATTTTTTGAATGATAATTGTCTATCACAAAATGAAAGCAGACTCATTATATGAGGAGGAATTTTTATTAAACAAATGAAAGCAAAACATTACGACGGCTTAAGTTGCTAGAACTTCTGAAGTTTTAATAAGTTTTTTTGTTTGCTTTTAAACTTTAATGCAATATTATGAGCAGCAGAATTTAGATTATTATTTCTTAGGGTAAATTGACAAGGTTTTTGCTTTAACATAGTATGATTGGATTTTCAGAGTAGCAGGATTTTTATTTTCAGGCAAGAACAGTAGCTGAATTGCAGACTTTATTTTTATTTTGCACTGATTTTGACTAACAAACTAACTTTGCCCTAACAAGGGTAAGTGGCTCCTCCTGCCTTACAGTGGATGCATTGGCTATTTTTACATTTTAAAAAATTTTATATTAGCCATGGTTTTACTATTCATATGATCAGATTATCTTCTTACTATATAGTTAATATATTCTCATACCTCTTCTTACTATATATACAGAGTGTGTAAGATATTTGAGGACAGATTTATGTTTATAAAAAAAACATATATACATAATAAAAGATAACTTTATTTATCAAAAAATGCTATGAGGATAAAAATAAACCTTCTTTTCTATAATGTTATTCAATAAAAGCCACCTTCAGCTTCAACAACTGCTTCTATATGAGATCTAAATCATCTACATGCATTTGGACATTACTCTGACTATGGCAGCTTTCAAAGAATCTTTGGTGTTATGGGTGTGTTCATTGACTTCTCTCTCAAAATTGCTCCACATGTAATAGTCCAATGGATTGAGATCTGGAGAATTAGGAGGCCAAATGTTCAGGGTTATGTGATCATGAAAATTTTCAAACATCCATTCCTGTGTTACTGGAGCCATGTGCGATAGTGCAGAGTCTTACTAAAACACATATGGCCTTCCATTGCATACACTGTCTATCCAGGGCTTAACAATTATTTCCAGGACCTCAATGTTGGTGGCAGAGTTAACTCTAAGGCCTTGTGGAAAGAAGTAAGGAGGCATCACATGTCCTTCATTGCTGACAACCCCTAAAACCATGACAGTTGCAGGAAATTTTGTATGCATAACACTAGGAACTTCAGAAGGGTCTGCATATAACCATCTGCCATTTCTTCTGTTAACTTTTAGATCCTGGTTGAAGTTTTTCTCGTTTGAGAAAAACCAAATCAAATCTTCTTCGGCTGGATTTTTCAGTTTGCTTAAGAGCCTATTAGATCTAATGTAGTGATTTTCTTTTGCTTTTTCTGGCAAATTGACATATCCTCATAATTTAAGACTTATATCTGATGTCTTTGCAGACAACGCTTCTGACCGTTCCTTCTGACACATGGAGATCTTTTACAATTGACCTCAAAGACTTTCTGGGATTGTAATCAATGGTCTGTTGAACTTGCTAGATAAATTCAGGTGTTCTAATGATTTCAGAGCATTTAGAATGCTTTGATACTGGTGATACATTTCCGTCTTCAGTCTCTAGCTCCTTACAAACTTTGTAGAAGAAAAACCTGGCAACTTTTAAAAATCACGATATTTCTAAATTGCTATGCTCAGTCTTTATAACCACAATAACAGCATGCCTCTTCATTTCTTGAGTAAGCTGAGAGTCTGCCATTATTATTTTCTGAAACAAAGATTATACAGAGTTAGCAAAAAATGCAGCAAAAAAGGTATGTCCTCAAATACCTTATGTACCCTGTAGATATAGCTCATTTATTTTTTGATTTTATAATAAAATTAGTATTATATTAATATTCACTATTATACAGAAAATTATTATCTTTCATAATGAATTTTCACACTTTTTTTTTTTTTGGTGTGTTCATATTATGCACTTTGTTTCAATATAAAAATTTTATATACAGTGAAGATATAGGATCTAATATTTTTTACAATTATAATTACATTTCTCATTATCCTAAAAATTGTTAATTTTAAAGGAAATAAATATACAGGTGAGTTTAATTTAATTAACACAAAACAAGCAAATATTGCTTGCATGCTTTAAATTTGATGTTTCTCTTTATGGGGTGGGGTTGACTTGAATACAGGGCCTAATAATAATACCGAAGGAAAAATAAATAATATGGCAGGGGTGGGGACTGAATTGAATGAAGAAAGGAAAAAAAATCAAAACAAATATTAAAGAAAAAGAATAGAAAAATTTCACATTTTCAATTCCATAAAAAAAAAATTGAAAACTAGAAAATTACAGCCTTAAATCAAAAGTTAAATATAAATATTGCTCATGAATTTAAAAAGAAAAATCTTAAAAACATTTTTGAAAAAGTAAATTTTTTAATAAACTTTTTGTATCTTTTATAGATAAGCTTGAAATCGGTTTATGGAAAGTAGGTTATATTTCATTTATATAAATTGGAGTTTTAAACTGGTTTATGAAAATTGGATTATAATATGGAATTTTAGCATATGTATGAAAACTTCATTAAAAAGAATTTTATTCCTCAAAATTTAATGATACAATATTGTTATTGTTTCTTTCAAGGGGCAGACCTGAAGGCTTCTAGTAATGCTGTTCAGAAAAAGCAAAAGGGCAGGTGGCTCCTCGTGCCTTACAGTGGATGCATTGGCTATTTTGGCATTTTTTAAGTCATTTTTATTTTATATTATACAACGAAACCCTGTCCAGAAAACTTGTTTTTATTTTTAGAATTTAAGAAAAAAATATGTGAAAATTAAAACACACAACATAAAATTCTTATTTTAATTCAATCATCAACAATGAAAAATAATTAAAATATTTTTTAGCAAAAGAATATTTAGAAGTTTGATTGCACTGCCTGGAAAAAAATGTGGATTACAATGAAAAATGCATGTTAAGATTCTTAAGTTATTACATGTAGAAAAATCACACACATATATATACACATATGCACATATTAATAAATACACATATATTTATCTACACACACACATATATATATACACGCACACATATACATATATATACACACACATGCACGGATATATTCATACATATACACACATCCATACACATGCATATATATATACATACACACATATACATATGCATACACATACATATATATATAAACCTATATGTATACACATACAAATATATACATACATACCGACACACACATGTATATACATACATACACACATACACACACCCACACATAAATATCTCCTCCAGCTCACATGTCTCCACACCTCTGCACTCGTACCCACTACCACCACTATCACCACCCAACGTCTGCTTTCCATGTGGATGCCAAACAATGACAACGATGATGGATGCATGCACAAATATATGGGCACATAAGAAGCAGAAAAAATACACATGCATGGATATGTGTGTGCATATACATATGTATACACATATATCCACACACATGTATACATACATGTATGCACACATACATGTATCACACCCGTATATTTACATATGCCTACATACACATGCACACACACACACACACACACACATGTATACATATCTAGACTACTCAAGTATTTAAGTTCACATGTACATTGTGGGGCAAAGTGGTTAATGAAATGGTAGTTTACCTCTGAGGGTTGTTCTCTTCAACGATTGAAAATGTGAGTGTCGTCCACTGCTATTTAGATTTCTTTTATTCTTTTATTTGTTTCAGTCATTTAACTGCGGCCATGCAAAGCCTAGTACTTATTGTATCGGTCTTTTTTGCTGAACTGCTAATTTACAGGGACGTAATTTACAGGTTGTCATATATATATATATATATATATATATGAACACACACATACATACATACATACATACATATATATACACACACACACATATATATATAAATACACACACACACACACAGACACATATACATACATACATACGTATGAAGGCCATTCACTCGTGACCGAGGAAGACCATCGCTGATACATATAGATACATATATTTATATATATATTGTGGGCATTACTATACATAAATGCCACATGCTAGGAGGGACTCTTAAAGTCAAAACTACCAAAATAAACAAACACATAGTACCGAATGCAAGGGAATACAACTCTCGAAGCGAGCCTCTTAAAATCAGAATTCAGCTGCATATCATATGATTTCATAATGAGTACACAAATGCACTTTTTAATCCTCAGTGCAAGCATAATTCAAGATTTATAAAAAAATGAACAAAAATCAATATACCAGACGAACACCCAATGTATCCAGCGTAGCATATAGAATTGTTTCATGCTAACTACTTGATAAATTCTTATAAAGATTTTATCCTATTTTTAAATTGTAAATTTAACCAGAGCATATTCAGTGCTGAATTTTATTCCGAATAAACACGTACGGAGATGCAATTCGAAAAAGCTCACCTTTTACATAGATGTATAAAGGGTGAACATTTGGATAAGATAGCAGGTAAAAAATCAAAAACAAATGAAGGGCTGGAACTTTCGAGATTTAGAGCAACAGTAAACAGAATTAGACAACTGGATTTCTTAACTTTACAATAACATACAGTATGGAATATATATATACATATCTATATCTATAAAAGGCAGGATGTGTATGTGTGTGTGTGTGTATGAATGTAATTTATGCATGTCCACAAATTTGTACGCATGTCACTCCAATTTTAGGAGGACATTGGTCATGACCATGGCTGTGCTTTTGTCAACTTATTTTTCCCAAGACACCTGTGGATTGTGGTAAAAATCAATTTTCAACCATAACTTTTACCAATTTTTAACGTCAGTGAAATCTGTAAGTTTGCTAACATGAATTAAGTCCCCTTCTTGCAATGGTGAAGAGGTGTATGTAGGGGGGAGGGGGGAGAGTGACAGCATACATTTTTAAAATTTATTTTTCCTTGCATCTTTTTGAGTGAGAGACTGAGAGAGAGAGAGAGTGTGTGATAGCGTATTGCCCCCCTTCTCTGTCAAACACACTAAAAGACGGGAGAACAAGTAAATAAATAAAATTTACGCTATCTCTCTCTCTCTCACACACACATTGCAACATACACTTCCCCTCTTTCACTCTCTCTCACATTGCAATGCACACTTCCCCTCTCTGTCTTTCCAACAACACACACCTCTCTCTCTCAGTCAATCACTTACACTCTCACTCAAAAAAGATGCGAGGAGAAATAAATTTTTAAAATGTATGCTTTGTGTGTGTGTGTATTTGTGTGTGTGAGGGAAAGAGGAACAGTGTACATTTTTAAAATTTAGTTTTCCTCACATCTTTTTTGATTGTGTGTGCGAGTGATTGACTGAGAGAGAGAGAGAGGGGGTGTATTGTTGGAAAGAGAGAAAGTGTGTGTTACTGTGTGTGTGAGACAGAGAGGGAAAGAGATAGCGTAAATTTTATACATTTACTTTTTCTCGCATGTTTTTAGTGTGTGTTTGACGGAGAAAGAGAGAGAGAGGTGTTACGCTATCACACACACACTCTCTCTCTCTGTCAATCACTCACATACCGATCAACATACACCTTCTTTCTCTCTCTCTCAAACACACACTTTCTATCTCGCACCCCACCATCAACATATACACACGTCCCTATCATTTTTTCTCAAACGAAATGTATAAAAAAACGAATAAAAATTTTTACGGAATTTACCTAAAGCTGTACCTTAACAGCTGATAGATCATTGATTCAGAACAAAGGATAGCCCTCGCTGAAACTTTATCTCCTGCCACAAAATCTTCAATGATATAATGATACCAGAAATAAATCACTGCGTTAATCCCCACCTCAAAAAAAAACCTATCATCCAATGAGTGGAACACTCAAATGGGATAAAGAGTACATGCATCACAACAACATCATTATTATTATTATTATTAAATTCAATAGTACTAAATATAAAAAATATTTGCGCAAATAATTTTATAAATGATAAGTAATACATTTTTAGTTTTGGAATTTTTTATTTTTTATTTCATAAATATTTTTGGAATGATAAGTATAAGAAATAATGGAGTAAATTATTTATTTATATGTTTATTGATGGAAAAATATGGATTTCTAATTGTTTTATTTGTTAATTATAATTTAGATATGTACATTTATTTAATTTTTAAAATTTTATAATTATTATATGTGAACTAAAATCTAAAAGTATTAAGTGTGATTGATTTGTAAAATAGTTTGTAATGTAAAATATTAGAGTATAGGTAGTGAAAAGATATACTATAGTTTGTTAATGTTATTCTCAAAGCTAAAATATATCTTCACAGATAAAATACATTTTTCTATTTACTCTGTTTTTTTTTACCTTAGGTTTTTAACATGATAAATGTATTATAGACACCTGGTCCTACTTTTTAAGTTTAAATTTATTTAACGGAATTTCTTCTATAACAATTATCATGATTTTATTTCTTTAAGAAATATTGTTTAATTCTATTTGATTATTTATTTAACTATTATTGTTATTATTGTTGACCCGAGGAGTAACTATACTTTAAAATTGAATTGTTTTGGGATTAAATTTAAATTTAATTCGAATTGCAGTTATAGCCACGAAACGTACGTAGTCTTTTTACTTATTATATATTGTTTATTCGTTTTTTAAAAACTTTTTGTGATCTAGTTATATGTTTTATAATATATTTTATTTTTTCTTCATGATTTGGTTTATGTCTATCATTGTTTGAATTACATAATAGTGGTTTTTCTCTAATTTATATATATTATATATTTATATTGTGAAATTTGATTTAATACGAAATTGAATTTTCCCCTGTAAGTTTGGAGTTATATTCCCTAATGTTATTATTATATATCCAACCAAAGTACAAATATATGGAAAACTACCACCTGTATCATCTCTTGTGAAAGGTAGAAGAGTCCAGTTTGTTGTAGAGCTGAAAACGAGGTAATTTCTACTCTTCTCTGTAAGCCATCTGCTCGCGATACCAGAGGGTGCACACTCTCCTACCCTAATGTAATCTCCAGGGATACAGGCATCCAGCAACAGGACCTCCGTAATGCTATGATGGACCGTGAAGTCTGGCGTAACATAGTAAATTCCATTGTCTCAACCACGGTCGAACAATGATGATGATATATGTGTGTGTGTGTGTGTTTATCATCATCATCATCATCATCATTTAACGTCCGCTTTCCATGCTAGCATGGGTTGGACGGTTCAACTGGGGTCTGTGAAGCCAGAAGGCTGCATCAGGCCCAGTCTGATCTGGCAGTGTTTCTACGGCTGGATGCACTTCCTAACGCCAACCACTCCGTGAGTGTAGTGGGTGCTTTTTACGTGCCACCGACACGGGGCCAGACGAGGTGGCGCTGGCAACGGCCACGAACGGATGGTGGTGCCAGACGAGTCTGGCAAACGGCCACGAACGGATGGTGCTTTTTTTACGTGCCACCGGCACGGGGACCAGGTGAGGCTGGCAACGGCCAAGAACGGATGGTGCTTTTTACGTGCCACCGGCACGAGGCCAGTCTGGGCGGCGCTGGCAACGGCCACATTCGGATGGTTCTCTTACGTGCCACCGGCACTGGTAACTCAGCTGCAATTTCCATTGATCGATTTCGATTCTGATTTCCACTTGCCTCAACAGGTCTTCACAAGTAGAGTTTTGTGTCCCAAGAAGGGAAGGTATGCATAAGTGGGCTGGCTACATCCCATGTAGAAGGCCACGGGTTATGGTCTCACTTGTCCTGCCGGGTCTTCTCGCGCACAGCATACTTCCAGAGGTCTCGGTCTCTAATCATTTCCTCAGTGAGACCTAAAGTTCGAAGGTCGTGCTTCACCACCTCGTCCCAGGTTTTCCGGGGTCTGCCTCTTCCACAGGTTCCCTCAACCGCTGGGGTGTGGCACTTTTTCACACAATTATCTCCATCCATTCTCGCCACATGCCCATACCATCGCAAATGTCTCTCTTCCACACCACATCTGATGCTTCTTAGGTCCAGCTTTTCTCTCAAGGTACTTACACTCTGTCGAGTATGAGTACTGACATTACACATCCATTGGAGCATACTGGCTTCATTTCTTGCGAGCTTACGCATATCCTCAGCAGTCACGGCCCATGTTTCACTGCCATGTAGCATGGCTGTTCGTACACACGCGTCATACAGTCTGCCTTTTACTCTGAGCGAGAGGCCTTTTGTCACCAGCAGAGGTAAGAGCTCTCTGAACTTTGCCCAAGCTATTCTTACTCTAGTAGTTACACTTTCAACACACCCGCCCCCGCTACTGACTTGTCACCTAGGTAACAGAAGCTATCAACTATTTCTAGTTTTTCTTCTTGGAAAGTGACGGAAGTTGGTCTCAGAGCATTTTCAATGTTTATTGTTCCTGAGCATCTGCCACATACAAAAACCATCTTCCTAGTTAGCCTTCCTTTGACATTGCAGCACCTCTTATGTGTCCATAGCTTACACTTGGTGCATCTTATAGAGTTTCTACCTACACCTCTTCTACAGATCGAGTAGGGCCATCTACCTGAAGGCGCTTGTGATTTGTCTACCTTCCTACTTATTACGACTTTGGTTTTAGCTAGATTGACTCTAAGGCCCTTCGATTCTAATCCTTGCTTCCACACCTGAAACTTCTCCTCCAGTTCTGATAGTGACTCAGCAATTAGACCAAGGTCATCAGCATAGAGGAGCTCCCAAGGGCATCCTGTCTTGAATTCCTCCGTTATTGCCTGGAGGACTATGATAAATAGGAGGGGGCTGAGGTCTGAGCCTTGGTGGACCCCTACCTCTACCCGGAATTCTTCACTGTACTCGTTGCCAACCCTCACCTTACTAGCAGCGTCCCTGTACATGGCTCGCACAGCTCTCACTAACCATTCATCTATCCCTAGTTTCCTCATTGACCACCAGATAAGGGATCGGGGGACCCTGTTGAAGGCTTTCTCCATGTCAACAAAAGCCAGGTACAGGGGCTTATCTTTGGCTAGGTATTTCTCCTGCAGCTGCCTTACCAGGAATATAGCATCAGTGGTACTTTTCCCTGACACGAACCCAAACTGCATCTCATCTAAACTAACTCTCTCTCTAATTAGTTGGGCTATGACCCTCTCCATAACCTTCATCACCTGATCCAACAGCTTGATACCTCTGTAATTATTTGTATCTAGGGCGTCACCTTTACCTTTGTAGCAGTTGACTATTATGCGGCTACACCAGTCATTGGGTATGACTCCTTCGTGTATCACCTGATTAACTATACGGGTGACTAGGCTATAGCCGACACTACCAGATATTTTGAGCATCTCTACAGTGATTCCTGATGGGCCTGGGGGCTTTCCCTGTCTTCATACTTCTAATTGCCTTAACTACCAAGGAACTATCAACTCGGATAGCTGGTCCCTCTGTTGGGTCAACATTCGGCAGACTCTCTTTATCCCATTCATTTTCTTTATTCGGCAACCTTTCATAGTGGCATCTCCAAACCACTCTCTTTGCATCATCATTTAGCGCAAGTAAACCACCTTCCATGCAAACACACTTCTCTCCTACCACATCACAATTCTCTCTCACACACTGTCTTGCAACGCGAAACACCTCCAGTCTTTGGTCCTCACGGCGCAGAACATTGGCAACTTTTTTCTTATCTGCTTCCCCTCTGGCTAGATAGACCTGTCTCCTAGCTTCCCTTTTGGCAGTCTGATACAATTCCCTGCTACCACCGTTCTTCCAGTGCTTCCAAGCCTGTCTCTTTTCTCTAATAGCCCTGTCTACAACACTGTTCCACCACCACGTTACCTTGGGACGAGAGGGGACTTTGCACCAACCACAGATCTGGTCAGTGGCTCTCAGCAGGTTGTCCCTTAGAAACGTCCAGTTGTCTTCTACCCCATGTGATACTCTATCCCCTTCTACTTCGTCAAAGGCTTCAAGTAGCATGTCCCTAAATCTCTGTCCATTCGCAGGATCTTTAAGCTTCCAGATCCTTCTTCTCCGTGTTGGTCGTCTTCTTGTTGTCCTCCTAGTCCTGATCCTAAAGTCACTAACTACCAGTCTATGTTGTGGGGTACATTCTTTGCCTGGGAAGGATGTAGTCAATTTGGCTGGTATGTTGGCCCGATCGGTAGGTGGCTGGTAGGTTTCCTGAAGTTAGTGTTGCAAATCATAAGATTATCTGCATTGCAAAACACCATAAACTAGGAAGAGGTTCTGTTAATCGTGTGAGCAAGAAAGTAGGTTTGAAAAATCTGAGAAAATGAGATTTTTAGGGGAAAGTAAGTGGCTATGAACCGGGAGACAAGACTAAATAAAAACCATATTTGAGCTAGACAGAGTAATGAGAGAATACTGAAAGAAAGAGAGAACGAATAATATAATGAGAGAGTACTGAAAGAACAATATAATGAGAGAGTAATCAAAGAATAGTGAAAGAATAATGATGATACGCGCAAAGATAGAAGGTAGAGGAAGCGAGGCTGAAAGAAGAATTACTTAACTTTAACCATTCATGATCTGTGCGTATTTCTTCTTTAGATATTTGGAAGCGAGTGGGGTTAACGATAATGCAATCGCTCTTTTATATATGGCGATGATGGTTATGGAAGGGGGGGCATAGAGAAACATAGGGAGAGAGATAGGGTTAGTTAGAGAGGGGTGGAGAGAGGTGGTCGAAGAACATGTGGGAATAAAGCGGTGTGAGAAAATTTTGACTAGCATAGTTGAAAGGGGACGGCATTGTCGATAATAATTATTAGTTGATAACTAATATAGACTTGGGGCAAAAAAGGTAAAATCTGAGTTCGTTAAGCAATCTAACTAGTCCATAAACTAGGAAGAGGTTCTGTTAATCATGTGAGCAAGAAAGTAGGTTTGAAAAATCGAACCATCTCAGTGTAGCTGCTTAAAATGGTCATGACTTCTGGGACTTGAGACAGATGAAGGAAACCCAAGAATGATCCGTTTTTTTTTTTTGCCTGTCCTAATTGATTTTCTTTTGACTGCCTTTGAATCATCCATCTGTCCGAACGGTTTAATGCACTCTACTGCGTTTTTGTTTCATTTCTATATTTATATTATATTTATATATATATATATATATATATATATATATATATATATATATATATATATATAGTGGCATATGTGCTCACCTTATAGAAGGTATGTATCTAAATTTTGTACGACTCTTACTCTATCTTTTATTCCCCCTCTCGTTTTCCTTCCTTTTTCTTGCTTTCCCTCTCTCACATTTTTTGGCCTTCTCTTTCTTTAACTCCCACTACTTCCCACTCGTTTATCTCCCCTGTACCTTTCTCTTTGTCTCTGTTTTTTTTCTAATCCTTCAATCCTGCCATCCCCTACCCATCTCTCCACCTTCCACGTGACTGTTGTCCAGCCAGGCATGATCTTTCTTTCTTGGCCTGACTGCCAATCGTCAACACCTCTTGTGTCCATCTCTCATGTTCCACGCCAGCTCAATTTGATTTGTTCTCAGTTGATAGACGCCTGTTGTTATTTCTTGTTGTTTGTATTCATAATTGTGTACCATGTTCTCCATTTGTTTTTGTTTATTTATTTTTTGTCTTTGTTGCTATACACATTTGCTAGTTTTCTTACAAAGGGGTTTAATGCTCTTAGCTTAGACT
Organism: Octopus sinensis; assembly: GCF_006345805.1. NCBI lineage: Eukaryota > Metazoa > Mollusca > Cephalopoda > Octopoda > Octopodidae > Octopus > Octopus sinensis. The sequence continues at coordinate 73,316,347 of NC_043000.1, read as the reverse complement.
TTTTGGGGACAACCAGATTGAACCACCTCAAGTGTAACTGCCTGAAATGGTCAGGATTTCTGGGACTTGACTGATGGAAGAAAGCCAAGGCTGACCCTTTTTTTTGCCTGTCCTTCTAATTGTTGTTTCTCTTGTCCACCTTTGTATCATCTATCTGTCCGAATGCTTTAATGCCCTCTATTGCGTTTTTGTTTCATTTATATACATATATATATATACATATCTTCAACTCTTATTTCTAGCAATGCTGGTACTATCTTGTATCCATGAATATAAATATATATATATATATATACACATATATATATATACATATATACATATATATACATATATATATACACACACTCACGCACACTCACACATACACACATATAAATTGGGTCATCCCATAAAAAATGCTGTTGTTTTCAATTGCATGAGCTTAAAGATAGAGAGGGACAAGATATACTACCTGCATCAACTTGCTTTAAAAGCAGGTTGTAATTTAACTTGTACTTATTCTAGGTACAAGTTTTGAAGAGTGCAGTTCAATTTTAACAGATATTTTTTCAAAGTTATAATGGAAGTGTCAAAGGAGCATATTCAGCATATTTTGCTTTATGAGTTCAATGAAGGCAACAATGCAACAGATAGTGTGAGGAATATTAATACAGTATATGGGGATCGGACAGTAAATGTAAGCCAGTGTCAATGGTAGTTCCAGAAATTTCGAGCTGGAAACTGCAGTCTAGAAGACAAACCTCATCCTGGAAGATTTGTAGAGCTTGACAAGGACATCCTGCAAACCTTGGTGGAACAAAATCCCATAGTAACTGTTGAGGAACTAGCAGAGAAGATAATGCTCAAACACTTACAGCAAGGAGGACATTCCAAAGGCTGCAGCAGTTTGAATGGGAAATGATGCTCCATCCACTATATATATATATATATATATATATATATATATATATAAATGTTAGCAGTGCTCTGGCATAAGCAAAATTTATGTTAGTTAAAATATGTTTTTGACATATTTCAACTGGTAAAAGGTAAATTCATTGAAGTTACTGTGGAGAAAATACCTCCCTTATGATAAAAAGTTGTGAAAACACCTAGTTTGTTCAGTGTTGCCATCTATCAGGAATGCCAAACATCGTCAATGGGATGTATCTGAGAGAGACAAATCTGAACAAAATTCATAAAGCATTGCTTTCTGTAAAATTCTTGTCACAAGGTATTTTTTACAGAAGGAAAGCTAGGCAACAGGTTCACATAGCAAAAGGAATCGCAGAAGGTAAGAGATTTGCCAATGTTCTACAGCACAAGCATCAGAGATGTGAGGTTTTCTGGATTGCAAAACAGTGCATCAGAGAGAATAGAGATGTGGGTGAAAAATGTGTGAAAATGGATAATGGTATACTAGCATTTAGTGTCTCAAAGAAAAAAGATGAGTGGAAGTGCTACTATGAAAGGTTACTAAATATGGAAAATGAATGTCCGGATGCTTTAATACCCTCTATTGCGTTTTTGTTTCATTTATATACATATATACTTTCATATATACTTGGTGACCCTGCCAGTGCAGGTGCCACTTAATAAGCACCTAATCCACTCTGTAAAGTAGCTGGTGTTTAGAAGGGCATCCAGCTGCAAAAATCATACCAAAACTGACTTCATCTGTGCAGGTGCCATGTAAAAATCACTCAGCCCACTCTACAAAATGGTTGGTATTAGGAAGGGCATCCAGCCATAAAAACCATGCCAAAACAGACACAGAAGCATGGTGCAAGCTCCTGCCCAGTCAAACTGGCCAGCCTATGCCAGCATGGAAGGAGGAAGTTAAACAATGATGATGATGATGATGACAATGACGATACATATGTATATATACACATAATAGAGATAATGTTGCAAATAAACAGATAACACTCCTTGAGTTTAGTGTACTGAATGTATATATACTTGTATACATGTAAATAAAGAAAAGGCAAACACTGCAAAATTTTCTGATGATTAACATTCAAGTATAAATATATCTATATTTATATATTAGTAGAGCAAACTCACTCAGATTACATAGAATCAAAGAATTAGAGGGGAGATGGTATAGTGTTACAAGCCTAACAACTGTTTCTGGGAGCTCTGAGTTACTTCATAATGTTGGCAGATGTAGTTCACCAAAAATTTGTTAGCAGTAATGGAATCAAACAAACATTGGAAAAAATCAAGCCTCCTTCTTCAGGGTGGAGAGATAAGAATCTTATGTACCAGATTATTATGCAGGGAAATCTAAAGGTAGAATGGGTGTAGTGGAAGACAAGCAAGTAACAGAGGCTGGAGGAGGTAGGTGGCTCAATGAGAGTGTGGGGAGTGTTGGAGCAAGAAAAAGAAGGTGAGATAATGGAGTCAGATCAAGAAGATGGAAGGGGTGAATGAACAGGGTATTGAGAGAATTAGTAATAGAAGTGGAGAGTTGGGAGATGAATGGGAAGGGTAGTACAGGTGGTATTTGAAGGATGGTCAATGTTGTTGGGTTTATGAATAGATGATAAAATTTAGGATGTTAAGATAGTGAGCACAAGAGGGATTGAATATTAAGGGAGGGAAAGAGTTCAGTTAAATATTCTAGTGGGGTGGTGAAGGTGGAATTTCAAGAATGAAGGTGGATTGTTGACAGAGAGTGCTGAAGTATGTAAGAGTGTATGTGAATAAGTATGGATGGAGAAGAGAAGAGGAATGGATATATAGGTTGTGATGGTAGCAGTAAAGTAGTTTTGGATGAGGAGAAGATGGGGAAAGGAATTCAAAGATGGGGTGGCTGTAAGTGAAGATGTGGTGGGTAGGAGGAATTTGCAAAAGTAATATTAAGAAGAAATATTTAGTTGAAAGATTTATGTTACTAGTGTGACTTAATTGTAATTAAGGTTAATTATGATTAGGAAATTACATAGATTTAACAAAATGGGCAAACAATGAGTAGAACCAGTGTTTATATGAAAGGATTACATCTGAGAGTGGAGGTGCAATGGCCCAGTGGTTAGGGCAGCGGACTCGCGGTTTCAATTCCCAGACTGGGCGTTGTGAGTGTTTATTGAGTGAAAACACCTAAAGCTCCACGAGGCTTCGGCAGGGGATGGTGGTGATCCCTGCTGTACTCTTTCACCACAACTTTCTCTCACTCTTACTTCCTGTTTCTGTTGTACCTGTATTTCAAAGGGCCGGCCTGGTCACTCTCTGAGTCACGCTGAATATCCCCGAGAACTACATTAAGGGTACACGTGTCTGTGGAGTGCTCAGCCACTTACATGTTAATTTCACGAGCAGGCTGTTCCGTTGATTCGGATCAACCGGAACCCTCATCGTCATAACCGACGGAGTGCTTCCACCACATCTGAGAATCTATTAAATAATGAGGAGTTGTGGTTTCAAAGGATGGTGAACAATTCCCTTAAATACAGTTTACAAATGCCAAGGTTAGTGTTGTAAGGGGAATGAACCAATGGCAATGAAGGCAATTACACAACAGATGCTTGCTCCCTGACAAAAGGAGAACAAGCAATTATATATGCCATTCAATCATTTACAAAAGGAGTTACCTGTATATTTAAAAAATATATAGTCCTTGGTATACTTTTAGAGCTGTATCAAAATTTCAGTGAATAGTTGATGCAATGATGCATCAGTATGTACACTTGCATAAACAAGTATACATACTAATGAAATACACATAAAAAAGTTGAAATTGTTTTGAACACATAAACATATGTTGAAATGTTTTTAATAAGGTAGAAGTGTTGAAGTGCCGAACTTTCCCTAGCTCTGTGAACTTCACAGAGCTAGGGAATTGGCCCAGCAGATAAGATGCTCTCAAGATACCACTGCCTGTCACCTTCATTCAATGGGTAAGGTCCAAAACTTCAGTGCATGTGTGCCACATGGTCTGAGTGAAAGAGACAATCCCCAGTACTATTCTATTGTTGTCAGATTGATTGCTCAACACCAACTTACTTGTGGACACAAACAGAGTAACAATACAAACAAAGAAGTTTACATGGAAAGTTTTTTCAAAGCACTGAAGAGTAAAAAGGAGTTTTGAAGAGTCAGGGGACTTGATCCTAGCTGTGTAGGATCAGCTAATCAGAACAAGATACATTAAGAAGAACAGAAATAAGGAAGATATCTTGGCTGGATGTAGACTGTGTGGTCAAAGAGAAGAGATAATTGTGTGTATAATCCCTGAATGTAAAGCACTTGCTCAGAAGGTATATAAGAACTTGATTTTTTATTACCTACAAGGGGCTTTACACAGAATGGGACAATACAAAACATTGGGGACACAAAACACCAAAAAAAAAAAACCATAAGCGCATGATAAAGATGAAAAGGGGTAAAATGAGTAATGAAAGCGATGTTAACCACCCCATTGGTCAACATCACTTATCTATAAGGTCTATAAGAACTGAAGATATAATAAGATTACTGTTGTCAAACATTCACAAATCTGTGAAAAAATGAATTTGAAGAATCTTTGAAAATTACCATGTAAAGATAGTATGGGATATGAAATTTAAAATGGACCAGTAAATAGAACATTCATGCCAAGACATGAATTCAATATTCAATAAAAAGAAAAGACTGTGATGCTTAACTGACATTACTTGCTCATATAATGTAAGATAATTAGTAAAAGAATATGAGAAATTAGAAAAAATACCAGAGCCTAAAATAGAAACTTCAAAGAATAGGAACCTTAAGAACGAGTTGCAAGAAGTGACTGGTTAAAGATGTTGGACATCAAAATGAATTTCCTCGCTCTATAAAAAGCTTGTTTGTTTGGCACAACAAGGATGATAAGAAAGATGTTTGATATCTAAGGTTGTAGAATGCAACTGGACATGTAGTAATCCAATGCTGACAGAACGACAACAAAATGCTAAGTAAACAATAATAAAAACAATAAGGATGGTTTCAAATTTTGGCACAAGCCTAGAAATTTTAGGGTGAGGGTGTTAGTTGATTGCATTGACCCCTAGTACTTAACTGGTATGTTACTGACCTGAAAGGGTGAAAGGCTAAGTTAACCACAGCAGTATTAGAACTCAGACTTTAAAGAGCTGGAAGAAATGCAGCTAAGCATTTTGTGTGATGTGCATGGCAGAAACTGGGGAATGCTAGAGTTAACATACTTCATGGTATTTAGTTTCATCTTTCAAGTTTACATCCCAAGATTCACTTTGCCATTCATCCACTTTATCTTTCATAGTATTGATAAAAGAAATCTCAGACACATTTTAGTGTTGATCCAATCAATTTCAATCCAACAAATTTGTAATCTTGACCCAATGTAAGGAATCATTATTATCAAGCTATATTTAGGAAATAAATATTAATCCAGACTCTTGTTGCTGGGAATTCCCTCACCATCATAGTATGAGAAAGAGGAGTAAGTTGACATTGCACTTGTGTTTGTTGTTATAATCTCAAGCCATAAAATATGGTTTGGTTTAATTCTGAATGTCCATTTACTGTTAAACAAACAAAAAGAAAAAATGTTGAGAATTTGAAGCTATTATACAAGTTATATTATAATTAATCAATTAATGGCTTATTTTGGTGGTGCTTTAAAATGTTGGGGAGGCAGTAGTGAATGGTGTTTTTGGTATTGGTGATGACTAATGATAGTAAAATTAGGGCTGATGTTAAGTGATTGTTCTTGTTAATTAGAACAAATCAGCTCCACTTGAGGAAGGTCAATTCACTGTTTGAATGTAGACTTTAGGCTGTTAAAATATGTAATATAGAGAGGGTTAATGGTGATGAATGTTGTAGTAGCAGCACCATATTTCAATGATGTTGGAGAAGAATAATTTCTTGCATCTCCTTCATAAAAATGCTTTGAAAGTTTTTTGGGGTCATCAACTAAATTCATTTATTTCTTTCCAATATTATCAAATTAACATGAAAAATATATTTATCATAGCATTTTATGACCTTTTGTTGCTCTGTTCTTTCTCAACAGCTTTGTTTATTGTTTTGAAATTTGAATAAATTTTACCCTTTTTCAAACAAAAGTGCAAAGTAGGTAAAAATGAGCTTTTTGAAAGCTGCTTCTCTTTGCTTTCAGTTAAGGTCCCAAAGTCACCAAAATCATTTGAGACATTTGTGCTGTATATGGAGAAGGCACTATTACTGAAACTAGTACACAGAAATGGTTTTCATGCTACAAGTAGGAGAAATTTGACCTCACACACTCTTTGCATTTTGTTTGATCTGTTCAGTTCAATGAATGGGCGCATCTGTGAGGATCCATACCAACCCACTAGGGATGATCTCATAATACCATCACCGGTCACCTTCACTTGATGATTAAGGTGACAGGTGATGGTATCAATGTGCCACAGAAGTAAGCATAGAAAGCTATAAGCTTGTTGTGTGCAGTGAGTTACACTGCTCATGACTTTTTCACAACTTTCTTGGCCGTCAATAATGTTAACTGAGGGAGGTTAGAATATTAGGCTTGTTACTAATTAGAGGGAACAAATATTGAAGCTATGGAACAGAATATATATAGTGATATTATTATCCAGTCACTAACATACTGGATGCATCATGATCTTTTTTGTCTAGAAACTGAAATTTTAATGAAAGAGATATGTATTAATTAATGATCCTTGAACAGATACTAATAAGTAGTATAATACATACACATCAAGGTCAAATGGTGCAGTTTGTGGAACATTCAGGAATCTTCTTGGTCCACTGATGACATCAATAGTGGGGCTGAGAAAGCAGGAAGGAACTGAAAAATATTTTGGCAGATAAAAAATAAATGATTCACCAAGTCTTGTCTTCATAAAAGCAGAATTTAGTTTCAAGTTTTATAAACTATTAAACAGAAAGAAGATCCATATCTCCATAAAATAAGAAGCTAAATCTATCATGAATTTTTCATTTTTGTATTTTGAGAAGGTCATTATGCCAGTGAGAAACACATGCACTGCTTTCTTTGTGGAAAAATTGGACATGTAAAAGCACACTATAAAACCAAGATGACAAAACGTTGGAACAGAGAAAAAAGAACAAACAAGATGTTGAAAAAATAGTAATGTGACAAAGAGGAAATTTGTAAATGTGAAAATTAAAAATATAAGAGTAAAAATGCAGCTAGATACTGGGAGTGATATTACCATTGTGAATGAAGGAACTTGGAAGTATATCAGTAAGCTGAAATTAAGTAAATCTACTAAAGTAGCACACGGTGTCATGGGTAAAAGATTGTATTTTGTAGGTGAATTTGTGTGTAATGTGACATTTCATGACCAAATGAAAAAATTAAAAATATGTGTTCAAAAATTCAGTAAATCTATTTGGCACAGAGTAGATGGAACTGTTCAAAATGTGAAATGTGTCCATAATTATTTTGTGTGGGAATATAGTGAATTCAGTTGAGGGCTCTAATGTGGCTGAGGGATTGAAACGCAAAATAAAACATTTATTTCCAGTTGTTTTCTCAGATGAACTTGGCTGCTGCACGAAAATGAAGGCAAAAATTGTAATAAAACAAAGTGCAACACCTGTATTTAAGCAAAAACAGAATGTACTGTTCATGGCACTAGAACAGGTAAATAAGGAACTTGAAAGACTTGAAAGCCTAGGAATAATGGAGAAGATGGACCACTCAGATTGGGCAGCACCTATGGTCTACATTTATAAGAAACATAGTAAGTTAAGAGTTTGTGCAGATTTTTCAACAGGTTTGAATGATTGCTTAATCTCACATTGCCAAATATGAGTTTTTTCTGAAAAGAATTAAATACTTGGGCCAGATAATAGATATAAACAGATGGAAACTGGATCCATCCAGAGCAACTGTGATAAAAATATGCCCACACTAAGTAATGTAACTATGCTACAAGCATTCTTGGGATTAATGAATTACTATCAAAATTATATCCCCAATATACACAATGTAAGGGCCCCACTCAATGATCTGCTAAAGAAAAATGCAAAATGGTGCTGGGCTGATAAGTATCAGAAGGCATTTGACAAATTAAAAAACATTTTAACATTGAACTTGTCATTAATGCATTTTAATCCAAAGTTGGATATTATATTGGCTACAAATGTGAGTGATTATAGTGTAGGAGCAGTGCTCCTACACAAATATGATGGTGGGAGTAAAATGGCTATAGCCCATGCATCACAATCATTATTACCAGCTGAAAGGAACCATAGCCAAATAGAAAAGGAAGTGTTAGCAATCATATTCAGTGTGAAAAAATTCCATAGAGTTATTCATGGAAGAAGTTTCTGTCTACAAACAGACCATGCCCATAACTGTCAATATATGGTTCTAAAAAAGGAAAACCATAAACACACAATGAATAGACTACAGCAATGGAGTACTACATTATTGAATTATGATTACAAAATGGAATATTTACTATAAAAAAAACTAGGGCATACGGATCGTTTGTCCAGACTGATACTGAAACACTGTGAGTCATTAAGATCAGAAGAAGTAAAAAAAAATGTAATGTGGAATGTGGTACAAAAATTACCTGTGACCCTTGAAGATATAAAACTAAATGTAGAAAAGACAAATTCATAACAGAAATGAATACAGTGAACAGGAAAAGTAAACAGGAACAGGATTGGCGTGAAACAAAACCAAGACATGAACCTATACTCAACTTGTGATGGTGTACTGATGTATGCACAGAGAGTAGTAATACCTGAAACACTGCAAAAGAAAATGTTGAGGGAATTTCATGTTGGACATCCAGATATTTTTAGGCTGGAAGCTTCAATGCGTAACTATGTATGCTGGCAGAAATGGTTAGATAAATTGAAAATTTAGTAAAAGGCTGCTGAGGATGTGCTCTAGCAGCAAAATTACCAACAATAAAAAGTGAAACTTGGCCAAAAGTAGATGTTCCATCATTGAGACTACACATCGATTTCATTGGTCCCTTATATGGTTCATACTACTTAGTGATAGTAGATAGTTTCTTTAAATGGCCAAAAATTCGTAGGTGCAAAAAGCCAACCTCCTCAGCTGTGACAAACATTTTACATGAGCTGTTTGCGAGATTTGGTGTCCCAAACACAATAGTGTCTGCTAATGGAATGCAATTTGTGTCTTTTGAGTTTAAAAAGTTTCATAAAACGTTTGCTGCAGAACATGTAACTACTGCACCATACCATTCCAGATCTAACAGACAAGCAGAACACTATGTTGATACAGTTAAGAGAGCCCCAAGAAAGTTGAATAAGGAAGCCATGGATGATGTAGCTCTACAACAATTCTTAAGAGTATACTGTATACCACCAAATTCAAATAAACCAGCAGGTATGTCACCAGTGGAACTGACATTTGCGACATTTGCAAAAGGAGGTGAGGTGAGGAGATGTAAAAATTATTACTAATAAAAGAAATAAATTTACACTCCCTAAAAAAAGAAAAACTTAAAATGGGGATGTTATGGAGAGAATAGTAACACCCCTCCCATGTGATGAGTGGTATGTGCTAATCATTACAAATAATGTGACATAGGAAGTTGAGGAGTGTCAGTTCAGTAGTCCAAGATAGGTAGTCGTGTTTTACTTGTTTAACTAACTATACTGCTATACTGGAGTGGTGTTATAATAGTTCAACAGGGGATACAACACATTGTAATATTTTCTCATAGCAAGACATGTTTTTATAGAAGATTAGAAATGAACAACTTCACTTGTGTGATGATGATGCCCATTTACAACCATCATGTGATGTTAAGACTAGGGTACATATGAATGCATGCACACACACAACAGGTGTATTTCAGTTTCCATCCACCACACTAACTCCAAGACCACATAACTGGGAAGCAAGCTTCTTAACCATACACCTATGCCATGTAAAAAATACTCACTCTACTCTATGGGGTGGTTGGTATTAGAAAGAGCATTTAGCTGTAAAGATCATGCCAAAACAGATACTGAAGCCTGGTGTAGTCTTCTACCTGGCTGGCTCCTGTCAAACTTTCCAACCCATGCCAGCATGGAAGATGGACGTTAAATGATGATGATGATTATATATATATATATATATATACACACACACACACACACACATATATATATATATATATATATATATTCAATTAAATATGCCCACCTTTTAAAAAAATTGGTCTTGTAAACTAGTCAGAAATCAATGTCAAATATGAAAAATAAATGTTGGTACACAACTTACCTGTTACAGATTTAACATTAAAAAGTATGAGGAATTTACATTGAGTCTTCTTTAGGTATTGAATGTGTATACTTTTTGCTTGCATGGAGACTTGATGATTAAAATAACCAATTTCAGATGGAAAAGATACTACAAAAGATCATAATAATATACTTTCATTTTTAGAATATTAAAATAACTTTTTCTTTCATTACTCACAAAGGAAAATTATACTTGAAAATTAAGAGTGAAATATTAAAATAAAATTGAAAATTTTGGTCATGTTTTCTTTTCTATACCATAAAGTTTGTAGGAGATTGTTTCACTAGAGTTTGTTTCAGTTAACATGTTGTTAAATGGTTGAAGGATATTTCTCTCACAGGATGGACAAAAAGTACAGAAAGAAAACTTTCTATAGAGTATCAGCAGGGAAAAATAAAAAAGTATACATTAAAATAATTAGGATGGTTATTCTGTTATATCAAGTTTACATGTAGTTTAAACCATATCCATATAACTGAAACAAACAAAAAAGAAATGCAGTGTAAATAACAGAAAGAATCAAAACTATTGAAAAGGTTGCAAGACACAACAAAAATTTTAGAAAATAGAAATAAGAAAAAAAAAGTGGAAATTCTACCAGTGAGTGTGTTAAATAATAAGGCACTAAAAGAGAATGACTCTCCCCAGACACAACAGAACTATAACTCAGAAAAACAAGCAATCGATCCGGTCCGTTCCATTTGTTGTCCCTTGTCAGAAAATCCTCCTTATTACACCTACCAACAAAAATGAATCCTCTGTCCAATTTCTATATTTTATGTTTAACAATATAGCTGATTCCCCTGATAGATATATATTTTAGATTTTTATTTTTATTTCTATATGGTTGAAATAATTTTTTTTTTTCTTACGCTGTCCCTTAAGATCATATCCCCTTAGTCGTATTGCTTTAGTTATTGTACTCACTCACATACCCATTTATTTATTTATTTACTTGTCTTAATTTAATTTAATTTAATTCAATTTAATCTAGTTTGAATGTTATTCTGCTTTCCTACTTGCCCATAGTGGCCACAGTTTTTTATCCATTTATTTTTTTTATTTATTTATTTACTTATTTATTTATCTGATTTGTTTTTGTGTTATCTGTTAACCATCAATGAACTGGAACTGTGTTATAGTTTTCAAAAAATAGCTGACCAATTAGGTTGCAGGACTGACCATAACCACTGCACACAAGGATTCAGAGACTTGTTGATCGAAAAAATAATGAACACCACTGTAAACACAAACATAACATATATTTATATGTAAACAAAATAAGAATCACTGCCTAAATTTACCCTTCATAAAAAACTCATCTTTAGAACGAATATACCTACCTATTCCTCACTGGACAAAATAACATGAATCTTGGAAGGCAACACTTGAAATCTATGACATATTTCCCTTTCCTATAACTAATCCATTTTACTAAATTTTACTCCTCTCACACTCTAAGTATTGCTCCTTTTCTTCTTATGCCCTCTTGAATAAGAAAAATATACTGTATCTATTAGTAACTGACTCTTGTATGTATCGGCTCTCCTAACCATTTAGACACCTGATGAAGCTTAGAGGCACACTCAACATCCAAACGCTATCTACCCATCCCTACAGAACACTGAAGAGATAGAGCTAGCATGGAGAATATCGTGGCCTCTTGGCAGAAACGGTGTGAATGTTTCACATGCAACACACAGTTGTTCTTGTGAAATCAAAGCCCATTCCTGGAGCAATTTTGCTTTCAGAGTTTTGAGCAAAGTATGAGAAGTGCTCAAGACACTCATCTCCAAAATGAACAAAAGAAAAAAATCCAACAAGTTGAGATTGGGGCTTCCTGAGAGCCATACATTCTTGCCTATGAGCGATGGAATATTTTTCTGAATCCTGTGTTGTGTCTGTTTGGAGCTGTGGGATGGTGCTGAGTCCTGTTGGTGGCTTCAAAGTGCACCATGAAAGTGTCCATTCACCCATGGATGCAGTTCAACTTCGAAGATGTCGCTTATGTATTGCTGGGTGTTCATTTTAACATCTAAGGGCACAAAAACAAGAGGAGACCTTCCAATGGCTGCCACAGTTTCCCAAACCATAAGACTGGATTTGGACATTGATTTATGAGTCTACACTCAACAGAGCAAGATACACTCCAAAGTTGGTCATTCTAGTGGTTTACTGTCTGTTTGATCTCCAATTTCTTTTCATCAGTGAATACTAAGTTGGGCAGCATACCTTCAGCTATCTGATGCAGGATAAGACGACTTTTTTTCAGTCTCATGGCCTTATAAACTTATGTGAGCACGTAATGGTAGATCATCTTGTAGGAGTGGGTCCTGAGATTCTCCTTCAGTACTCAATACAGCTTATTTTTGCTGTGGCAGCCAGTTTTCTGACAGAATGATGAGGATTTCACCATATCTTTTCTCTGGTACTTTTGAGAAGCTGAGGGGTTTGCACACTTCCTTTTCGACTATGTCCAGGTCGATCAGTGTGGAACCAGTCTCTTGAAATTTCTTGACAATTTTCCAGACTATTGTTCAGTTAATTTTAAGCTATATTACTTTCACCTCCTTTGTGGAGGGTTGTGATTGTATTTCAGTCTATAGGCATTATCTAATTTATAAATCTGAATTTATTTAGTCTGAAACAAAAAGCAGACACACTAAACTTTTACAATGATGTATAATTTTCATATTTTATCACGTTTATTGAAAGTAAAGTCTGAAACTTCGGTTGCCTTAATTTCAGGACACCCTGTATATATATATATATATATATATATATATATATAATATATTAATAAATAAAACATATGCATATATATGTACATATATGTACGTACCTACCTCTACATGTATATATACACGCATATATGAGTACAGGACACCAAAAAAACGTTGAACACAATGAGAAACGAAAACATAAACACAAACACAAGGAACTGGACATTTTTCTTAAACAACAAAAAAAGAGTACAGGACAAATAACACAAGGAAAAAACCCCTTCTTCAGTCGCCATGGTTTCATCTACTCTATGTTTCGAAGGTGAAGGTGAGACGTATCTTCGATAAGAAACTTTCCTTCCTGCGAAAAGCAAATCAAATAAAATTTGAGATCTTTTTGCAGAGGGGTAAAATGGTAACAAAACCAGGACAGTAACGACAGTACAAAATATAAGCAGTAAAAGACAGGACAAGGAAAATAACAAGACAATAAGGGCTGTTAACGCCGAACGAAAAAAAGTATTACGAACGCTAAATTCTGTGAACGGCGAACGGAGCAAAGAGAATTGCCGTCCACACCTCAAGAAGGTACAGGCTAGAAAGACGTGTGTGGGTCTTTGTGTCTCTGCTTATCCCTCCCACTGCTCGACAACTAGTCTCTATAACTAATTGGTTTAGCAAAAGAGACCGATAGAATAAGTACTAGGCTTTAAAAAAATATGTCCTGGGGTAGATTTGTGCGACTAAATTTTTTCAAAGCAGTGCTTCAGCATGGCCATAATCAAATAAATGAAACAAATAAAAGATAAAAGATACAGTAACAACTTACAATTATTTATTGACATGTCAAGATAACTTGGCAGACATGAGTTGTTAATATCAAGTTGCTGTAAATCTAATTCAATGTAGGAAGATTCATCTGTGTGAAGTGTGAAATGGCAATAATCTGGCAAGCTGAAATATTAATGACATTCAGTTATGTAATATTTTTACACTCAAGTAGACAAGGTGTATTACAGAAGTTTTGAGATTTTTTCAGGAGAGACATTTATTTCAAAGAAGTGCAAAACTTTAATCTTCTTCAAAGTAAGCTCCCCTGACTTCAATGCACCTGTAGCACTCCAACCACTTCATGAAGGTGCCATGGAAGACCTTTAAAATGAAGGTATCCAAGACCCATGCCGTAGCCTCTCTTCATCTTCTTCAAAATGACTGCCTGAGGTTCTCCTTCAGCTTGGGGAGTAATCAAAAGTCACAGGAAGCAAAATCTGGACTGTAGAGCGGGTGAGTCAAAGGAAGCAAGGTCTGAATTGTAGAGTTTTGATGCCCATCTTTAACAAGTTCTTGATCACCAGAATAGTAATAGTAGATCCAGCTTTTGTCATCAGAGATGCAAGTATTCTAAAATTGGAGGTAATGAGGTCAATCATCTCCTTGTTGTCACCAATGCGCCTTTCTTTCTGTTTGTCACTGAACATCCTGGGAACAAACTTTGCACAAATTTTGTTCATGTTTAGATCTTCATGAATAATTTTTCATGTTAAATTACCACATCAATATCAAACTATGCTTTTTTATACATTGCGATCTTCATCCGGAGAGTTGTGAATTTTCTTATCCAGCTCTGATATTCTGGCATCCCTCTCTTTCCCACACCTTTCATCTTCTCTGACCTCCTCTATACCATCCTTATCACAAAATTTTATTGCATAATAAGGTTCTAAATTGTCTTCTCAGCCTGACTGCATACTGCAAACTAGTCAGCTGTGATAAGCAATGTTAAGTAGGGTATGTTCAAAGTGCTCTTAGAGCGATCTCCTTCAATCTTGAATAAAAAAAGTTAGTTGCTCAGTTTATTAGATGAATAGTAATGATTCACTAAAATTACAACAATGTAAGGACAGCTATGACTGCCTCTCTTAAAAGATTCTCAAACCTTCTGGAATGCACCACATACAATGATGAAATTCACATTGATTTTTATTCTTAGAATTGACTAACAATTGACTATCATTTAGGTTGATTTAGTTGACAGTAGTCCACCTCTTACAGAGTTTAGTCATGTGGTTAACTAAAGGAAATCAATATTCCTCAGTTAAAGAAAATTTTAAATAAATTTAATTGCTTAGCATTTTTGTTATACAACTCGACATTTTCTAAACAGCTTGATATTTTCAAAACATTCAGCTATCAGTGGATGATTAACTCTATTGATGTCTCCAAAATATACTCAATGATTTCAGTTTAGCAACTCAAATCAATGAAAATTCTTTACAATGGTAAGCTGCACTTTTACTCAGTAACTGTTCATACAAAAATGGACTAGGCTAGAAACAGTTATGTCTCAGCCTTGTACAATGTGTAACAGGTAAATAGAAATGAACTATTAACCCTCCAGCCAAAAGTCTAATGCAGTGGATAATTTAGAAAGCCATGAATATGATATATTCTGTATAGGAGGGAGCCATGACTATAATATATTCTGTGAAAAGGATATAGAAACTACAAAGTCACCTTCAATATCATTTTGTTTTATTAAATAAATGATAAAGAACAGTCTTATAAGACATTTGGATTTAAGAGATGAATCTATGGTTTAATTTATGGTTTATTAAGGACATATATTCTAGGACACCCAGTGTTATAGTTTATTAAGAAATATATTAAGGACACCCAGCATGCTAGAAGTAGCAGCCAAATCTTCCTTAAATTATGTCTTGCATTCTTAAAAAAAGGAACACATACAAAGGATGATGTAGTCCTTCATACACTCTGTCTGAAAGAGAAGACAGGATGGACACTGGTGGAATGCATTGATTAGAGATCTGCTCAATCAGGGTCAATCTATGGCTGAACATTAACAGAGACCACTGGCTCCTGTTTCCAAATTAGACAATATAATTGAGGAATGTACTACACAAAGCATACAAAGATACTAATCAACTGAAATTTTACAAACCCATGCAAGAGCTTTGTGCAATTATTCAACCTGATAGAGACAGTAGCTAAATCACCCTCAAATCAAACATTATCACCTTAGTATAATCATAAAAAGATAGTATGATCATGATGGAAAACCTTTCATTAAGGTTCTGCTTGATCAGAATAGAACTGGTGAAACTATAACAACAATAACATTAGACGGAAATTATGCAGAAACCTCTCTATGTGTATGAGTGTGTGTGTGTGTGTGAGTGAGAGAGAGAGAGAGAGAGAGAGAGAGAGAGAGAGAGAGAGAGAGAGAGAGAGAGAGAGAGAGAGAGAGAGAGAGAGAGAGAGAGAGAGAGAGAGAGAGAGAGAGAGAGAGAGAAAGAGAGAGAACTGATGAAAAACTTGATACTGCCCCAGCAGTATCGAGTTTAGTGCTTAAAGTATCCTGAATTCAAATCCAATTGCTATGACTTTCATATGTTTCCTTCCAAATCAATATAAAATATGTTCAATCACCTATGAAAATGTGCTGTGATCTTTATTGTATATTTTGGCAGAGATGAAAATTTTTATCTTATATCTTGAAACTTAGCTTTTTAATGATCCATGCATTAAATAGATTAACTAAATTGAAATAGAAAAAATGGGGTCAAAAAATATATTATTAATCGATGACTCATCTTTTCATTTTCCCATGAGGTATGAAAGATAACTTCAGATAAGTTTGAATATTATTCTGATTTCTTTTGATGACCTTTACCATCCTGTACTTGCAAAATTATAAAAGGTTGTACATTTAATTTTGAAGAAAAATAGTTTTAAATAAATAATCTCTAAACAAGTAAGTAAATGTGCTAAAGTCCATCGTTTCCAGATGATTAACTGCAAGCAGTCAAATTTGCATATTATAATAATCAGTTATACTCATTATCTCACAAAATTAGCTAAGGACCGAGGAAATTAAATTGCAATAGAATTATTTACCTCAATCAAGTTTGTGATATCAAGACCAGCACAAGATGCCTGTGTCTCTGTTTGATTTTCCCGAATGATGTCATCTAGTTCTGTTGTGATTGTTTCTTGTATTAATCTCTGGTCAGCACTGATGGAACAGACCCATGATCATGGGTTTTCAGTCATGATTATCCAGCCTTTTAAAGGAATATAGAACTAAATTATCTATTGTATTCTTTTCTCTGGTAATAGTGTGTGATTTCAGGCAGTTTAAGTGACTTGTTTGATTCATGCTGTGCTTTATATCATTTGCAAGTAAAGTAAAGCAAAGTACTTTCTTTGCTTTAAGAAATCATTTTGTCTATTGTAGCATGAAGAAATGGATGCAAATCATTGAGAAAATTAGAATGAAATGAAAAGTGACTAAAGTACAAATTGTTTACTTACTTGTAATCAGTTCCACTAGCTGTTGATATCATAAACTGATCCTTAATTCCAGGATATTTGTATACTTTATTTTCTGGACAAGTTTTCTTTACCAGAAATAAATTGAGAATATCAATCCTGTAATAACAAAATACTTATATCTTAATAGTCTTTGTTTAATGAAAGTCATTTAAGCAAATAAAAGTATAAATTATATTGTAGCTAATGAAACTATGTTGATGATATACACATATACATGTATTTCCTCTCTATCTGTATATATTATCTTTTGTCTTTTCTTTTACTTGTTTCAATCATAGTGAGCATGCTGGGGTACTGCCTTGAAGAATTTTAGTCGAATGAACTGACTCCAGTACTTTATTTTTTTAAACCTGATATTTATGCTCAAGATTATCAATTGAACTTGCTAATCTTTCTCATCATCCTTGCCCCCTCACCTCACCCTCCTCCAAACTCTACTTTTCCCCCACCTCCCTTGTACATGTTTTAATATCATCAACCTGCAGAAGTTTGAGATGACTATCAACAACAATCTCACCAACTTTTGAAGACATGAAATCATCATGGGTGGCTTATTTCTTGCTTTAAATAAGAAAAATTACTAAAATTTTTAGAGTAGAATTGTCAGAAAGAAAACTAGTTACCTCTAGGAATAGTTTTGTAAGTGAGAACGAAGCCAGAACTGAATATATTTGGTTTGTTGTAGAATAAACCTAGCATGGGGGTCTTTGTTGTATACTGATGGATTTTATCATTCAAATGCTCGATTAGAGTGTTTCCTGAAAATGTTAAGACATAAAAAATAAAATGTATTTCACAGAATGTTTTACCATTTTAACATATACATTCGCTATTAAGATATCAATAATATCAATACGCTTAGTTTTGTTTGCTTTTGTCCATACCTGTGGTGTGTCACACTTCAAAGAAGCGAGAGAGAGAGAGAAGGACAGAGAGGAAGTAAGAGAGAAAGAGAGAATGAAAGAGAAAGAGAGAGAGAGTAAGAGGGAAAAGATAGAGTGAGAGAGAAAGAGAGAGAGTGAAAGAGAAAGACAGGGGTGACGGGTTCATTTGTGTTTTTAAATGTTTCAGAAAGGAAGTAAGAGAGAAAGAGAGAGAGAGAGTGAGGGAGGAAGAGAGTGAGAGAAAAAAGACTGAAAGAGATAGTAATTGGTGATGGTGTTCGCTTTGTATTTTTAAATGCTTATCACATTGCAAGAAAAGTAGATACATAGATCGAAAGTAAAGTTGATACATAGATACATACACACATTGCTAAATTATAAGCGGAAGAGAGGAGGGACACAGAGGAAGTGAGAGAGACTGTAGATACATTGATCCAAAGAGAAGTTATAGATACATAAACACAGCAAATATTGGATGTCACTTTCACCTTTCATTACCCCACGAGGATAAAACTATCTCGCAAGTGGCTGAGAACTCCACAAACATGCATACCATAAGGAGATTCAGCTTCACACAGAATGTGACAAGGCTGCATCTCATTTTTACCAGCTGAGTAGACTGCAACAAGGTGTACCTTGCTCAAAAACACAGCTCGCCACAGGAAATCATACTTGTGACTTTATGAATATGGGCCGAATACCCCTAACCACTCAGCCATGCATTGGATCTAGTCTTTCTCATTTGCAAAATGAGCCCCCTTTAATTTGCTCTGATTGCTTTCAATTTTAGTGTATTAATGCAACTCTGAATTTTGATTACAATCAACCAATTACTTTATCTCGTAAATTAAAGAATTTGATGTTATTTAGAATTAAAGTTGGGAAATTTGGGTAATTTTAACCAATCAACCGACAGCAAGGTATTAACAGATTGTTACTATGACAACTGCACATTGTGTTGTGTTTCACCTGCTTGTGTTGATTCTTCACACTATGAGATTTACTTCACCCACATGTTTTGTTTTAACAAAAGTTTGTAGTTATCAATTAGAATTTTATTATAGATATTTTTCTTAATATTTTACATATTTTTCATATAAAGCAAAAGTTGTTTCCGATTGGCATTATGAAGGTGAATGGAATACATGAACTTAATACAGATAGCTTGGCATTATTTTTTTAATTCTGCATGCAAAAACATATAAGATACAGATATTCTTTTTCTTGGGATAAATTCTTTGTTGACCAGTGTTATTCTTATCGTAGTTTACAAATCCAAACACAAAAATGTTACTCAACTTTAAAGCTTTTGGAGACAGATGCCCCCTTTTCACACACAAAGACATGACAGGTATACATAATACTGAAATACGTATAAAGGAAACACATTCAGACAAATATATTAATACTAGCTTAAGGTGACCCGCTCTACGCACGGGTAAGAGTGTGGTTGTTACTTTCTGTTGTTTCCTTTCAGCACATAAAAAGCACCATCCGAAAGTGGCCGATGGCAGCACCGCCTTGACTGGCTTCTGTGCCGGTGGCACGTAAAAAGCATCAACCGATCGTGGCCGCTGCCAACCCCCCTGGCACCTGTGCCAGCAGCACGAAAAAAGCAGCCACTACACTCACAGAGTGGTTGGCGTTAGGAAGGGCATCCAGCTGTAGAAACACTGCCAGATCAGACTGGAGCCTGGTGCAGCCTCCTGGCTTCCCAGACCTGGTCAAACTGTCCAACCCGTGCTAGCATGGAAAACGGACATTAAACAATGATGATGATTCTCCCTCTTTGTTTCTCTCTCACTTTCCCACTCTCTTACTTTTCTTTTCTCTCGGACTCTCCCTCGCTTTCTCTTACTCTCTATCTTTATCTATCTCTCTCCCTTTTATAAACAACAAAAGATCATGAGTAAGTTGAGAAATAAAATATCTTGAAAAATCAATCATAAATATCAGGCAGTGACAACGGAAAGGTCTGCTTCAAGGCAGACAGCAAAACAATAACATTTAAAAGGGACAGACGAACTCATGAGCTGAATAAAAATAATAGAATATTGGAAACCAAAGTTTGAAGGGATAGAATCTGAGGATAGTAGAGTCACCATGGCTGGCATTTCTTAACGACAGACAGCAACGTATTGACAGTTTAACGGCTGGCGTAAAATTTTGAACTTGATGTAAAAGAAAATTCCTAAACACCAAGTTTTGAAGTGATTCTTTCTCACGACAGTAGACTCACCATGGCAAGCATTCAAAACTTCTTCATCATGGACGGCAACACATTGACGATTAAAAGGCTGGCACAAATTTTTTAGTTTGATATTCCTAAACACCCGCTCCTGTAAATTTTAATCCCCTTCCAGCCCCATTTAGACCCCTTTTCACATTTTGGTTAATATAACCCGATTTCATTCGGGTCTACTGGGGCTACATTTTATAAGATGAGGAATTTTGTCCTAGAGGTCACACCTTTCATTTGAGGAAAAAAATAGTTGTCATGCAAACTCTCCAGCACTTTTAACATAGGTGTGCATATTTTCAGCTCAACCGACCACATAATGCACACATTATATATATATATATATATATATATATATATATATATATATATATATATATATGTGTGTGTGTGTGTATGTGTGAGTGTGTGTGAGTGTGTGTGTGTGTGTGTGTATGTGTGCATGCATTATATATACAAATGTATACAAATTATATATATATATATATAAATTAAATTAGAGATAAAACCACTAATAGGTAAATCAAACAGTGAAAAACATAAACCAAAACATAAAAATAAAAATATAATGTACAAAATATATAAAATATAAAACTGAGAAATTTAAATTATTTAAATTTAAAATTAAAATTATTAATTTATATTTATAATTTTTAAAAAAATATATATAACTATCAAAAAGTATTAAAAAGTTTAATATACATAAATACAGATATATACACTTTGTATATATACATTATATATACATATTTATATATAGAACACACACACACATATATAAATTAACCCAATAAATATTTGATTCATAATATTTGTTCTCATGATTGTGTCGTGGTAGTGGCGATGATAATTCTGTCTATGAATGCAGACAGACGTAGAGAGAGAGAGGATGTGAAAGCGCTGTTGAAGGCGGGGAGGGGGGAGATATAGAACGCTGTGAAACGATGTTATAAAGAGAAAGTGAAGGGGAGTTAGACGCTGTGAAACAACGTTATATATAGAAAGTGATGGGAAGTGCGTTTTTGGCCCTAGCAACGACACCTTTTAAAAAAGAGGATTTCTGACCTAGCCCACTCACATCCTCACCTCATTTTACATGTCCCTGTAAATTTTGGAGTCAATCCGACGGGATCTAGTGGCCTTTAACCCGTTCTCAATGCCAAAACCAGACAAACAAACAAACAAACCTTTCGCATTTCAGATTTATAATATAGAGATAACAAATTTTTTTAAATAATTAAAAAAATACAATCAATGAAGTGACAAAAGAAACAGTAAGATGATACATGATTATATTTGGTATTTCTGTTTATTTAGAAACCTACAACGAAGAGGTCTTTTCACAGACACTAAACCATAAATTTCACAGAGTACAGCTGCAAAGTTGACATCACTCCGCTAAACGCAGAAAATATCTATCTCGCTATTGGCTAAAAATACACAACTTTTCGATTTTTAAACCTTGTAACTTTTTCTTCCAATTTTTGGATCTTTACCTTTTAACCTACAGATTTAAAAAATAATTTTTTGTAATTAAACACTTTCAAACTTTGGACACTGGTAGAATATGTCATATAAAACATCTTTTACTCTTAGCATTTTTGAGAAAAATTTATATTTACGAAATTATTTCATGTTAAAGTTGTCCTATTTCGGTAATTTCAACCAATCAATGACATGTATTCAGCTGAATAAAATTACTGCTGTTGTTTGTCAACAAGAACTTCCGGTGGTGTATATTTCATTTGTCACTGTTATTTATGACAACCCTAACCCTAAAACCTTAACCCTAACCCTAAAACCCTAACTCTAAAACCCTAACCCTAACCCTAAAACCCCAACTCTAACTCTAACCCCAAAACCCTAACCCTAACCCTAACACCCTAACCCTAAAACCCAAACCCTAACCCTAAAACCTTAAAACCAGTACAAACGCAAAAATGATGTCATAAATAACAGTGACAAATGAAAAATACACCGCTGATAGTTTTTGTTGACAAACAACGGCAGTAATTTTATTCAGCTGAATACATGTCATTGATTGGTTGAAATTACTGAAATACGAGAACTTTAATTTGAAATAACTTTGTAAATGTAAGTTTTTCTCAAAAATGCTAAGAGTAAAAGATGTTTTATATGACACATTCTACCAATGTCCGAAGTGTTAAAGGAAAAGAGAAGGAAAGAGAGAAGGAGAGAAAGAAGAAAAAATGTGTTGATATCTTTTCTTTTAACAATTCTTTCAGATACAAAAGCACACACACACACACACGCGTGCACTCTCTCTCACTTTTTTCCCGTTCCTCACTCTCTTGTACTATCTTATATCTCTCTCCACCCCTACACATTCAATAGTACTATAAAAAGAGACAAAATTCCTGCAAAAGTTCAATCTGATGACTCCACTAGAGTGGACAAAAGTGCTAATATATGATATATGATTTATAAAAACATGTAACATACAAATAAATATCTGTAAATATAAAACCATCCAGATTTCTGAGTACCTCATTTCTTCTAATATATAATACCTGTACATCATCTCCTAACCTTCTAATATATATATAAATATATATATATATATATATGCATGTATATATGTATATGTATGCATATATGTATATAGATATGTGTGTGTGTGTGTATGTGTGTGTATATACATATATATGTGTATACATACATATATGCACACACACACACACACACATACATCGAGTTGATGAAGAGAGTGAGCTAATGTACAACACATACATTTGATGACTATAAATGAATCATTTGTGCTGGTCATTCAGCAAAAAGGCTTTAATAACTATCAATAAATGTGATAAGATATAAAAATTAAACATCATTATAAAAGCTTAGCGTGTCTGCTTTTTGTTTCAGACTAAATTCAGATTTATAAATTAGACAGTGGCTTTAGACCAAAATACAATCATAACCCTCCACAAAAGAGGTGAAAATAATATAACTATAGCGAAAAAGCTTAAAATTAACTGAACAATAGTCTGGAACGTTGAGTGGCCTGGATGTGGCCAAAAAAGAAGTGTGCAGGCCCCTCAGCTTGTCAAAAGTACCAGAGAAAAGATGCAGTGGAATCTTCATTGTCCCATCAGAAAACTGGCTGCCACACCAAAAATAAGCTGAACATCATTGTATTGAGTACTGAAGGCTGATCTCAGGACCCACCCCTACAAGATGATCCACTGTCATGAGCTCATGCAAGTTTATAAGGCCATGAGACTGGAGAGAAGTCGTCTTATCCTGTATCAGATTGCTGAAGGCACGTTGCCCAACCTGGTGTTTACTGATGAGAGAGTAAACTACCAGAATGACCAACTTTGGAGTGCATCAGGCTCTGTTGAGGGTAGACTTGTAAAACAACATCAAAATCCACAGTCAGTTATGATTTGGGTGGTTGTGACAGCCATTGGAAGGTCTCCTCTTGTTTTTGCACCCTTAGTTGTTAAAATTAAGACTTAGCAATACATTAGTGACATCCTGGAAGCTGAACTGCTTCTATGAGCGAATGAACACTTTCAAAGTACATATTGGAGCCTCCAACAGAACTTAGCACCATCCTACAGCTCCAAACAGACACAACACTAGATTCAGAAAAACATTCCATTGTTCATAGGCAAGGATGAATGGCTCTCAAGAAGTCCTGATTTCAAGCTGTTGGATTTTTCTGTTTGGTCTATTTTGTAGATGAGGGTCTTGAACACTCCTCATGCTTCACTCAATGCTCTGAAAGCAAAACTTCTCCAGGAATGGGCTTTGATTCTGCAAGAACAGCTGCATGCTGCATGTGAAGCATTCACACCTAGACTTAAGGCTGTGATTTGAAACAGAGGTGGTCATATCGAATAAATGTAGCAGTGTCATAATTGTGTTTTGCTTTGACAAAATTGAAAAAATTTGATTGCCTTAATTTTAGGACACACTGTATATATATATATATATATCTGGCACTTTATCAGTTACAAAAACAAGGGTTCCAGTTGATCCAATCAATGGAACAGTCTGCTTGTGAAATTAACATGCATGTGACTGAGCATTCCACAGACACATATACCCTTAATGTAGTTCTTACCCAGATTCAGTGTGACACAGCATGACAAGGTTGGCCTTTGAAATACAGGTGTTACTCATTTTTGCAGCTGAATGGACTGGAGCAATGTAAGATAAAGTGTCTTGCTCAAGGACACAATGCATCACTGGGAATTGAACTCATGACCTTACTATCATGAGCCAAATATCCTAACCACTAAGCCACATGCCTTCACCCCATCACACATATCTGGAGGTAGTTTTCCATGATATTAATCATTTGGCTGAAACTAGACTGTTTATTTTCTGTTGTAAATATGTAACTTCTTTTGTCAAAGTTTTTACATTTCCTTTCTTAATCACAGCTAATGGCAGAAGCCATGCAAGGTGTAGATTTCATTTCTCCCACTTGTTTTAAAATTTTCATGTGATATATTACTATAGAGATTAACCACATTTTGTACATATTTGCTAAAATATTTTTATAGATTTCAAATTTCTAGTAGCATTAATTGTATTTAAAAGTTACAATAAAAAATCACAAAAATTATTTTATAAAGTCTAAATAATAATTTCAATAGAGTCATGTAGAGTTCACAGTAGCCTGCACCACCTTTCTAACCCGTATCTACCCCTTCCCCTGCTAGCATAGCTGATTGAAAAAACATGAATTTACTCTTCTGGCAACTCACCTCTTCCTTCTCTATTATTAAATACAATATTTGGATGTATTCCCTTTATCCACCACATGTTTACATACATGTATGGTATGTGAGTTGCATACATGTACATGTGTAAATGTGTGTATTCATAAATGGAGGATGTATACATATGTGTGTATGGTTACAAATATACATATCAATCTTTGCTATATAACCCCCTTTCACCTTCCTTCTTCTTTTTTCTTCTGGCTTGCCTGAAATCTACCCAATCTTTCCTTGTTTCTCTTTGCTGGCTCTTGCCTTAGATGGTTTGTGGTACTGAGGAAATTGATATTTATTGAATAAATTAGCCATGTACAAAAGTCCTGTACTCGCTGGTGAGTGTTTTCACAAATCTTCTTTTCAGGTGCTGATGATAGTCCCCCAACTGTCTTCCCACTCTTCTTTCTAAGTGTATAACTTTAGGGCTACCACTTTTAGTAGAAGTGAAGGTGTCTAGATGTGTGATGTGTGCAAGAGGTAAGATGGAGGGGAACCTCACATGGGCAAAGAACAGAAGTGGGTGGTAGTGATGGGATGGGTGTAGGCAAACTTTTGATAGAAAGATGGGTAGATATAGTAATTGAAGCCAGAGTGTGTGACAGGATAGTGAAGCTGAGACTAGTCTACAATATATATATTTTTTCTGCCTATACTCCACAAATTGGGCTGGTAGATAATCAGAAGGACCAATTTTTAAAAATTCTTTTTGCAAACTAGTTGATGACAAGTGACAGAGAGTTGATTATTGTAGCAGGTGACTGATGTAAATTTGGAGTCCAGCTTAACCCTAAAGTCTTCCATGTCTTAACCTTGAATGCCTTTATTGTCTCTGCTGCAATTTTTCATTTCTACTTGGTCCCAATATCGGGGTCAATTCATAAGAATTTTCCCCTCTTCAGCGATAAATACGTGAGATATAAGTGAAATACTTACTCATACCCATGGAAAAAGCAAGTACCAAGTCCCGAGCACACCTAAGTACTCCAAATATATCCAAAATAGAAAATCTTCGGCACATCTCGAGACACGTGTGATTTGAACTAGAAACTTTCACAGGGTGAGAGAATC
Organism: Octopus sinensis; assembly: GCF_006345805.1. Classification (NCBI taxonomy): domain Eukaryota; kingdom Metazoa; phylum Mollusca; class Cephalopoda; order Octopoda; family Octopodidae; genus Octopus; species Octopus sinensis. The sequence goes on along the minus strand of NC_043000.1, from coordinate 73,290,089 downwards.
CGGAAGTGAACACTATTCAATTTATAACTAATGTAGGATAAAATATCTCACGTATTTATCGCTGAAGAGAGGAAAATTCATATGAATTGACCCCGAAATTGGGACCAATATAGTAATAACGGATTTTTTAGAAATTTCTATCGGTTTGTTTCGAGACGCATAAATTATAATGGTTATTGACATTTTTGTCTTTTTTTCGGCATATTTGGCATTTGAATTTTTCTTTTGCCCTTATTTTGTAAATTATATATATATATATATACATTCCAATTTTAAAGGGTCGAAACAAACCCTAGCAATGCCAGGTGATACTGCTAGTTATTAAATAAATTAAACCTAACCAAAAGTATCAAGCCATGTCAGCAGTAGACACAGGTATAAAAATAAAGGCGCAGGAGTGGCTGTGTGGTAAGTAGCTTGCTTACTAACCACATGGTTCCAGGTTCAGTCCCACCACGTGGCACCTTGGGCAAGTGTCTTCTACTATAGCCTCGGGCCGACCAAAGCCTTGTGAGTGGATTTGGTAGACGGAAACTGAAAGAAGCCCGTCATATATATGTATATATATGTATATATATATATGTATATATATATATATATATATATATATGTGTGTGTGCGTGTGTGTTTGTGTGTCTGTGTTTGTCCCCCTAGCATTGCTTGACAACCGATGCTGGTGTGTTTATGTCCCCGTCACTTAGCGGTTCGGCAAAAGAGACCGATAAAATAAGTACTAGGCTTACAAAGAATAAGTCCCGGGGTCGAGTTGCTCGACTAAAGGCGGTGCTCCAGCATGGCCGCAGTCAAATGACAGAAACAAGTAAAAGAGTAAAAGAGTATATCAAATTCAGCAGCATCAGACACTTCTCAAATAATGCTAATATCATACAAAGGTCACAAAAATGTTGTCTTGAGACAGAAGTCAAACAATTACAAAGTTTTATAATAAAAGACGAATTATACAGATATTGGATATAAGAAATACACACCATCATAGATATCAAGGTAACTCAACTCTTCAAACTTAACCAAATTTATTTGAAAAACGTGACTACTGTTAGTTGTTAGGGCCCATTGGCATTTTAGTGGACTACAATAAGAAGAGAAATTGTAAGCAAACTAACTTTCGTCTGTCAAAGAAAATCATTTGAAAGCAAAAATAGAATTAATGTTTCTAATCAATCAATAAGTATTTACTTATGTGTAAGTGTGATAAAAAAAAAAAAAAGAAAAATCTAACTTACTTGTTTGTGCAGCAATCAGGAGCGTGCTGCTTGTCAATTGTAATGTCTATTTATCCACATTGTTTTGAATTAATCATGCATTCTCTTGTAATTTTGAGATTTCAATGGTGTGTTTGTATATTTTTAAAATGACATTGTAAGGTAGGTGTGAGAGATTGGTTCATTTTAATATGAAACAAGTAGAATATTTGGGACAGATATGGCTGGATTAAATGATAAAGGGTTAAACTTTAGTCATGGTAGAAGTAAAAACCAGCAAGTCTACAAACCAATCATTATTTGCAACAACTGCTTATAGCAGTAAGCTACAAGCCTCTTTGGCACCTTTTAACCAAAATAAGTAGATTGAGCTAGTGAAAATTGTCTTGATAAGGGATAACACAGTGGTAAAATTATAAATGCAGACCATGTGCAGACCACATATTGTTGGATAAGAAGGTACGCAACGGAAAGGGATAATGCACTACTATTAGTGTTATTATTGCAAATATATGCAATATGGTGTGTGTCATGCATAGCATATTGTGGAAGTATGTTGTAGCATATTATGTCATAGGATAAAGGGTATGTCATATTGCATGTAAAAATTATTAAACACATACTCTGAAGCTGGAAGTAACTTACGTTATCAATATAATGTTATTATATGGTGGTTGTATATATCCACTTTCTCCTCCATTTATAAATTTGTTGTAGGGTTCTTTACATTCTGCAATGGAAGAATAAGGAATTTTACAAATAGAAATGTGTGTGTATATGTGTATTTGTTACTTCAATGATCACAGGTATCAAGACACACTCAGATACAAAACTAACACTCAGTGTATCTTTATATCAAATATAAAATACAATAGAAATAAATGTATAGCTATGTATGAAAGATTGTGTACATTTGAAATCATTCCTGCAGCATATTGTTGTTTAGCACCAAGTCAGCCTTGATCAAGCCATGACCATCTCTTCTTTTTGTCAGATATATGTATTTAGGACAACATTATGCAAGATTGATTGTACAGCATGATTTTCAAACAGGTATTAATTTATATGAGCAATGCTGGGTACATATAGCTATCATACATTTATAGAAAACAATAAACATAGTCTACTTCTGTCATGCTGGAATGATTAGTCGGCACCATTGTCATTGGTTCACTTGTGCATTGTTATGCATTGCTGTTTTAACAGGAGAGCAATTGAATATAAACTTCTAATGACTATAGGAGATTAGAAATGTGAGGATGAGCAGGAAAAAGAGGGTCATGATGTCAATGGTCAAGGGGATGACCAGAAGAGGAAGTGCAAGAAGGCAAGTGGGATGAGAGAGGCAGGCGTCAGCCTCTTTTTGCTCACTGGAGGCATCGTGAACAGACGTTAGGGAATTCACTCCCGGGTTGGTCAGATAGCAGCTGCTTATACTGAGTGACAGAGAGATTACTGCTAGTCAGGTGTCGATGAGAAGAAGGTAGGTGAACCTCTTTTCATTTCCCATGCACGACAAGCTATTTTGGTCAGATAGCAGCTGCTTATACTGAGTGACAGAGAGATTACTGCTAGTCAGGTGTCGATGAGAAGAAGGTAGGTGAACCTCTTTTCATTTCCCATGCACGACAAGCTATTTTGGCAATCATATATAGATATCATGGTCCCCTAACAGCAAAGATAAGGATCAGCAGTGATGTCATCAGACCTCTCTATGATGAAGGAGACGTAGTAGCTTAGATTCAAAAAGGTCAAAGCTGTGGCCAGGCTACAAGGCATCGAAAACGTAGCAAGCCTCATGGTGCTGAAATTGGGAGGGGAGCGTGCTGGCACTGTACCTCAAAATCAATGAAGAAGAACAACTGAGCGGGGCAAAGATCAAGCAGTGCTTGAGTGAGGCTTATACAGAGGGAGAGTACACCATTTTTGCTAAGCTGAGAATGGTCAGATGGGCAGGGGAACAGGTTGAAAAATATGCTGCAGAGGTACAGAGGCTGGCTGTGCTATCTAATCTCAGTGGAGAGGGTCTAGAGAAAGTAGCATCACTGGCTTTTGTGAATGGCTTTCCTGACAATGTGTTGGTGCAGCTACAACAATCACCAGGTGGCAACAAAAAGGCGATGAGTGAGCTCATCATTCAAGCCTGCATTTGACACAAAACTCTTGTTGGAAGGCAGTGGTGATGGCAGTTGCAGAAGCCCACGACGCTGCATGGTGGCCATTGAAAGATGAAAAGAAACCTACTGTGGAATGACAGTGGTTGTTCACAGGCTAGTGCCAGGGACCACACATGGTGAGGGACTGTGCAGTTTGCTAGACCAGTTTGCTACCAGTGCAGACAGACTGGGCATATTGCCCAAAATTGCAGCCAGGGAAACGGCTACAGGGAAGTTGCTGCCTCTAAACTTCCCCCGCGAATGAGTAGAGGTACTTGTGCAGCCACTGCTCAAAATTGAGGTCATGGTTGGGGGAAATACATTCAAGGCCCTTGTGAACATAGGCTGCATTTCTTTGTCACCTGAGGGTGACAAAGAAATGGAAGTGGGTGAGTAGTGTTCAGGCGGTTGATGGCAGCGAAATTGAATGCAAGGGTAGCAGCAACATGGAGATAGTGGTGTGAGGCACAACATTAAAGCTGCGGGCAATCGTGATTGACCAGGTGATAGATTAGATCGGATTGATGTGGTGATTGGGAATGGACGAAATTGAACTTCTTGAAAGTGACAGCAAGCAAAACCACATCTAGAAAGAGGCGCCCCTGATGCTGAAGAACAGGGTGAGCTGCTACCAGCATACCCTGAAAAGACATGCCAGAAGGGAGTTTCAAGAAGAGGTAGAGAGGTGGATTAAGGAAGGTATCCTTATCCCGTGGAAGGAGGGGGTGGTGAGCAGAGTGTTACCACTAATGGCAGTGGTGCAGCCAACAAAGGGCAAAGTCAGACCGGTACTGGACTTTTGGGAGATGAATGGCCATGTATCATGCCACACAGGTGGCAAGGCAACTGACGTCTGCAGTGAGGCACTGCACGTATAGAGACAGTCAACTAAAGCAGCGACGATTGTCAACTTGAAGTCAGCATATTTGCAGCATATTTGCAGCTGGTGCAATACATGGGCCTGAAATATTGTCTGAAAAGGCTGGGTTTCCGCTTGTATTCTGCACTGAAGATCATAGTGACAGTGCTCAAATCTATCCTGGGAAATGTGGATAGGATATGAAGGGCCACCAATTCCTATATAGATGACATCATAGTGGACAAGACTGTAGCAGCTGTGGCAGAGGTTGTGAGACATCTGAAGAAATTCAAGTTGATTGTGAAGTCACTGGAGTCAATAGCTGGAGGAGCTGCACTGGAGCTGAAACTTCAAAGAAACAGAAAAGGCGTTTTGGTATTTCAGAGGGGGAATGAGATCCCAGAGCTGGGTGCCAATGTCAGCAGGAGAGAACTGTTCTCAATGTGCAGGAAATTAGTAGGTCACTACCCAATCATAGGGTGGCTGCATACAGCATGCAGTTATACCAAGAGATGAGCAGAAGGGGAGAACTGGGGTGACAAAGTGGGAGAGGGGATGGTGGTGATGATGCAGGAAATCCTAAAAAGGATGAGAGCAGAAGACCCAGTCAGAGGGAACTGGTATTTGCTCAAATCGGATAACGGGACCATATGGTGTGATGCTAGTAGCATTGCAATAGGAGTTGTGCTGGAAATCAGAGGTGTCAAAGTGGAGGATGCGGCCTGGCTTCAAAAAGCAGACAATTACAACCACTGAGTTGGACGCAGTGCTGAAAGGAGTGAATTTGGCCTTGAGATGGGGGTCTGTGCTCCCTCGAAATCTGGATGGATTTGGCCACCATGCTTGGCTGGGTAGGATCGGTGATCACCAATGAGAAGAGGGTTTGAACCAAAGGGGCAGCAGAAATGTTAGTGAAGCATCACCTAGGGGTTCTAGGAAAGCTGGTTGCCAAGTGTGGCCTGAAGCTGTATATGGTCTTTGTGCTTTCAGAGATAAACAAGGTAGACGTTCTAACCAGGGTGAGAAAGGCCTGGTTAGGGGAGCTGGAAGAATCAAAACAAGGGGTAGCTGTAGTGTGTTGGTTAACTGACTCTGAACTAAGGAGACTACATGCCGTGCATCATACGGGTGTGGATAGGACCCTGTATCTTACCAGGAGGATTGTTGCCAACATTACTAGACAGAGCATCCAAAAGGTGGTCGGGAACTATGACAGGTGTCAATCCATCAACCCTGCTCAGAGTGTGCATGAGTAGGGAAACATTTCAGTAGAGCACAACTGGAGATGACTGGCAGTGGATGCGACACACTACTGGCAGGGGACGTATCTCATGATTCTTGACTGTGGGCCAGGCCGGATGGCCATTTGGAGGGAATTGAGGGCAGACACTGCAGATGTGATGGTACATATTTTAAATGAGGTATTCTTAGAGTGGGGCCCTGTGAATGAATTGCTGATGGACAACAGCACAGTGTTTTGTTTGGAGGTGCTGAAGGAAATGCTTGACAGGCAAAAAGTGCACTGCTTTTTCAGAGTGGCATACAGGCTGAGTGGAAATGGGATCGTGGAAAGACATCACCAAATGATCAAGGCCATGGCAGAGAGGGGACACATCTCACTGCTGGAAGCAGTATTCTGGTACAATGTGTCACCCTGATTAGGACAGGCTGAAGAGTCCATGCCACATTGAGCAATATTCAAATATGGATGGCAGCATCCAAGTAAGCCATCAGGATTCCCTGAAGAAGAGAGAGGGCCCTTTGTGGCAGTGAGAGATGAAGTCTGGGTCAAGCCACCAAAGACATGCTGCACAACTCAGTGGAACAGAGGAATAGTGATGGCTGTCAATTCCCAAAACAACATTTCTGTGGATGGAATGCTGTGTCACATCTTAGATGTTCATAGGATTGTTGCTTCGTCGGATGATGATTGTGGAGAAGAGGAAGAGAATGAGGTTCCCAGCTTAAGAAGATCAGAACATGCAAGGTGCCCACCAAGGTGGGTGCTAGATTTCGACATGGAGTGAAGGGAGGAGGTGATCTTTGAGATCAATGGGGGGGGGGCATGTAGGGATGAACCAGAAGAAGAGGGTCATGATGTCAATGGTCAAGAGGCTGACCAGAAGAGGAAGCACGAGAGGAGAAGTGGGGAGAGAGAGGTGAGAATCGGCCTCTTTTTGTCGCGAATGGACATTAAGGAATTCACTCCCAGGTTGGAAAGATAGCAGGTACTTATACTGGGTGACAAGGGTAGGGCAGAATCGTCGGAGAGATTACTGCTAAACAGGCATTGATGAGAAGAAGGTAGGTGAACCTCTTTTCATTTCCCACGCACAAGAAACAAGCATAGTAATGATTAATAAGACCCAAGCTGCTGGAAGGAGTTGGTTTGTGATTGTAAAGAAGAATTCTTTCTATTTGAACTACATTCATCAAAGGAAAACTTAGTGTTGCTTGGCACGCAAGAGGTGGCTCTCAAACTCTGCAGTTACTCTTGGTGTTAAACTGCTTTAATACAGAGAAAAGTGTGCAAAAAAAGTCATAGAGCATTTAACTAAGTTCTATATGATGTGATATTGTGGCAACCTATTTGGTTGATAATCACAAAGGGTTGTCTGACCTGAATGTAGACTGGACCCAACTATCAGGGTTGTATGGTTTTGATTCTAGATCTCACCACATCAGCCTAATAATATTAGCAATAGGTAAAGAGAAAATGTAGGAAAAAATTATAACTATCATTATTACTACTATTACATAAAATTTCCATTGATATGCAAATAGTTCTGCTTGTGTAGGTGCTGTTTATCCCGAAGGAAACTTAAGTGAAATGCTGAATTCATCAAGCCATTTAAATATGTTCTATGTGGAACATGACTATAAATTTCCATTGAGAAAAGTATCTGGCTGAAAGCAGGGTACAATAAGCATGGTTTGTGTTCCTTCTTTGTGAAAATGCCTGTGACCTCGGCCATGTCAGGCTCAGTTCAACTGGACAAGTGCTGACCTAAATAAGCACAGTCTCTGCTACGATATGACTGTCTTTCTAGCTGTCACAAATATTATAAATACAAGGTTGAAACAGAGAAGCGAACAATCGTAGCAGAGATGGGAGATGAAATAGATCTATCTACGCCCCAAGTTTTTGGCAGACGACAGAGACAGAGAGAAATGCTCACAGTGCTGATCGACTACTGTTTCGAATGAAACACGCACACACACACAAACATATTCATTTCTAATATGTGCTCTATACAAGCAATTCGAAGCATTTGCTTACATTTGTATGTAGTGTACCTATAACCCTGTAAATAACTTCCTTTTAATCATGAAACGGTTTATGTATTTGTTTACATACACACATATCCACTACAAGTGTGTAGTGTGAATGTATGATGGCTGGTGTGAAAACAGCCAGAGAAATTTAGAATACCATGAAACAGGCATGCATATGTGAGAAACTGTAAATTGAAATGTGTCTGCAATAAATAATGTGCACAAAATCATCTATAAGTGGGTCCGTGGAAAAAAAATAAAATACAGGATTAGCTTTAAACATGACTTTGCAAAGTTATAAAATGTGCTAGCATGAAAACAAAGGAAGTTGGTAGAAGTGCAATTATTTTGTCTTTTAAATGAATGAAATGTAAATCTACTGGATGAATGGTACTAAATCTAAAGAAAATAGGTACATGTAAAGAAAGAGTCCTTGAGAGCCTATTCTGTGAAATCATGTATGTGAAAAGTTGCTTGATTGCATTTCATTTTTTGATTCATTGGCTGCAAGCTGGTTTTACTGTTTGGTCTCCATGCCAACTGTCAATTCTAGTCACCATTTCTTGGTTTTGCCAATAAAAAACTGTTATACTGTTGATGTTTTCATTGCAGTTATGAAAGTGTGGTAGTAGAGCAGTGAGGTTATCTGGTTGTTAGCTTTCTGTCATTTTGAAGTTTGTTGCTGAGTTATTTTCCTGTTGATGGCTGTGTATCACTTGCATAGCTAATTAGACTGTTATTTTTAGCAATGAATTGGTAACCAAAGTGGACAGTGAACATCATTATTATACACATTTAGCACTGGACAGCCTGAAATTGTCTCTTATCTCTTGGTATTGCCTGGGAAGAGGTGAAGATGTGTCCTCAGGTGGCTCACAAACCTCTGCCATTATTCTTGACATGACACTGCCTTTGATGCTGAGAAAAGCATGTGAAAAAGTCATATAACATTTCACTAATTTCTATATGGCATGATATTGCTGCAAGCTGATAATCAGGGCACATCACCAAACTTGAATGTGGACTAGATCCAACTATCAAATCTCACTGTACTTCTATATTTTATGAGTGTGTGTAATACTGCTATTATATTCTTTCCCTATGTTTATAAAGAAATGTTTTTCATTATTTTTTAACTAGGATTTATGCAATATAATTCTTGAAACATTAACATAAATAAAAATTGTATTAACCTTTTCTTAGATGTGTTTGTAAAAAATTTAAAGGAAAATCAGAGAAATTAAATCTTTTATAAATAATCATAAACAACCATAAGGAAACCCCTTCTAAATATCTCCCTGAAATAATTATATCTTAAATTACATAGGTGTATAGATTCTTTGTACAACACGAGTGAAAAATTTAAGCAAGCATAGTCAATTGAAAATAAATGAGCAGGAAATGTTAAGATATTCTTAAACTGTTAACTCACAGCTTGGTGATGAAGCCTACCATTGAGTACACTATTTCTTAATGTTTGGATACCTTTTCATAAGAGAACAGAAAAATATATTTCTTTCTTAAATTTTCTTCTAGATTGCTATGTTAAATATGATAATGATGATGATAATGGTGGTGGTGGTGGTGACAAGGATGATGAGGATGATGATGGCGATGACAACCATACCTGAGTCAGAAGGACAAGGTTCAAAATTGCATCAAACTATCTAGTTGACAAGTTTAGTGATTATATTTCTGTCTTCTAGATCTCAGAGATATCCCATCCTTACCAAATGTTTTCTACACCTTGATTAGGAAAGAAACTGAGGTTTTATAAATCCTTGCTTGAAACAGTTTACATTGATATTTATAATTGGCAGAACTAGTGAAACCATAGTAAATGAAACAGAATCAAGCAGTTGGTATTTCTTGTTTGAAAATGCCCACTGATTACTCTTTCATATTTTCAAGTGTTTGAGTGATGATAGTGTCTTAATTTGGTATCAAGAAAGATGCTCTATGGATTCCTGACTTGTCTTGACAGTTTCTTTCTAGTTCCCATTGTTTTCTTCTGCGGTTATCCAGGCCTCATATTCAATAACATTAGAAATTTCTCAGGTGGTCTGGAACACATGATCAATTTCTCTTAAAGATGATATTTAGGTAAGAATTTTTAAAAATTCAGAAAAAAATTTCAGAAGGGAAAATTCTCTATTTACCTGGTTCTTTACTTTGGATGCTGCCTATAAATCCTGCCTTATCAGTTTCCTCTTTTAAAAAGAATTCAATAAAAAGGCTATTATTTCTGGAGTGGTAGGTACTGATTTTATTCTGACAAGCATTTCCATAATTTTCACCCTTGTTGCTTGACCCTTTTCAATAGAAGACAAAAAAGATATGTTCCAGTCTTTGTGTGTGTTTGCAATGAATACATCCCTATATGGAGTGATCCTTCCTCCACTAAAACTGGCATAACAGATACATCTGTCCCTTTAGATAAAACACAAAGTATTCCCTGTATTCCACCCTTCTTCTATCCTCCCAAATTTTACTGTAGTTGTAAATCTAATAGGCACACCTCCCATCCTGTGATTCTAGTTCCCAAATCCACCACTGCCCATCAAAATCCATACTAATGTACACCTCTATATTGCAAGCTATACTTGGGTAACCCCCTAAACTGGAATAAGTAGACCAAGACATGTGACAATATCTGGGTTACCCTCTACTACTGCTTTTAATGTTCAGACCAGAGTACTCAAGCTCTTCTTTACTCTACTTGGAAAACATTTCTCTAAGTTCAGTTCTCTTAGAAAACTTTTCAATTCCCAATAACATTGCTGGTATAATCTGACGTCTGAACAATGAGAAACTTGGGAACCAGCAATGGCAGCAACACAACTCACCCTAACCTCCAGTTTCCCAAGCATAGCCCTAGGACATCCTTAAACCTCCTTACCAATACAGACCCTCACACCACTATTGACCCTGACACCACCAACCCTAATTCTATAACTCCTCTCAATACCCTTAACCAACCTTATAACCCCACTACACCCACCACTGAAAAAGGCAATGATAGGAATAGTATCATTAGACATGAGAAGTATTATAAGCTACATCCACCAGATGACTCCCTAACCACCCTAAAAATACCAATCCTAACACTGCAGCAGATAATGAATATAACACCAGGTGAACCCTAGATCATCATAACCCCGTAAATTCCAGTTTAGCACCTTCTAGAATCCTATGCAGCTGTAGACACCCACCTCCTATCCTTTAGATAATAGATTTCTCACAAAAAAATATTATATACAAATGCACAGTATCAAATGATAATTCTAATTTGTATACATTGGCTTGTGAAGCACCACCTTCGAGGTCAGAGTAGGTAATCACTATTCTAGCTTCAAATCCCAAAAAGCACTTCTTTATCTTGGCTAATTCATAACCTAAAACAAAATTCAATTCTTTATAATTTAAAATGGTCCATTGTTACCCATACTAAACTGTATAATGGTTATAACAACAAATGTATTGTGGAAATCTTTTCTATTGTGTAATCCACCAATTGTCTGAATGCACTGAACCATCTAATTTTTAATTGTAAATACAGATTATGTAACACATTATCAAAGTACAAATAATAGCATCTTTCGCTACTATTTTATAACTATCCCCCCACCCCCACTTGCAGCTCTTCTATGTATTTATAACAGACAACTTTTTTAACTACCTTTATATTTTTTCTTAATCTCACGATCTCCCGACATCTTCCTGTCAGCCCATGAGAATATACAGGCATGTATGTGCATGTGCACACCTATAGGATACTACAGGTGCACAGAGAAAATATGCATGTGTATTTGACTAGGCATGTATAATTTTATTGTTATGTGATAAATCATAAATTTACCTAGAACTACTATGTTCCCCTATTGACTTTATCTCCCACCTCCCTCTCTTCTAAAAATTCATTTTACTACCACTCCTAAATTTTCTCTTCCTCTTCTCCTCCTGACAATTTTACCTCTAAAATTCTTCCACTCTGCAGGAACAATCAACACTAAGAGCATGAGGGACTTAGACTCACTCAGATGCTCAGGTGGGTCTCTTGAATTAGTAGATAGTTTCTACTACTTAGGTGACCAAATTAGTAATGATAGTGGATGCTCTAAAAGTATTGCTTCTAGAACAAGAATAAGATGGAGGAAATTTAGAGAGCTACAAAAGGAAGTTCAGAGAGCAACAAAAGGACTCCCTCTCAGAATGAAAGGTAGATTGTATGATGCTTGTGTATGAACAGCTATACTCTACAGATATACTCTATGGCAGTGAGACATGGGCTTTGAATGTAGGGAACATGCGTAAACTGGAGAGGAATGAAGATAGTATGTTTTGTTGGATGTTCAACATCAGTATGCATGTATGACAAAGTGAAAATGTGTTAAGAGAAAAGTTGGGCATAAGAGGAATCAAATGTGGCATGCAAGAGAGGAGAATGCTTTGGTTTGGACATGTGGATGGTACTTGTGGAAGAGGGAGACTCAGGAAGACGTGGGATGAAGTGATGAGGACTGATCTCAGGATGTTAGGGTTTACAGAGGAAATGACAATGGACTGACATGTATGATGATATGAGGTTCCAGAGAAAATCTGCCCATGTCAGTGAAACTGAGTGCTAGAAGTGTTGTGTCTCACATGTGATGTAACAATAAACTTTTCACACACTCTACACCAAGAAACCAAATTGCATCCCCTCTTCTGAACCACATCTTTCTCTTCCACACATTTCTTCATACATTATGATTCTCTCCCTTCCCTGCCCTCACTGCCCTGCTCACTGTATCACTGTTTCCCCACCATCTCTAAACCCAAGTTTTTACCAGTCAGTGCAACCTCTACTCCCTACTCAAGCCTTCTTGGCAACACCTGGCTATATATATTATGACCTCCATACCTTGAGGGAATGCCCTGGCAATTACTACCAGTTGTCTCTCTCTCTTCCTTACTCTATGATCCCACCTATGCTCTGATCCTTGTAACTTGTGAGTATACCCTGGAACTTCACCACCATCTCTCTCCTGCTTTCTCTTGCACTTTCTTTGTTTTCTACCCTCTCTCTCTCTTTCCCTTGCTCTTCCCTCTGGCTTGATAGCCATGTATCTCCTCTGTAGCAGCACACCAGTTTCTACCCTCATTCTTGATCACTCTCTCTCTTTTTCTTACTTTTCTCTCTGGCAAGGTAACCAAATATCTTCTTTACATCAGTACATCTGTTTCTGTCCTCAATCTTGTACCTCACACTTTCTCCCTCCCTGTCTCTCTTCTCTCACTCTCTCTTCTCTCACTGCCTCTCTCTTCTTTCACACTCTCTCTCTCTCTGGTGAGCTAACCATGTACCTCCTCTATAGCAAGACACATGTTTCTGCTTCTCTGTTTCTCTGTCACACCCTGACTTTTCATTATTTGACACAAGATCACCTCCTCCAATGCCTTCTCTTCTATAACAAGACACCTGTTTCTGCTTCTCTGGCACCTTTCATCATCTGATACAAGATCCCCTCCTCCAATGCCCCATCCAGCTGTAAAACTCTTGCCAAAACTGACCTCAACTGTGCTGGAGCCATGTAAAAAACACTCAGTCCACTCTGCCTAAAAACCCTGCCAAAATTGACACAGTAGCCTGGAGTAGTCTTCTACCTAGCTGGCTCCTGTCAACCATCCTATCCATACCAGCATGGAAGACAGACAACAATGATAATGATGATGATATAATAATAACCAGTTTAACAAAAGCATGGACCATACCTGGTAAATTAGGATGTCCACCTCAATTTGTCAACTTGATTAAGAAACTCTATAGGGATATGAAAGTTCATTTTATCTTCAATGATTCACTCTCAGAACCAATTTCCATCAGTAATGAGGTTAAACAAGGTATATTCCTGCTCCAGCCCTTTTTCCATGTATTTTGCATACATGTCTCATATGCTTTTGAGGACTATGGCATTGACATCTACATTCACTTCAGGACCTCAGCTAAGGTCTTTGATGTAACATGCTTCTATGCAAAATCAAAGACTGTTTGTGAACTTCTTTATGCTGATGATGCAGATTTCATAGTTCACACTGAAGAAGGCATGCAGGCTACACTGGATCTATTCTTTAGAGAATGCACTTCTTTTGGACTTATCTCAATCCAAAGAAGACAAACATCATGTTCTCTCTGCCTCCAAGCCAGCCCTATGTTGATTCTAACATCTTCATTCAGGATACAAGATTGGATGTAGATGACTCTATCATCAACCATAGCAGTACTCTCACAACCTCACTGAAATATCCTGATAATCTATGATTTCTAATACATCTTTCTTATACTTCTTTCTTTATACTATATTATTTGGTTTATATCTCTATATTTTATTTCATCATCATCATCATCATCGTTTAGTGTCCGCTTTCCATGTTAGCATGGGTTGGACAGTTCAACTGGGGTCTGGGAAGCCAGAAGGCTGCACCAGGCCCAGTCTGATCTGGCAATGTTTCTATGGCTGGATGCCCTTCCTAACGCCAACCACTCCATATAAATGTAGGGCTCTGTGTGTATGCATGCATGCACACAAAAACGAATGTGTATAATTGTGTGTGTGTATGTGAACATATATATACATCTAATATATGATAAAATTTTTCAAAAAAGCAATTTTATCACTGGCATCCATAACCATATACCTTTAAAGGTTAAATTTATAAAGAACTTATAATCAAGGGCAAAAGAAAAAAAATTTCTAATGCCAAATATGCCAAAACTAGACACAAAATCCATAACTATATGATTCATCACTATAAGCACGTGTCTCAAAGAAAACTGACAGAAATTTCTAAAAAATTCCGTCATTACCATATTGGACCCAATTTCAGAGTTAGTTCATAAGAACCTTCTCTTCGTCAGTAATAAATGCGGCAAAGAAAAAAATGAAATACTTACTTATACCCATGGAAGAAGCAAACAGTAAGTCATGAGCAGACCTAAGTACCCCAAATATATTCAAAATAGAAATTCTCCAGCCAATTCGAGACACGTCCAATCCGAACTGAAAACTCTCAAGGAATGAGAGAGTCCGGAAGTGAACACTATTAAATTTACATCTAATATAGGATAAAATTTTTTCGAAAAAAATTTTATCAAAGGCCAGCATATTAAAAAATACCTTTAAAGGTTAAATTTATAAAGAACTTATAAACAAGGGCAAAAGAAAAAAAATTTCTAATGCCAAATATGCTGAAACTAGACAACATCCATAACCATATAATTCATCACTATAAGCACGTGTCTCGAAGAAAACCAACAGAAATTTCTAAAAAAAGACCCGATTTCAGAGTTAGTTCATAAGTTGTATATATATATATATATAAATAGTTAATCCAAACATGAAAACACAAAGAGAAAACACAACAATGCGAGGACGTGGAACAATTATAGTATTATTGGAAGCTCAGGAAAGAAGGAAAGAAGGAGGGTTTAACGTTTCGAGTGGAGCACTTCGTCAGAAACATAGGATAAGGAAGGATCCAAAGAAGGGTAGACGGAGAAAAAAAAATCGCCAACGGTACACACGTGGTCACATTTTGAATGACCAGAAGGGAATAGGTGAAGAAAAAGTTCTTTCAAAGACAGGAGAGTGCAAGAGGAGGTATGTATGTGTAAGTGTGGATATGTGCATGTGTGCAGGTCTGCATGTGCATGTGTGTATGTGTGTATGTGTGCAATGATAACACGTGTGTGTGTGTGTGTGTGGCTGTGGCTGTTAATCTATGTGTTTGGTAGGGCTTAGTATTGTTTAAGGTCAAGGAAGAATGAATTAGGAGTGGCTCTTGTGTCTCTCTACCCATGTGGAAGAATGGTCAGTGAAAGGTACTGGTAGTTTGAAGTATGTGTGTGTGTTTTTTTGTAGTGTGTGTGTGTGTGTGTGTGTTCATGTGTGTATGTGTAGAGTTTGTGTGTGTGGCGAATAACTGTGCTTTACTTTGTGTATGTGTGCGTGTGTGCTTGTATGTGCGTGTGTGTGTATACATGTATGTATAATTGTGTGCGTGTATGTATGAGTGTGTGCTATGTGTATGGGATGTATGTGTGGGTTCATTTGTGTGTGTGTGAGTATGTGCGTGCATGTCATATGTGCATGTAGTTGTGTGCGCGTATGTGGGTGTATATACATGTATCCGTGGGTTGTGAGTGTTAGGTGTGTGCATGTGCGTGCATATGTGTGCACATGTTTGTGTGTGTGTGAGTGTGTGTGTCTGTGTCTATATGTGTATACATATGTGTATGTGTGTGTGTGCGTGTATGCATATATTGTGTGTATGTATAGGTGTGTATGTGAATTTGTGCATGCATGTGTGTGGGTTTTTGGTGTTGTCTAGGCGTAATGTGCGTGTGTGTGTTTGTGTGCGTGTGTGCTTACGTGCGTATGTGTGCTTACGTGCGTGTGTGCGTGTATGTGCATGTGTGTCTGTGCCCATGTGTGTATAATTGTGTGCATATCTGTATGAGTATTGTTTGTTAGAGGTATATGTGGGAACCTGTGCTGGTGTGTGTGTGTGCGTGTGTGTACGTGCGTGCGTGTGTATATGTGTGTGAACGTGGAGATGTGTGTCAGGTTGTGTGCATTTTATTGTGTGTATGCACGTGTGCTTGAGTATGAGTGTGTATGTGGTTGTATGTACGTTTATGTGTGTGTGTCTAAAGGTATGTGTGTCTGTGTGTGCATGGGGTTGGGTGGGATAGGTTTCTGCGCATTCTTGTGTCTGTGTGTACGTTTGTGTACGTGTGTGTGTGTACGCGCATGTGTGTGTGCACGTGGGTGTATGTGGGTGTGTGTATATGTGTATATATGCGTGTGTATGTGTGTGGATGTATGCGTGTATATGTACATGTATGTGTGTTGTATGTGTGTGATGTGTGGGAGGTATATGTGTGTTCATGAATACGTGAGTATGTGTGTGTATATGTGTTCGTGTATAAAAATAATAATTTATAAAAACAATAAATTATAAACAATAAAAAAACAAAAAATTATAAAAACAATAAAATATAAGGAAGTTGATCCACTTCACTGACTTGGTCAGCTGCAACATCATTGTATGTGTAGAAAATAAATATAAGAGTTGTAACATATGGTGTACTCACCCTCATAAACTGTTATATTGCATGAATTTTCATTGTACCACAAGAGTGTGAAGGAAATAATTCTATCGCTCCTTGAACTTACGATTTTTCTTTGACAGTAATTGAATCTGGAATTAGATAAATTTTTTGAGTAATACTCTAATTTTGCATAACACACAGCAATACTATAATTTTGGACAACACACAGCAATACTAACTGGGCACTTGGCCTACTGAAAATAGCAATGAAATCAGTTTCAAATCACACCAGTCTATTTTATAAAAAAGACAGAATAATGTAGTTGTAAATATGCTGTATCTGGAAAAAGATGGGTATGATTACAACTCGAATGCCTTTCATCATAAGATTGCTTATGGACTGAGCAACATCAACAATGAGAATTATTACATAGCAGTAGGACATATTAATTAACTACCCACCATAATTCATACTAATTGATTAATTCCAAAATGGATCCTGTAGTCATGCTCCAAAATAATTTAGGTTTTAATCCCAAGGTAATATACATAAGTTCAAAAGCTGAAAGACAGGTCAAGAGAGCCTTTATATGAGTCAATGAGAAAACCTCTACATAATTGTTTCCTCTACTAGAAATAGCTCTTAAATTTCATTTTAATTACACCATCATCATAATCATGATGATGATCATCATCATTTAACGTCTGTTTTCCATGCTGGCATGGATTAGATGATTTGACAGAATTTGGTGAGCTGCAAGGTTGCATCATGCTCCATGTTCACAGTGTCTACTGGGTGCATTTCTCATGCCATAGCACTTGTGGGGTTACCAAGTAACTTGTGAAACAGGAAAGAACAAGAAAAGAAAAAACAGGGGAAGGGAAATCCCCCTTTGACTAAATGGGGGAGTATTTGAGAGGGTGGAGAAGAGATCTTATACTAGGATCAAGCAGAAGTGACTTACTATGGAAAAGATACATGGCTACCTTGCATTTATATAAGAGTAGGAAGTAGTATTGGGGAAAAAGGTAAGATGGTAGTAATGAGTTGTCAGAGCAAAACTCTCAGGAAACAAGAGATGATAGGGGCAGTGGGTCAGAAGAGGATAATAACATATGGTTAGATGTAGTGGTAGAGGCAAATGTAGAGAATGATGAACAAGGGTGGAGGAGTGGCAAAGGGGAATAGAAGACAGGAGCTGATAATGAGAACAAAGAATGAAAGTGGGGGGAGGAAATGAGGCATTGGTAGTACAAACAATTAAGGGATGTAACTGTTGTATCACCAATTGTTATGATGAAACTTTTTACACTATAACCGTGTAGTACAATAAAATATATAACTTTGTTTCCTACATCAAAATGATTTGTTGAATTTTTTGTATTTTCTTAATACGTTTTTTCTTTGGCAACAATTCATCAAAGATAGATTCTATCTTCCAAGCAAACATTAGCTCTGCATGTAGCTTGCCTGAACTGGCATTCGGACTGGGTGTTATTCTGTACACCCTTAAGAACTGAGTTAGTGCTTTGTCATTTCTTAACTCATTCCTTACTTTATTTTAGTGCTTGTTTAAAAGTGTCTATGAATCGTTCTGCTTGCCCATTTGATCTTGGGTGGTAGGGTGGGGTAAAAATGTACTTGATTGCATGCATTTTGCAGACATTTTTGAACTCGTATCCTGTAAATTGTGTTCCATTGTCCGATACTATGGTGTCTGGAACACCGTATCTAGCAAAAAGTTCATGCAGGAACTTTATTGTTGCCTTCAAAGTTGGTTGACTTCACCTACATACTTCTGGCCACTTGGTAAAGCTATCAACAATGATTAAGTAGTACGTACCATTCACCGGTCCTGCATAATCTAAATGTACTCTGAACCACAGACTATGCGTCTCAGGCCACAATTGGTATTTCACCGGTGGTGCTTTGGATGCTAGTGCACAACCTCAACATGATTTCACCAAATTTCAATGTCCCAGTCCATTGTTGGCCAAAACACATAACTCCTCATCAAAGCTTTCATTCTTAAATTCTCTGGGTGTCCACTATGAAATTCATGTAATACATATTCCTATAGTGCAGTTGGTACTACCACTCTTTGTGCGTATTTATTTTTCAAGGTTTCCTTCAATTTCATGATGTATTTGTCGTCCACTGATTTACTTTTTATATTTTGTACAGTCACTGGCAGCTCCTGAATGACATTACACATAATGTCTTTAATTTCCTTTTCTGACTGTAACACATATCAACCAGTGATTCCGTATTCTTCATGATTAGTCTAGATAAACAATCCACATGGCCAATTTTCTTAGAAAGAATGTACTCCATCTTAAAATCATAATTCAACAATATCATAACCCAATGCTGCAATCTATTTGCAGTATGGGTAGGAATTCCTTTCTTTGACCCCAAAATTGATAATAACAGTCAGTGATCAGCTTGTAGCCTAAAACTTGTAATGTGCAAAAATCTGTAAAATTTCTTCATGGCAAAAATAATCACAAGAGCTTCTTTCTCTATTTGGCTATAGATTTTCTCTGCACCTATCAGAGAATGTGAGGCATGGACCACCGCCTTCATATTACTGTCTTTATATTTCTGTAGCATTACTGATACTATACCATATTTAGAAGCGTCAGATGCTACAATAATTTTCACTGCAGGAGTGAAATGAGCCAGCGACAAATCCGATATTAATATTTTTTTAATATTGTCAAACATCTTTTGACAATTATTTGATCAATTCTACTTCACACCCTTCTTTAGCAAATTATTCAGTAGAGCTCTCAAATTATACATGTTTGGTATGTAATTTTGATAATAATTTGCTAGACCTAGATAAACTTGTAAGGTCGTTATATTAGTTAGAAGTGGCATATTTTTAGTTGTGTCTGCCCTCAATGGGTCCAATCATCTTCCATTTCTATCAATAATTTGTCCTAAATACTTAATTTTAGACAAAAAAAATTTACATTTCTCCTCACTCAGTGTGAAACCGTAATCTCTTATTTTTTTCAAAAACACTTAACATGCTGAATATGCTTACAGTACACTAGTATCGCATCCATAACCTGTTGAAAAATTGCAGGTGTGACCTGTAGACCAAATGGTAATTTGTTATACTTATAAAGTCCTTTATGTGTATTCACTGTTAGAAATTTTGAGTATTGCTTGTTTACTTTAATTTGTAGGTATATATCAGACAGATCCAGTTTCAAAAATATCTTGCCATCATTTAATTTTGCAAAAATATCCTCCTGAGTAGGTAGCAGATAGTGGTACATTTTTAGGCAGTCATTCAAACCAGTAGAAAAATTGACACATACCCTGATTTTGTAATTCTTTTTTTTTTAATATACACAGTTGGTGTGTATTAGAATAAACCACTTTTTGAATAATTCCAATTTTCTCTAGTTTGTCTAATTCTTCATCTATCTGTTTTATTGCAGCAAAAGTACTTTCTATTAGATTTGAATACAAGTATGGTGCTTTCATTTATTTGAAAACTCACCTCAGACTTAGTACAGAGAACTGATTTATCCAACAACACTTCAGGGAACAAGTTTTAAAATTTTTTCTTCAATTCATCTGATGAGTAATTTTTACTGATGGGACAGCTATTTAGTTTTTTACAGTACAGATTTATGGGGAGGTCCCATAAGTCAAACAACTCCATACAGTCTGTACCAAACAGATTGGTTGTACTTTTTAACATGAAAACTTTTGCTCTACAGGTTTTACCATGAAATGTAATATCACTTCACATTTCACCTACAAAGTGTAGTTTTTCACCTGTCAAGCCTCGTGCAATTTTCGATGGTTTTCTTAACATGTTTCCTGATTCTTTTCCACATATCGGTATCAATAATTGAAATGTCACTACCAGTATCTATTTGTAATTTAATATTCACTTTGTTTACTTTTACATATACAAATTTCTCCTTTTTGGTGTCATTTTTACTTTTCATTGAGAAAACTTTAGAATTCTTTATGTTCAACCTTCCTAACTTTACTCTGCAATGTGAGCTCTTGTGTCCTATTTTTTTGGCATCTGTAACACTTCTGTGTTTCGAAAGGATAGTCCTTCCTGAAATGTAGGCCTCCACAGTTGTAGCAGGGGCTTGGTCTTAACATTCTTTTTTATTTATTCCTTCCCAGTCAACATGCCTGTACTTGTGAAAAATCCTTCTCTTCAATTTTTTTTACATCCTGTCGCAAGTTTATCATTCTTTGACATTCCTCTGTAACTGTCTGCAGGGTTAAACTCTGGTCCACTTGTTCAAGTTTTGTGAGAATTCTTGCACAT
The DNA here is from genome assembly GCF_006345805.1 of Octopus sinensis. Lineage (NCBI taxonomy): Eukaryota > Metazoa > Mollusca > Cephalopoda > Octopoda > Octopodidae > Octopus > Octopus sinensis. The sequence continues at coordinate 73,269,168 of NC_043000.1, read as the reverse complement.
ATCACCACATCTTTGTTTGCTGTCAGCCCTTGTACAAAAATGAGGCCCTTAAATATATCAAGAGTTAGTCCCTTTAGTTTAAACCTTTCACATATTCTGTTTACAGTCCCAGCATACGTGACAAAGTCTTCATCCTCTTTTTTAACTAGATTCCATAATATACTACGGAGTGTATTAAATGCTTTTAAATCAATATTGAGCCTCACTTGTGTTGGCAGCATATTACTCTCTTTGAACCAATTAAAAAGTTTTTATTTCTTTCAGATACTCCATGTCAGATAAAATGCTGCCATATGTGCTGAACACAGTAATTCAGAAAGTGTCAATTTTATAATTTGAGCAAGATCTTTTCTACAGAAAATTCAGGTGGAACTGAAACACTGGAAGAAATATTTCAATTATATCAAAGAGAGAAGAACATTTTAAATGTTTGGTTACTATAAGGACACTGCAATTTATCCAAAAGATTAAAAATGTTATTGATGATGATACTGGGAAATCAATAAAGGCCATTGGTGTTGGAATGGACTTTCAGAATTGTGATGCATGAGAACAATTCTTACAAACCATGTCTAATTCATGTCTGCAAAGGCACAGTAAAAACCATTTGATCTGTGCCAAGCTTTTAGCTAACAAGGTTAAAAACCCTCATGAACATGGCATACTTTCGTTCTTTTTTAATGAGAAAAACTTCTACTAAGATCAAAAGTCTAATAGGAGAAATGACAGATGGTTATGTGCAGATCTTTCTGATGTTCCCTTAGTGATCTACACTAAGTTTTTAGCAATTGTGATGGCTTTAGAAGTAGTGTGTAATGAAGGTCATGTCATATCACCTCACATCTTTCCAAAAGGTTTTAGATTAATACTGGATACTTTGAGGTACAGGAGACAGTTGTTAAACTCTGGATGGATGAAGGCCATACATGTTTTGACAAGTGTTAAGTGTATACGTTTTCTCTCACTTGTAATTTTATAATTTTGTCCTTCAAATATTCGTTTTTTTCCCAAAATTAGTTTTTGAGTAAAGTAACAATCTTGAATACACTAGCCAGTCTTGTCTGTGATCGATGTTTTTTACTTGTTAGGTTCACTTTGGTTTTTACCTCTGCTTGTATGTACATTTTTACTTAAATATTGTAACTTTTCTCAAACATTGTTTTGCTTATCACTTTTAGCCTCGTGTAAAATATTTTTTTTGGCTTTTCAATATTAATATGTATATGTATAACTCTCTATACTTTATATTCTACTGCCCTGTTTATTATACTTTTTCTTGACACGTTACCATTTTTTAAACATATCCGTTAAATTTTTATTCACATTTTTATGTTATAATTTACTGCACATATAGACGTGCATACACATTGACATTTCTGTCTTTTTTCTCTTTCAACTCTTATTATTACTACTGTTATTTTTTCCCTTTAACAACTTGTTTGTAAATTATTTACATTATTTACATTCAATGGATATTTGTCCTCATCTTGTTTGTTATTAACACAACGTTTCGGCTGATATACTCTCCAGCCTTCTTCAGGTGTCTTGGGGAAATTTCGAACCTGGGTTCTCATTACTAAGGTATTTTTCAATTTATTATTATTATTATTATTATTATTATTATTATTGTTCAGGTCACAGCTTGGAATCAAACCCAGAATGTTGGGGTAGTAGCCCATGTTCTTAACCACTACGTCGTGGGCAATTATGGAGTGAATTTTAGGGCTTATAAATCTAATATTCTCCTATCCTTCCTTAATACCAGTTCCTATATGCTGCTCATATCTGCACTCGGTCTGCTTAGGAGGTTGTTGTGTCCTAGCACATGCACTGCTTCTTTTAGTTTTCGTATTTTCCAGTGGTGTTCTCTGTCTATTATTTTAACTTCATCCCACATGGGGAGGTGGTCTCCATTTTTCCATACTTGAACAGCTATACCCGATTTATCAATATCTCCTTGTGTCACAGCTTTGCGATGTTCATCTACCCTTATTTTGAGGGGGCGGCATGTTTCGCATTTGTATAACCTACCACAGCTGCATGGGATGGAGTACACGCAGTCTTTAGTCATATTCTCTTCTATTGGTGGTTTTACTCGAAGGAGATATTTGCAAAGCATTGTAAATATCTCCTGCAAGTAAAACCACCAATAGGAGAGAATATGACCAAAATGAGGACAAATATCCGTCAAATGTAAATAATGTACATAATTCCTCATCTCTTGAATATTGAACTGCATTACTTATAAATATCCAATTTTTTCCCTATTACCCCATTTGTATTCTGCCTTATTGTATCTTATTTTAATTTACTTTATTTTATTAAACCTTTTTTAATGTCCTTACAAAAATTCCTCACACTGATGAAAATGACAATGCATGAATTTAATTATAATTACTATGATTGTAATTTTTTTCTTACATAGGCGCAGGAGTGGCTGTGTGGTAAGTAGCTTGCTAACCAACCACATATTTCCGGGTTCAGTGCCACTGCGTGGTATCTTGGGCAAGTGTCTTCTGTTATAGCCCCGAGCCGACCAATGCCTTGTGAGTGGATTTGGTAGATGGAAACAGAAAGAAGCCTGTCGTATATATGTATTTATATATGTGTGTGTATGTGTGTGTGTTTGTGTGTCTGTGTTTATCCCCCTAGCATTGCTTGACAACCGATGCTGGTGTATTTACGTCCCCGTTACTTAGCGGTTCAGCAAAAGAGACTGATAGAATAAGTACTGGGCTTACAAATAATAAGTCCCGGGGTTGATTTGCTCGACTAAAGGTGGTGCTCCAGCATGGCCGCAGTCAAATGACTGAAACGAGTAAAAGAGTAAAAGAGAGAGAGTATATTTGTATTATTCTTTGAAATGCATGTATGTATTGAATCCTATTTTGTATTAAATCTAATTTTGATGCAACATCTTTTTCTCCATTTTTCTATAACTGTTTGTGGTATATTTATACCTATAACGATATTTTTGAACTATTATTTTCATATTCTTATTACTTGCTCTGGCTGTTTTTATGAATATGATGAATCTTTATTAGAAATCATTCTTTCTCTCTTTTTGGGCCTCTCAAAAAGTTTGAACTGTTCTCTTTTGAACTTATTACACCCCCCCCCCATATATATATATATATTAAATTTGTTCATGGGAAACGTTTAGAAATGGAAATAAAGCTCCCATTCCATCATGCCAGCCACAGTCTAATGATGCTGACTGGTGGACCAGTTATTTGGGGTTGCATTGAAGTGTACTGATATAATGCAGAATAAATATGATAATCTTTTCTACAGTAGGTACAAGGCCTGATATTTTGGGGGAGAGATTAAGTCGATTACATTGACCTCAGTATTTCACTGGTAGTTAATTTATCGACCCCAAAAAGATGAAAGGCAATGTTAACCTCAATAGAATTTGAACTCAGCATGTAGTGGCAGCCAAAATACCGCTAGACATTTCGCCCTGGATGTTAATGATTCTGTTAGCTTGCCATCTTCAGGATAAATATAATAATAATAATAACAATAATCATTGGATGGAATATATTAACATTTAATGCTTCACTATGTGCATCTCCATAAATCATGTCTCTTAAGATCACAGTCTGTATTCCTGGGATGATTGCAGTGTAGCCTGTAGTATCCATGGGCATTGGGTTGATCATCTTTATGGATTCATTTCTTCAGGCGTTAATGGATGTACAAGAGAGGGCTGCTTATCACTTTTGACTGATCAAAAGGGATAAGTATCCTTCTATTGTACTTTCATTAATGTTATATTGCCTGAAGAAATGAATCTATCAGGATGATTAACCAGATGCCCATGGATACTACGGACTACACTGTAATCATCCCAGGAATACAGACTGTGATCTTAAAATAAACTCAATCCAAGGATTATTGTTATTATTATTATATATATATGTATATATACTAGATGTACCCATTGTGACCCATTGGGTCACAACCACTCCAAATTGAAAATGTCGATGTACAGTGGGTTAAGAAAAAATACTATTTCGAACTTCATGCAATGAAATTCATACTGGGGCACCACCTTCAAAAACTTTTAGTTGAACGAATAGAACCCAGTACTTATATTTTTTAAAAGCCTGGTACTTATTCTGCCAGTCTCTTTTGCTGAACCACTAAGTTACAGGAACATAGACAAACCAACAGTAGTTGTTAAGCAGTGGTAGGGGGACTAACACAGACTCACACACACACACACACACATACGGTGGGCTTCTTTCAGTTTCAGTCTACCAAATCCACCCGCAAGCCTTTGGTCAGCATCTGGTTAATTTCCCAATGTGCCATGCAGTGAGACTGAACCAAAAACTACGTCTAGGAAGCAAACTTCTTATCACGCAGCCATGCCTGCACCTATATGAGTGAGGTAACAGTTTTTGATTTCTAGTTGCAACTACTTTAACCTAGTTATGCAGTAGAAGCTCTTGAAAAATCATGAATGTAGAGACCATGTCAAATCAGGCTGGAATCTGGTGTAGCTCTCCAGCGTATTAGCTCCAACCAAACTATCTAACCCATGCCAACATGGAGAGCAGATGATAAATGATGATGATAATATATAAGTAAGTTGCATTTTAAATTATAGTTTAGGTAGGAGACTTTAAAGTGTAATATCCAAACGTTGTTATGGGAATGTTCCTTGTAGTGTTCAATTCCATTACATTACTCACCACCTGGTGGGGAGCTGAAATGATTGTTGTCCTAAGTAAAGCCTCCGGTACCCTCTATCTTCTGTATTAATCAAATAAATATATGTGTATGTATACGTGATATATATATATATATATATATATATATATACACGTATACATACACATATATTTATTTGATTATATATATATATATATATATATGTGTGTGTGTGTGTGTGTGTGTGTAAATATATATATATATATCACTCAGAGTAAAAGGTAGACTGTATGACGCTTGTGTACGAACAGCCATGCTACATGGCAGTGAAACATGGGCTGTGACTGTTGAGGATATGCATAAGCTCGCAAGGAATGAAGCCAGTATGATCCAATGGATGTGTAATGTCAGTGTGCATACTCGACATACTTTGAAAGAAAAGTTGGACCTAAGAAGCATCAGATGTGGTATGCAAGAGAGATGACTACGCTGGTATGGTCATCTGGCAAGAATGGATGAGGACAGCTGTGTGAAAAAGTCCCACACCTTAGTGGTTGAGGGAACCTGTGGAAGAGGTAGACCCAGGAAGACCTGCGATGAAGTGGTGAAGCACGACCTTCGAAATTTAGGCCTCACCAAGGAAGTGACAAGTGACCGAGACCTCTGGAAATATGCCGTGTGTGAGAAGACCCGGCAAGTCAAATGAAACCATTATCTCATGGCCTACGCCAGGGGTGTAACCAGCCCACTTATGCATACCTTTTCCTTCTTTGGACACTAACACTCTGCTTGCAAAGACCTGTTGAGGCAAGTGAAATCAATCAAAAGCAAAATCAAAATCAAATGACTGGCGTCCGTGCTAGTGGGGTGCAAAGAGCACCATACGAGCGTGAGCATTGTCAGAGCGGCTAACCGGCTTCCATGCCAGTGGCACTTAAAGGGCACCATTTGAGCGTGATTGTTACCAGTGTCGCCTTACTGGCACTTGTGCCCATGCTAATAGGGGGCCAAGAGCACCATCCAAGCATGATCGTTGCCAGAGCAGACAACTGGCTTCCGTGCCAGTGGCACATAAAAGGGCACCATTTGAGCATGATCGTTACCAACGTTGCCTTACTGGCACCTGTGCTGGTGGCATGCGTAAAAGGATTCGATTAAGGTCGTTGCCAGTACCGCCTAACTGGCTCCTGTGCCGGTGGCATATAAAAAGCACCCACTACACTCTCGGAGTGGTTGGTATTAGGAAGGGCATCCAGCTGTAGAAACTCTGCCAAATCAAGATTGGAGCCTGATGCAGCCATCTGGTTCGCCAGCCCTCAGTCAAAATCATCCAACACATGCTAGCATGGAAAGTGGACGTTAAACGATGATGATGATGATGATGATATATATAATTATTATGATGCTATGATACTAGGTGTTTCCATTATTTTGTCCAACTCCTGTATGAGTGCAAATAAGCATGAATATTGATATTCCACAGCTTTGCTTGTGTGAAATGGTCGACATTATGAGTGGTCCCTTTGTCCTCTCAAAAACCTGTGGGATGACAAAATCCTTTGAGAAATAAGAATCTAACTGCATAATTGTATTTCAAATGTGCCCAAACTTACACTATCATGGAAAAATGAAAGTTTAATGAATGAACAAACAAATGTCTATAGGTTAGGCTTATAGCACGACTGCTTGCAAGTTCCATAATTTGATATCTACCATGCTCAATCTCAGAGAAAATAAAAAGTAAAACTTTACTTACAGGCAATAAATGTAAAACAGTTGGCAAAGAGAAACTTGAATATAAACCTAGGAAACAGAAAGAACCAAATAAATAATTATGAAATATATTTCTGACTCATTGACATTTGAACATTTTAGTTACAAAGTATAATAGGGATGCTTATTTATAATAGCTAACCTATTTACTATCCACACAGTCATTTAACATTTCATTTTCATTCTTATTAGTATTACCAATGAAATATAAAGAGTTGTAAGAGGTAACTGACAGACAAAAAATAATTAACATTTGAAAAATTCACCCAGATGTTTTGCAGTTGTTAACACAAGAATGCTACCTAACACAAATTACATCAATGTATATTACAACATAGCAAATATTAGATAAATTAGTAGACAAAGTCAAAAGATTACCTGCTCAGATGATTTCAAGTATTTAATTTTATCCCTTTATCTTCAAATATCCTTGCAATAAACTTCATCTTTCATACTCCCAGTATCAATAAAATAAGTTTTAGCAACATACTTAAGTATTCAGAAAATTACACTCCACTGTAATAAAATTCGACTTCATGTCTAAGAAAACAATGTAGGTCAACAAAACTGATTTACTGTTGACACTATTACTTTTAATAGCGAAATTTTAGACCAACTACTTAATTCATACATAAAAAGTGTACATCATACTTGAACAGACAAGATCCCAGGGAGCAAAGTCCCATTTTTAATTCCTTGCCGAAATCAATTCATTTCCATAGTACCATTAATAATCATCAAAAGCCTGGTTGATGAAGCACTGAAATTGAATTAGGGATTATATATGGTGATTCACGTAAGAGGAAAACATGTATCTATTGACTAGCCAATGAGCTATGAAATATATCAGGACAATCTTTTTTGTGCGTGAGAGGCTGTGGCCATTCTTGGGCACTTCCTTTAGTGTGATTGGTTTTTATTTTACATTCACTTCCTCCCTGCCCGAGATCCTAGAAGATACATGCACAGACAGACAGAACAGATTTTATAAAATATATATATATATATATATCAGTGGTGACTCCAAGTCATCAGCGTCACTTGGGCTCATCAGAGATTTCACCTCGAAGAATTTCACATTTTATGGCAGTACTTCTAGCCCCAAATGGCTTATTTACTTTATATCTAGCACTATGCCTTTCTCCATTTCTAAGTTAAGGTAAAAATAAAGCAACCCTGCAAGACACTACTGATGTTTACACACAGGTGCACAGAATAGCAGCAAGTGCACAACAAACATCAGCTATCTGACTGTCGCCTGTACTATTGACCAGAGATGCCAGTTAGTTTTTTGCTCCTACCAGGCTCATTCATATTAGCCCTAGTTGCTGGATAATTTTTCGTTCCTTTAAGAATATTGTAGAATGGAAATTTTCATAGACTAGAATTTAAATCCTAATCTCTATAGAAATATATTGTTTCAATAAAACATTGAATTTGGGTTACTTTCAATATATACAATTAAAGATATCAACTCAGGCTGTAACCTCTGAGCCCGTCAGGGGCATGTGAATGATGTAGTGAGAACGTCTGCAACGAATGATATTTTTTGACACAGAGCACCTCTAAACGACCACCAGATGCTGAGCAAAAACAAATGAACTGCGACCAGGTTCAATAAAAGGAGCCTGAGTTATTGGTGGAAATTACATACTTGAAGTCAATGGTGGTATTGGCGCAGTTTGTCTCTTGCTCTATTGCACGCCAATATCCAACTCAACCAATTGCAGCCTTCTGACAAGGTTACATAGACAGTCTCTTCCAAACTTCCGGTGAGCCAATAGTACAGTATAAAACGCTAGCTTTACACCGTCTTTCATCTTTCAGTTCTAGACCTTTTGAGATCTAACCACTGACCACAGACCACAGATCACACAGCCAGTTCCAGTGACAACACAACAGCAGCCACATGGAGACTCATTAACTTCATCCAGCAGCATTCAGGACCTCCATCTTTGTCGCCTCTGACCCCTTAACGTCATCAACAACATCTTTCTATGTACACAGCAACCAGCAACCCTCGCACAGGTTCTATCTCAATACTGTTAATGAATTACTTCACCATGGTTAACAGCAAACACATCCTGCAAGAACCTTCTGTACCAAGTAACCGACTCTGCATAGTAGCCACAGCTTCACGCATGACATGTGCTTCAACTGGCTCTGCATTGCAGCCTCAACTTCTTGATACAGCACTTCAACTATCATGTACCTTGACTACGAACTGGTATTTATCATCCTTGTGTCTGTACATTCATCTAACGTCATATTATAGACTCTTTCAATGCTCTGGACTTAATGCACATGCATACATCCATGTTTCTACATACACATTATGTATATATGACGCATACACGTTAATCTATCAATAAAATCTTCTCTTAAATATTCTACTCGGTTGTGTCTCACTTTTCCTTCTGGCACTTATACTCATTCATCCATTTTGCATTTATTGTATCTACCGTGTGGTGTACTAAAGGAGCCATTCTCGTCACCTCTCCTTTGCATGGTCATCCACAACTCTGACACACATTCCACTAACCTTAATTCTAGCCAACGCACGTCATTTCTTGTTATTGATATGGTAAATGAATACAACGCACACAGTAGTACTGATAACCAACCTGTTATACTACCTATCCCTAACCCTTCAATGTCAGAATCCGATGGCATAATCCCTTATGGCCATGCTCATAACCCATATTCTTTTACTCCAAGTTTAGCAAGTAATGGTAACGACCTTAGTAACAGTAACATCACCCCTTGTAGATTTACCTAATATTGTGTATTTGCAGTATACGATCGTTTCTAACCTATCCCTTCAAACTTTGGTTTCCTATATTTTTTTTATTTTTATTCAGCTCGCAAGTTCATCTGTCCCTTTTAAATGTTAGTGTTTTGCTGTCTGCTTTGAAGCAGACCTTTCCGTTGTCACTGCCTGATATTTATGATTGATCTTTCAAAATATTTTTCTTTCTCAACTCACTCAAGATCTTTTGTTGTTTATAAATGGGAGAGAGATAGATAGAGAAATATAGAGAGTAAGAGAAAGCAAGGGAAAGTCCGAGAGAAAGGAAGAGTAAGAGAGTGGGAAAGTGAGAGAGAAAGGAGAGAGAAACAAAGAGGGAGAATGTGGTGATAAAAAACAGAAAGGAAGCAACAGAAAGTAACAACCACACTCTTACCCGCGTGTAGACCGGGTCACCTTTAGCTAGTCTATATTATAATTCTGAAATGCAAAAAGTTTGTTTGTCTGGTTTTTGGCATTGAGAACGGGTTAAAGGCCACTAGATCCCGTTGGATTGACTCCAAAATTTACAGGGACATGTAAAATGAGGTGAGGATGCAAGTGAGCTATGTTAGAAATACCCATCTTAAAAGGTGTTGTTGCTAGGGCCAAAAACGCACACTTTGACAAGTCTACTCTCATTCTTTTATGTGTCTGTCTTTCTCCATCTCTCACTCTCTTTCCTCCCTTCCTTTGACTTTCTATCTATAACGTCGTTTCACAGCGTCCACCTCCCCTCCCTTCACTTTCTCTCTATAACGTTATAGAGAGAATGTGAAAGGAAGGGAGAAAGTAATAACGAGTGAATGAGAATAACGATGAAGGGTTTAAAAAGCGTAAAAATATTTTCTTTCTCAACTTACTCAAGATCTGTCTGCATTCATAGAGAGAATTATCATCGCCACCACCACCACACAATCATGAGAACAAATATTATGAATCAGATATTTATTGGATTAATTTATATATGTGTGTGTGTGTGTTCTATATATAAATATGTATATATACAAAATGTATATATCTGTATTTATATATATATATATATATCATCATCATCATCATCATCATCATCGTTTAACGTCCGTTTTCCATGCTAGCATGGGTTGGACGGTTCAACTGGGGTCTGGGAAGCCAGGAGGCTGCGCCAGGCCCAGTCTGATCTGGCAGTGTTTCTACAGCTGGATGCCCTTCATAACGCTAACCACTCCGAGAGTGTAGTAGGTGCTTTTTATGTGCCACCTGCACAGGTGCCAGACGAGGCTGGCAAACGGCCATGATCGGATGGTGCTTTTTACGTGCCACCAGCACAGGGGCCAGACGAGGCCGGCAACGGCCACAATCGGATGATGCTTTTTCGTGCCACCGGCACGGAGGCCATTTGGGGCGGCGCTGGCAACGGCCATGTTCGGACGGTTCTCTTACGTGCCACTGGCACTGGTATCTCAGCTGCAATTTCCATTGATGTTGAAAGATTTTGATTTTGATTTTGATTTTGATTTTGATTTTCACTTGTCTCAACAGGTCTTCACATAATTTGTATACATTTATATATATAATGCGTACACACACACACACACACACACACACACATATATATAATGTGTGCATTATGTGGTCGGTTGAGCTGAAAATATGCACACATATGCACACAAACTGGCGAGTTTGCATGGCAACTATTTTTTTCCTCAAATGAAAGGCGTGACCTCTAGGGCAAAATTCCTTATCTTATAAAATGTGGCCCAAGTAGACCTGAATGAAATCGGGTTATATTAACCAAAATGTGAAAAGGGGTCTAAATGGGGCTGGAAAGGGATTAAAATTTACAGGAGAGGGTGTTTAGGAATTCTCTTTGCTAAAAAATTTGCGCCAGCCTTTAAATCATCCATGTTGCCATCCATGATGAAGAAGTTTTGAATGCTTGCCATGGTGAGTATACTGTCATGAGAAAGAATCACTTCAAAACTTGGTGTTTAGGAATTTTCTTTTACATCAAGTTCAAAATTTTAGGTCCGCCATTAAACTGCCACTACGTTGCTGTCTGTCGTTAAGAAATAACAGCCATGGTGACTCTACTATCCTCAGACTTTATCCCTTCAAACTTTGGTTTCCAATATTTTTTTTCAGCTCACAAGTTCGTCTGTCCCTTTTAAATGTTAGTGTTTTGCTGTCTGCTTTGAAGCAGACCTTTCCGTTGTTACTGCCTGATATTTATGATTGATCTTTCAAACTACTTTCTTTCTCAACTTACTCAAGATCTTTTGTTGTTTATAAATGGGGGAGAGATAGATAAAGAAAGATAGAGAGTAAGAGAAAGCAAGGGAAAGTCCGAGAGAAAGGAAGAGTAAGAGAGTGGGAAAGTGAGAGAGAAAGGAGAGAGAAACAAAGAGGGAGAATGTGGTGATAAAAAACAGAAAGGAAGCAACAGAAAGTAACAACCACACTCTTACCCACGCATAGAGCAGGTCACCTTAAGCTAGTCTGTTTATTATATTTCATTCTAAACTACCAGTTTTGAATAAAAGTCATTTGCTAAAAGTTAAGTAATTCTATTTTAGTTTTATTTTCAACTTCCATTCATTAATTACTAGCTTAAAAGCTGCACTCTGTGCTGACTTTTAAGATAGCTCCTGTGGAGGGTTAATTGGTCCTTCAACCCAAAACTAAAGAGAGCAATAATAATAAAACATTTATTGGTATCCTATCTTAGATTTATGTCACAGAGTATCACATTTGGAGAATTTTGTACCACTGTGACATTTGGACTTCACAGTGAAGCAGCAGGATGAAGAACATTCTTGGTTTTACCATTTGGTGTTAGTATGTAGAAATTGTTGCCATTTCCAACTCTTGAACAACCAGCATAGAGCTGACCATGGGAAAACACTGCTGCATGAGTTCACCTCATGCAGCAGTGCTTTTCCCATGGTCAGTGATTATACTTGATGCTTGTTAATTGTGTTATTGTAGGCAACAGAGGTAGCGGTCACAAAGTTTTGGTATTAAATTTAAAAAAGCTTTGGTCAGTTTTCTAATACAGAATGTTGCATTTATTTTTATAGCCAAGAGAGGTAACTCTTATAAACCGTTTGAAACCTCTCACGGCCACCTTACCTGCTAGAAATAGCAGCCCAAATGCTCTTACATCAGATCCCAATACTGGATGTTCAAAAACCAAATGAAGGTCAGATTTGCAATCCCAGGATCATCCAGATTCCAAAAAGGTATAATATGTCTATGTAGAGCAAATGTAGACTGAGATACAGGTGTTCCAGACCAATAGAATTTCACTTTATTTATATAGATGATGGCATCTGTCAAATCTCACTTAACTAGCTGGCTAAACTGGCTCTCTGTGCTAGAATTGACATTATAAACCTTCACTAACCAAGTTTTTATCTAGAAGCTGTATCTCAATTGATTACCAGGCTTTCATCCAGGTAAAAACAGCTGCCAACCTCAGGGCAATGCACTGACTGCTCCTCATGTACACCAACAGAAAGATCATCCTTACTCTAAGATTTAAGCCTTTTGAAATTTGTATTACCACTCCACTCAATCAAAACCTACTGAACACAGCAAAATCTATGAGATCATTCAGTTCTGTGAGTGCTTATGCACTGGGAGCCCTAGTTGTTTATTATGCAGACTTATTTTCCAAACCAATTATAGGCCATACACGTTCAACCCTAAAATGTGTGGTCCTGTAGCTGGTGTGAAATCCCCGTTATCTTATTGCAAAATTGTTTTTACTGTTTTATAGGATTCTTGTGTTACCCTCACCTGGAGTTGGTCATGGATAAAATGTCTGATTGCATGTCTATTGAATCAAAGAAAATCTTTGACTCCTTACAGTTAACAGCAACAACAGTGAACTTCAACTTGTTACTAATATTGCTGTTCAGATAGACCAGTAATATAAATAAATGCCCTGATGCAGTATCAGGCAGTGACCCTCATGGCTTTCGATCTTAACTGATTGGAAGTGTTATCATGTGCATTGTTTTGTCTTGGTATAAAAGATGGGCTACAGCAAATATTCTGCTCAATACCACAGATTTGCTTGTCAGTTGCTTGATCTTAACCAGTTGAGCATATCCCTTGATGGCTGACGATATGTGCATCTCTGAGCAGAAGTAGTGGGGGAACATTATAGCCATGTGTTGAGTGGCTTTCTTTGGGGTTTGAATAATTCACCTCTGGAAACATGGGTGTTTTGTTCATCATCTTTAAACAAATCTTATTCAGGGACCTTTTGAATGGGATGGGCTACTCAACCTGAAGAAAATTCTAACTGGGCCCCCACCTGCAAGATCATGTGCTGTTTATCTTGATATGAGATCACCATGAGATCACCACTCTGATGGCATTCACTACCCTTTCACTGAATAGTAATAATAATAGTTATAGTAATATGGATAGAGAAAGACATGTTCCCTATCAAAGACTTCTAGGTCAGAAAAATCTAATTGTGAAAAGACATTGGTTATTGCACTTGAAACTGGAGGTCTTCTTAATAATCAAAGAATGTAAACATGACTACATTGAGCAAGAAAAAAAATGAGTAGAACAAGAACATGGAATGGTAGAGGGGCCAATGAAACCTCAAAAAAGAAACAATAGCCTAGATGAAGACAAATTTTACTTTGATGAAGAAAAAATGTCAGAGAAGAAAGGAGTCTAATGCCTGAATTAGACACAAAATAGTGAAAGAAAGAGACTATCAGCCCTGGGAGGAATCCAAAGAAGAAAACTAAGTAGTGAAGATGGCACTTTCTGTAGGTTGACTATGTAAGTCTCAGTTCCAGTATCTATCAGTCTCATATTTCTTTAAAGCAATGCCAACCAGGCGTATGTGCTTGATGTTTGACACTATGACAGTGACATCATCTGTGTATGCTGATGTGGTGGTTCACATGGGATGCCTCCAATTTCCATAGTAGTGGCTCTAGAGCCAGTTCATACAGAAGAAACAAGAGGAGGCAAACTTGAAAGACCAAGCACATGATGCTGAATGATTCTAATAGGTAACAATTCACCTGAATTATCAAATAAATGTCATTGTACATTGCAGCAATCAAGCCACAGAAAATGGGACCAAAGCTGGCTACCGTGAGGATGGCTGTCAAGTATTGGGGGTTAACTCTATCGAAGGTTTTAAATTGATCCAAATTGATCAGGACTCCTGTCTATGATGTATCACATGAGGTGGAGGATGTCATGGATGGATCTGCTTGGGATTGTGCTTCACCAATCAGTTCCTCAACAAGCACCAACTTCTTTGCTAACACCTTGGCCAAAATTTTGAAATCTGCATTCAGCAGTGTTATGGGCCTAAAAATTTTTATTTGATACCCCTTGTTTGGGCCCTTTCTCAGCAGAGCCACCACTCCTCAACTTACAGAACTAAGAATTCTTCCATTCTGCTACCAGTTGCAGTAGATATCTACTAAAAGGCCACCAAATAAGTCTGGCATATGAAATTAAAGCTTGTAGGGAAGACCATCCAAACCATGTGATTTGCTCCCCATGCAACCCATATTTCCATGGCCCATCATCCTCCATCTGCATCTCCTGTGCATCTCATATTTCCATGGCTGTTATTGGCCTTACACTGTGGTGTCGGTGGAGAGGATGACAGATAGGGGAGGGCGGAAGTAGGGCTTGCAGGGCACATGCACGGTAGGAAGCAGAAGCGGCGAGGGACGACGCACATGTGGCATCGAGGAAGCAGCAGTTGCGGCTGAGACGACAAAGGCACAAGACGTATCGAGCTGGCTGAGAGAGATCTGAACTTCGCTGAGTTTTCGGTAGACTAATCTTCACCGAGGTAAGGCCTAATTATATTTCCATTCTCCTTTTTTCTGTTGTCCTCTTTCATCGTTCACACCACAAGCTATTTTGGCATATAAACAATCGGTTTTATAAATAAAAATGATGAAGAGTGCCCGTGTTTCGCACAAACTTATAACACTGTTTTGCGGCGACACAGATGTGGTCGCTTGGTTGAAGAAAGTGAAGTTGGTGGCGAAGCTCCATGGTATAGGTGACCTGGCGAGCTTCATGCCGCTGTACTTGGATGGCCCGGCGTTGGCGTTGTATTTAGAGATGGAGGAGATGGACCAACTCAGCGTGGAGAAAGTAGAAATCCGGTTGATGGAGGCCTTTGCAGAGGGAATGTTCGAGGTATACACTTGCCTGGGTAGAACGAGATGGACTGGGCAACAGGTGGACGTGTTTGCCAATGAACTTAGAAGACTGGCTAAACTGGCGGGTTACGAGGGAGAGTCGCTGGACAGGACGGTTAGGTTGGCGTTCGTGACTGGCTTTCCCGACAACATGTCGGTCGAGCTACAGAAGCTTCCGAACATGCAGCAGGATGACGTCGGTAGCAGCGACTGCAACGTCGAAAAGTGGCCCAGCTAGGAGCAGCGGAGAGGGGCTAAAGAAAGAACATGTGCGACCGTTCAAAGGACAGTGTTTCCAGTGCCAAGGTCCACACATGGTGCGTGACTGCATGTCACTCAAGCCTGAGGTGATTTGCTACCGGTGTCGAGAGCCGGGACATATAGCCAGTGAGTGTCTGCGGGGAAACGGACTGCGGGAGACTACTGCGCTGGTAGTTGTCCCTTTTGATCAGTAGAGGCGTGTTTATCATCGCTACCTGTGGTCGACATTCTGGTGGAGGGGAAGATGTCACGAGCCCTTGTGGACACGGGCTGTACAACGACCCTGATGACTACAGAAGTGGCAGAGACGTGGAGTGGAGGAAGCAGTGTTAGGGCTGTCGACGGAAGAGAAGTACACTGCGAAGGGGTTACAGATGCGCAGATTGTAGTGCAGGGACTACAGCTGACGTTGCGAGTGATTGTGGTTGGTCACTTGGTGGACGAGATTGACGTGGTGATGGGGATGGATGCAATCACCCGCTTGGGAGGTGTCACCGTTAATGAGGCTGGTGTAACGTTTGGGTTAGCGGGGAAACTGTGTAGGGCGAGACCATGCACCGGCGACAACCATGAGGAAAAGGATGCTGTGCACACCATTGAAGACCAGGATTTTCGGGCTGTCTTTGATGGCAAGAGGTGGACAGTGGAGTGGCACTGGAAGGGAGAGCCCCCGATGTTAAAGAATAAAGTGGGCTGCTATCAGCATACTCTAAAAGGAGATGCCAGAAGCGAGTTCGAGGGGGAGGTGGAGCGGTGGATTAAGGAGGGCATATTGATCCCTTGGGAAAAAGAAGAGAGCGGAGTCCTGCCACTGATGGCAGTGATACAGCCCACAAAGCATAAGGTCAGGCCAGTGCTTGACTTCCGAGAGCTGAATGACCACGTGTCGTGTCATACAGGCGGCGAGGCCATGGATGTCTGCAGAGACACATTGCGAGAGTGGAGGCAGATAACGGGGGCCTCCACGATTGTTGATTTGAAGTCGGCATACCTACAGGTGCATGTGGCTGAGAAATTATGGAAGTACCAGCTCATCAGGTATAAGGGCCGGACGTACTGTCTGACCAGGTTGGGATTCAGGCTGAATTCAGCGCCAAAGATTATGGCAACAATTCTCAAGGCTATCCTGGGGAAGGTGGACAGAGTAAAAAGGGCCACCAATTCGTACATCGATGACATTCTGGTGGATGAAACCGTGATACCAGCAATGGAGGTCATAGGCCACCTGAAGAGTTTTGGACTGATCGCCAAGCCGCCAGAAGCAATGGAGGGAGGTGCTGCACTGGGCCTCAAGCTATGGGGAGACAAGGCCGGCGTGTTGGTGTTCCGGCGAGGGAATGAGGTCCCTGAACTGGGCGCCAGCATGAGTAGACGGGAACTGTTCTCTGTGTGTGGGAAGCTGGTGGGACATTACCCGATTGCAGGTTGGCTCTGAACAGCATGTAGCTTCATCAAGAGACGAGCCGAAGGAGTGAAGTGGAATGATAGAGTGGGGGAGAGGACGATCGATATGATGCAGGAAGTCTTGGTCACAGTAGGAGCAGAGGACCCAGTGAGGGGCAGCTGGTATGTTCCCAAATCAAAGAGCGGGATCGTATGGTGTGACGCCAGTAGCATCGCAATAGGGGTTGTTTTAGAAGTGGGAGGTGTCATGGTGGAAGATGCAGCCTGGCTCAGGAAGACGGATGACTGCAATCATATCAACGTGGCAGAGTTGGATGCCGTGTTGAAGGGGGTGAACCTAGCCTTGAAGTGGGGGTTGCACACCATAGAAATCAGGACTGATTCGGCCACTGTACTTGGTTGGGTGACAGCAGTCATCACCGATGAGCAGAGGGTGCGCATCAAAGGGGCTGCAGAGATGCTGGTAAAGCGTCGATTGGGAATACTGCGTGAACTAACCACTGAGTTCAATCTGAAGCTGAGCGTGATCTTTGTGCCTTCCAAGAAGAACAGGGCAGACGTCCTGACCAGAGTAAAGCGAGCCTGGTTGCAGGTGCCAGAGGATGCGAAGCAGGCTGTAGCTGCAGTATGCCATCTGAGCGACTTGGAGTTGCAGAGACTGCACACCATGCATCACATGGGTGTGGACAGGACATTGTTCCTAGCCAGAAAAGTTGACTCCAATGTAACAAGACAGAGCATGCAGAGAGTGGTTAGCAGTTGTGACAGGTGCCAGTCCATCGACCCTGCTCCGGTCATACATGAAGCGGGAAGTATTCCAGTGGACCAGGACTGGAAACGACTGGCGGTGGACATAACACACTACCGGCAGGGGACATACCTCTCAATGGTTGACTGCGGACCAGGGCGGTTGGCCATATGGAGGGAGATGAAGACGGGGACCGCAGAAGAAATTGTAAAAGTGTTGAATGAGATATTCCTGGAACGAGGCCCCGTGGGTGAACTGCTTCTGGACAATGGCACTGCATTTCGCTCAGATGTGCTGAAAGAAATGCTTGATGAGTGGAAGGTCAACCGCTTCTTCAGGGCGGCATACTGGCCAAGTGGAAATGGGGTGGTGGAAAGGCATCATCGTACCATCAAGGCCATGGCAGAGAGGGGTCACATTTCACCAATCAAGGCCGTGTTTTGGTACAATATGTCGCCCAGATCAGGACAGGCTGAGGAGTCGGTGCCACACAGGGCAATATTCAGGTACGAGTGGAGGCATCCGTGTACTACATCAATGCGACCCAGGGCAGAGGAAGAGCACTCCTTCGTGCAGGTCGGGGAGGAAGTCTGGGTAAAACCCCCAAACGCACGGTGTACATCACAATGGGGAAAGGGGACAATAACCTCTGTAAATTCAAAGAATAACATCTCGGTCGATGGTATGCCACGCCACGTTTTGGATACACGGAGGATTGTCCATGCCTCAGAGGATGGGACCAGCAGCAGTGGGCAAGATGAAAACAACACCAGTAGACAGGATGATGAGGCCAGCAGCAACATACCAGGAACAAGTCCTAGGGTTGCACTGTGACCACAGAGGGAACGGCACCCTCCTTCCTGGTTGGCTGATTATGAAACCATTTAAGGTGCGAGTTCGGGAGCGGGCAGCGAGTGAAAAAGTCGGTTCAGTGATCTGTAGATCAGGGGGGCGTGTGGTGTCGGTGGAGAGGATGACAGATAGGGGAGGGCGGAAGTAGGGCTTGCAGGGCGCATGGAGAGGATGACAGATAGGGGAGGGCGGAAGTAGGGCTTGCAGGGCGCATGCGCAGTAGGAAGCGGAAGCGGCGAGGGACGACGCACGTGTGGCATCGAGGAAGCAGCAGTTGCGGCTGAGATGACGAAGGCACAAGACGTATCGAGCTGGCTGAGAGAGATCTGAACTTCGCTGAGTTTTCGGTAGACTAATCTTCGCCGAGGTAAGGCCTAATTATATTTCCATTCTCCTTTTTTCTGTTGTCCTCTTTCATCGTTCACACCACAGCTCTGCTCCTATGTTGCAAGTTGTAACATACCACTGAGGTAGGCACTGAAGACCATCCTGTGTTCCAGGGTGCCAATTGTTCCAAACAGCTGGGTGATGTGCTGCTGAATTGCTGCATACATCTACTTGGGCTTTGAGTACTGTACACTCATTTTGGTCCACCGAAGACAGAATTGTGGTTTTATTGTCATGTAGCACCTCTTCCATTTGAGCCCATCAAGTGGCTTTTGTTCCCTTGTTTCTTACAGCACACACCTTAGCTCTGACAATCCATCCTTCATGCTTAGTGTTAAAGAATTGATTCAGAGCCAATCTTGCTGCCAGTATGTCAGTTGTGATGCTTTTCCTAAGCATCTCTTCTAAGTTTCTAAGTTTTCCTCTATTCTGTTCCTTTCTATTGCTAATGCTTTACTAAACCTAATTGATTCTACTCTAATTGCCCTTATCAGGGCAATAAACTTCTGTTGCTCATTATTAAACCCGTTAATGCCCACTTGACTAATTCGTTAATCTCTGAAACTTGGCATGCTGGGAGTGATGCATTCAGCTTCCAGTAACCAGGCCTATGAAGTATATCTAGGTAAACTGTGCAGATCACAAACTTGTGGTCTGTGTAGGTGACAATTATAAAAAGGGAACAACTTATACTATCCTTATCTACCAGCCTACAGAATACTCTATCTAGATATAAATTTGATGACCTGATGTGTTTGTCTATGTCCACACTGGCACGTTGGGGAAATCCAGTCAGCACCTGTTAGACAATTGAAAACGTCTGAACAGGTTTGCAAGATTTTTGCACCACTTCCTCTTCTAACAGCTAGCCCCACACAATCCAAACATGCATCCAAGATGGTGTTCCAATCGTCTATTAGTACTAAAGGTTGAGATAGTCACAGGAAAATTTCCAGATGGCTGAAGAGATCTGGCTGGCATGCCCCTGTCAAAGCATAAACAGCCACCGGTCTAAAGGCACCCCCATTACTACTGCTCTCATCCAGGACCACCAATTTACCTTCTGGGTCCAAAGAGATAGTCCTTATTTTCAGATCTAGACCACTCTGGAAAAACACCACTGTTCCACCCCACAATCCTGGTTGACATAATGATAAATAAATCTTGTATCCACTAAAAGAGGACATGAATGTCTGTCAGTCAGAGAGTCTGGTTTCAAAGATAGCCCCTATATCTAAACTTAATGATTTGAGGTCATTGAGTATGTGACCCTGTTTCCATGGCAACCCAAGGCCACATGTGCTGCTTCTTTTAATTTTCGTATTTTAACTTCATCCTGCAGGGAGGGGGTCTCCATTTTTCCATACATAATCAGTTATATCCAATTTATCAATATCTCTCTGTGTCACAGATTTTCGATGTTCCTCTACCCTTATTTTGAGGGGGCAGCATGTTTCACCTTTGTATAACCTACCACAGCTGCATGGGATGGAGTACACACAGTTTCTTGGTCATATTCTCTTCTATGGGTGGTTTTACTCGAAGGAGATATTTGCGAAGTGTTGTATTACTTTTGAATACTGTCCTGATGTCATATGGGCTGCATATCTTTTGTATCTTCTCCGAGAGACCTTTCACATAGAGTAGACAGACTGTGGACAGTTTATTGGTTTCATCCTCTCTTTTCTTCATAATTGGAGTGGAGAGTATGTTTCCGGAGAAGCTGTTGCTTAATAGATTGTTACTGAGCTTGATAATTTCTTCATGGTGGATATCACGATTGCTACTTATATTCTTTGCTCGATGTTTTAGGCACTGAACAATCCCTCCATTTACACTGTATGGATGATGGGAATGAAGTTGAGGTATCGTCCAGGGAAGGTTGGCTTGTGGTATACGGCTGTCCTGAATCCATACTTGGTGCATGTTATTGATACGTCCAGGAATGCCAGCTGATTGTCTTTTTCCTTTTGCATTGTGAATTGTATGGATAACTTTATAGAGTTCGCATGATCTAACAGCACTTGGACATCTTCCTAGTGGAGCCAGAGTATAAAGGTGTCATCAACATATCGTAGCCATAGGGTTAGTTTTAGTGGTGTTGATCCTAAAGCCAAATTCTCAAAGTTTTCCATGTATATATTGGCTATTATTGCTGATAATGGCAAACTCATAGCTAAACCCTCTTCTTGTCGATATATATCAGTGTCCATATTGAAGTAGGTAGTTTCTACACAGAAGTTCAACATTTCCATCAAGTTTCTTATTGGTATACTAGTGCGTTCTCTTAGATGGGTGTCTGTCACCAGTTTTTCTTGAATCACCAATAGTGCTTCACCAGTTGGGACTTTGGTGAACAGGCTTATCACATCTAGACTCACCATCTGGGATTCACTGGGGAGTATCCTCGATCAATTCTGTGAAGTGGGTGGAATTCTTCACATACAATGTTGACTTTCCAGCTAATGGACTGATTATATCCACAAGGAAGGTGCTCAGTGGATGACACGCTGAACCTCTACAGCGCACTATAGGTCTTAATAGAATACTATCCTTGTGAATCTTAGGGAGACCATACTTGTGTGGTAATTTACTGTAGTGTTGAGTCAGTTGTCTGTACTTCATTGGTGTAAAGTGATCCTTGTTCTTGATCAAGATCTGTGACAACTTCCTCTCTGTTTTTAGAGTTAGGTCTTTCTTTACTTCGTTGTAGCTACCATCACTTATAATGTAAATAATGTATGTAATTTCTCATCTCTTAAATATAGAACTGTATTGGCTTATTAAGGCTGACAAATCTTGTTGCTTAAAAGATTGGGTATATCAGCATATCATACTGCCCAGAATTTTGTGGCCCCTGTTATCAGCTGATGTCAGCTTGTCAACTGTGGAAACCATGCTGAGGAAGTTCAGCAGTTTTTGAGGAGGTGGCTTAGCTTACCAGGGAGCCTAAGTAGTGTTGCTCTGTACAAGTCAACCTATTACTCCATTCAGTGGCTTCTCAGTAGTGACATGTAAGTAGCAGAAGCTGGCATTGAAATTCACAGAGGTAGGAAGTGGAGTGCCACCAGAGAATTGTTGGTGACAGGGGAACATTTGAGGCAGTGGACTCTGGGTGAGACTGTGGAAATAAGGCAATCAGGATTGAGATACTTGCCAACTCACCAGACTGGAAGCACAAAAAGAAAAGAAAAACAACACCTACTTCAACAAGTGTTGAAGAAGCAAGGACTAGCAGGATGATGAGACTCAGCCAACAAGAAGCCTGAATTAGATAAGCCAATATACATTAGTGGAACATCACCTGCTTGGCTATCTTGTGGGATGACGTCCAACATATCAGATTTCTAATATTTCTAGGCTGTCTATGATACTTTACCAAGTCCATCAAATTTTCATACACAGGGCAGAAGTGAAACACTGATCAGTCCCTTGTGCACTCATAGAAGGACCCTTTAACACCACCTCAGCAGCTGCCACAGAGCCTTAGCTGATGGTTGCTACTGCATGTGGCACAGCGAGATGGTCAGGGCAGTTGCAGATGTGTTATCAACAGCCATTCAATCCCAGTAAATACCATCCCAGGAAAGAAGTCATCACTTTTCGCAAAGCCAAGGAGAAGTCCAGTTGAAACTTCAATTACTCTCATGCCTAATTTCCTCAGCCCCAGACTGGCAATTGAGAGCAGATCTTAAAGTTCCCAGATCACATTGTACCAGCAACACTCTTCCCAGCCAAAATGATCTCAAGTTCCATCAAACAGGTACTCATGAGGGAACTAACCATACACTTGGAGGATACATGGAGGAAGCTCATGTAAGGAAGCATGCTAAATACCAAGGAGCTGGTAGAGCAGTGGAGAAATCAGAGCTGGTAGACCAGTTATGAGGTAATAAAACTGGGCTGCTGAGGTTTTGTGAGGCATTCGTTCCTGAAAGCTTTGACTAGGCTTGGAATTATTGGTGTAGCAAAGGGAAGGACTATAAATGCCATCACTAAAGTTGCAGAGAAGGCTACAAAGTGGGTTTGGATAGAGTTTTCTGTTATTGAGATAAAGTTTGCAGGTGCTTGATCAGCCCCAGTCAGGTCAACTGGGCGAGAGGTGAGGTATGATATTGAAAAACCTGAAACAACCTGATACCCCAGAACATCCACAAAATGTATTTTAAAACTAACATCATGAATGATGATGATATTTCAAAGCAAGTCACTCTCTCCATTACTTTTCATCATTGTAGAAGTATTATAGTTTACTGCTCCGCAGGGAAAGGTGATGCCTCAGAGAGAAGTAATTAAAGAGATATCAATTTACTGGACCAGTCACAGAAGTTACAGAAAGAGTTATAATTCAAATAATTAGGAAGAGGGTTAGCCTAGATGAGATTCTGTTTGGCTTTGTGCTTTGTACTACTGATACTGTCTTCCTGGTAAGGCAACTGTAGGAGAAGCACTTAGCAAAAAGTAAACCTCAGGATTGTCATTTGCCTGACAAAATCCCTCACTTACTCATTTGGTGGTCAATGTAGAAGGTAGGGGTAGATAAGTGGTTGGTGAGAACTGTCCAAGCCATGTATCAGTAAGCCAAGCTTATTGATGCTGTCAATAAGGTGAAAGCTGGCATTGAGTATAGTAATGAATTTAGAGTGCATGTAAGAGTTCACCAAGGACTGATTCTCAGCTCTTTCTTATTTGTCACAATCCTTCAGGCCATAACTTAGGAATTTAAAATTGGTTGCCCTTGGGAGCTCCTCTATGCTGATAAACTTATTTTTATAGCTAAATCTCTACTAGAGTTAGAGAAGAAGCAGCCAGAAATACCCAAATAGTGGCACTTCCACACGTATTTCTTCCCTGAGTCACTAAGTGCAAGTATACTATTATCCATTTACACACATTTCTCATCCACCACATCTCTATTCTCTCTGACACACTGTTTTGCAATCCTGAACACCTCATGCCTCTGGTCCTCGTGCAGTAGAACATTGGCAAACCTCTTACCTTCTACTAGCACACAAAATGCCCATGTTATATCCCTTCTCGCCACACCTCTAGTTCCCACTCTCCTTTCAAAATCTTGTGAAGTCATCCACCTAATCACCCTCTTCAATCCCTGGTCCACTCCACTATATACACCACCCTGAAACTAGGGTGTACAGTCCTTGCCCCTTCTCTAATACATCTTTCTCTGCCCTCTCATTTCAAGCTGAGGTAGTCATGTCTCTCTTCTAATGCATGACATCTTTCTATTGTCCAGCACTACTCAGCCCGGTTGAGGGAACTTTCCCTGCAAGCTACTTCATGATCTCATTGCTGCTGGTACCATGTAAAAAGCACTGAGTTCACTCTGTAAAGTGGTTGACATTAGGAAGGGCATCCAGCCAAAACAGACAGCAGAGCTTGGTGCAGTCTTCTGACTTGCCTGTTCATGTTAAACTGTCCAACCTATACCAACATGGAAAATGGGCATTAATGATGATGATGATGATGATGATGATGATGATGATGATGATGATGATGATGATGATGATGATTGCATTAATCCCCATGACAAGCATACTGAGAAAATTCAGTCTTACCTATGAGCTTGCTAAAACCAAAATGAAAATAAATCACCTGGTATATATGGAGGACAACTGTACATGAACAATGAAAAAAGATCTGGATTCTCTGATTCAAATAATAAGAATATTTAGCAACGATATTGGTATGCAGTTCACAGTAAAAAGTGTGCAGTTTTAATTCTGAAGTGTTTTAACTATGAAGAAATAAAATCTGATGGCATAAAATTACTTCAAGATAATGTCACTAAGAAATAATAAGGGATATAAGTACCTAGATGTACAGCAGAACAGTAGGATAACGGAAAGAAAAATGAAAGAGAAGTCTCCAAAGGATATACAATTAGGAAGGCACTTGAAACAAAACTAGGTGGAGGGAATGTTTTCAAAGCAATGAATATATGGGCCATGTCATATTAATGTGCTCTACTCCATTTTTAAAAATGGACAACGAAGACACAGAAATTAAATAGAAAAACTAGGCAGCTGCTCACAATGTACAACACACACCATGCTTGCTTGCTTCATGCACTTGTTTGATGGAGCTGGAGTCATCCTAGGTTAGTGATCCCAGAGACATCATCATGCATCGAACCAATCAGGTTCATCAGTACTTTTCATCACTGGTAGTCTCATGCCAGTCCCTCTGCACTTCCCAAGTTATGAAGTGTGAGGCTGCAGGCTGATGTGTGTACACTTGCAGTTCTTACCTCTGCTATTGAACAGTTGATTCTCTTTGCCAGGGTCTTTAAGAGGGGGCATGTTTCTGCTCCTGGAGTATGTGGATAATACCACCCTATTCAGCAATTCAGTTGACCAGCTCAGAGATGCACTGACCATATACAGAGAAGAATTAGCAAAGCTTGGCCTTCGGGTGAGTTGGTCAAAGATGTTGGAGATGGCCAGGACCCGCCATAGCCAACCTCCACGTTGGCTCCAATGTCATGAAGCTTGTCAGCTCCTTCACCTATCTGGGCTCCACAGTCACCAATAATGGAGACCTGACCCCGGAGATCAACCACAGATGTGGTCTGGCTGCCAGGGTCATGTACTCCCTATGGAATCCCCTTTGGCATCATTTTTCTATTTTCTAGAAGACAAAGCTCCACATCTACAACAATACACACCATCTTATAAATAATACTTATAGGCTCTACTTACCAAGAAAGAAAGGAGACAGAGGTTTGTTAAATGCAGAAGATACTCTAGTACTGCAATATTAGGTTTGATAAACTATATTGTGTGTACAGAAGAAACAATATTGTCTGCAGCCAGAAATACCCAAAAAGTCAATGAAACAGTAGAAAAACAGGAAGAATGACAGGACAAATAGTTGGAGAAAGGAGAAATTACATGGTTGATTCATGCAAAAGACTAAGGATGTTGGGAGTTAAGAACACTAGTTATGGCAGATGGATGGAAATCTGAAATGAGAAACTAAATTACTAATGGAAACAAGCCTAATGAACTTGGATAGAAAATAAATTTTATGAAGATGAAGATTGAGAAAACTTAGTCAGAGAGCAAATGCATAATCTGTGAAGAAGTAGATGAAAGTATCAACCATCTCTTAAACAAATGCAGTAAACTAGCACAAAAAGTATATAAGCACAGGCATGAATGTTTTGATAAAAGAGTGCATTGAGATTTTGGTTAAGTGTTTGGACTTAAGATGATAAAAAATGGTATGCACATGGGTCAGAGGCTGTGATAGTAAATAATTACAAGATTTTATGAAGACAGACTATATGCTGCTAGGCATTTTGCCCAGCATGCTAATACTAGTAATAATAATAATAATAATAATAACAATAATAAAGATAATGATGATGATGATGATCTCTTTCATTTCCTACCAGGATGAAGAATGAAGGGACAATACAGACAGACATAATGTTTGAAGGTTTACATATAATGAAATAATAACAAAGAATGAAAGTATACACAGTATACAATAAAACAAAGAAGCGAAGTATGCATAGTATACAAGGTTAATTACTTATAGGGACACAGTATTTTGTTATGCAACCATAATATATTAAAAAGTATATTAAATGTGTTAGCAGTGCCCTTAAATCACTTGTTAAAGTTATCTCTACAGATTTTCATTAGAAATTATAACCAGCACTGATTTTGTTATGCTGTTTCGTATTTGAGATGCGAGATATTGTTTACATGAGAACAAAGATGAAAAATGGGCAATGAGCATATATGACATATTTCAGGAGTTTTTTGCTCCTTCATCAGCACCTGTCCAAGCCACTAATCATCCATAGACTCACTACTTAAATAGCCACTTAATATAGTAGTGTAGCATTATTGGCTATACCAATTTTATATATTAAAACATATTCCTGGAAGCTGGTACATAAATATTAATGACTTGTGAGGACATGGTATATTAAACGTTTTTGTAAGTCAATATCATGTTCTACTGTGTTAGCAGTGCTCTTACATCACTTGTTAAGGTTATCACTACAGATTTTCTGTAGAAATTATAGCTAATTCTGATTTTGTTATGATTTTCATATTCAAGCATCCACAAACAGCTGTGCAAAGTGCAGCTGGAAAGCCACACACATCTGCTCAGAACTGAGTAGCATGTGCCCATCCTAATCTGTCAAAGACTTGATCATGGTTTTATTCCCATGTAATGTCTCCATCATTCAGGCCCATTGAGTGGCTTT
Source organism: Octopus sinensis (assembly GCF_006345805.1). Classification (NCBI taxonomy): domain Eukaryota; kingdom Metazoa; phylum Mollusca; class Cephalopoda; order Octopoda; family Octopodidae; genus Octopus; species Octopus sinensis. The sequence continues at coordinate 73,241,863 of NC_043000.1, read as the reverse complement.
AGTTCTTTCATGTTTGAGTAGATGGGCCTTAGCTCTGACAACATACTCTTTTGTTCTGCTTCAAAGAAATGGTCAAGGGCTATTCTCAATGCTAGTACATTGGTCACAAAGCCTTTACTAATCATCTCTTCTAATTTGCTAACTAGCTCACTCTCTAATCTATTTCATTCTATTACTAACACTTTGATAAATGCTTTTAATTCTACTCTAATTGCCCTCTTCAGGGTGATCCATCATTGGTTGTTGATGATTGCTCCCTGTCAATTACTGATAAACTAGCTCACTAATCTGATCCCTGTAATCTTTACATACTGGAAAGGATGCATTCAACTTCAAGTAACCAGGTCCCTGTCTACAAGTCCCAGCTAAATCAACTGTGCAAATCACAAATTTGTGGTCTGTTTAGCTGACCAATTTGAATTGTGGACGACTTATGCTATCCTTATCTGCTGACTTAACAAAAACTCTATCAAAACAAAAACGTCATACAGTCTGCCATTTACTCTGAGCGAGAGGCCTTTTGTCACCAGCAGAGGTAAGAGCTCTCTGAACTTTGCCCAAGCTATTCTTACTCTAGCAGTTACACTTTCAGCACACCCACCCCCGCTACTGACTTGGTCACCTAGGTAACGGAAGCTATTTCTAGTTTTTTTCCCTGGAATGTGGCAGAAGTTGGTCTCAGAGCATTTTCAGTGTTTGTTGCTTCTGAGCATCTGCCACATACAAAAACTATCTTCCTAGTTAGTCTTCCTTTGACATTGCTGCACCTCTTATGAGTCCATAGCTTACACTTGGTGCATCTTATAGAGTTTCTACCTACCCCTTTTCTACAGATCGAGCAGGGCCATCTACCTGAAGGTGTTTGTGATTTGTCTACCTTCCTACTTATTACGACTTTGGTTTTAGCTAGATTGACCCTAAGGCCCTTCGATTCTAATCCTTGCTTCCACACCTGAAACTTCTCCTCCAGTTCTGATAGTGACTCAGCAATTAGAGCAAGGTCATCAGCATAGAGGAGCTCCCAGGGGCATCCTGTCTTGAATTCCTCCGTTATTGCCTGGAGGACTATGATAAATAGGAGGGGGCTGAGGACTGAGCCTTGGTGGACCCCTACCTCTACCCGGAATTCTTCACTGTACTCATTGCCAACCCTCACCTTACTAGCGGCATCCCTGTACATGGCTCGCACAGCTCTCACTAACCATTCATCTATCCCTAGTTTCCTCATTGACCACCAGATAAAGGATTGGGGGACCCTGTCGAAGGTTTTCTCCATGTCAACAAAAGCCAGGTACAGGGGCTTATCTTTGGCTAGGTATTTCTCCTGCAACTGCCTTGCCAGGAATATAGCATCAGGGGTACTTTTCCCTGGCACGAACCCAAACTGCATCTCATCTAAACTAACTCTCTCTCTAATTAGTTGAGCTATGACCCTCTCCGTAAACTTCATTACCTGATCCAATAGCTTGATACCTCTGTAATTATTTGTATCTAGGGCGTCACCTTTACCTTTGTAGCAGTTGACTATTATGCTGCTACACCAGCCATTGGGTATGACTCCTTCGTGTATCACCTGATTAACTATATGGGTGACTAGGCTATAGCCGACACTACCAAATATTTTGAGCATCTCTGCAGTGATTCCTGATGGACCTGGGGCTTTCCCTGTCTTCATGCTTCTAATTGCCTTAGCTACCAAGGAACTGTCAACTCAGATAGCTGGTCCCTCTGTTGGGTCGACATTCGGCAGACTCTCTTTAGCCCATTCATTTTCTTTATTCAGCAACCTTTCATAGTGGCGTCTCCAAACCTCTCTCTTTGCATCCTCATTTAGCGCAAGTGAACCATCATCCATGTAAACACATTTCTCTCCAACCACAGCACGATTCTCTCTCACACACTGTCTTGCAATACGAAATACCTCAAGCCTTTCATCCTCACGGCGCAGAACATTGGCAAATTTTTTCTTATCTGTTTCCCCTCTGGCTAAATACACCTGTCTCCTAGCTTCCCTTTTGGCAGTCTGATACAATTCCCTGCTACCATCATTCTTCCAGTCCTTCCAAGCCTGTCTCTTTTCTCTAATAGCCCTGTCTACAACATTGTTCCACCACCACGTTATTTTGGGTCGAGAGGGGACTTTGCACCAACCACAGATCTGGTCAGTGGCTTTCAGCAGGTTGTCCCTTAGAAACGTCCAGTTGTCTTCTACCCCATGTGATGCTCTATCCCCTTCTACTTCGTCAAAAGCTTCAAGTAATATGTCCCTAAATCTCTGTCCATTCGCAGGATCTTTAAGCTTACAGATCCTTCTTCTCCATGTTGGTCGTCTTCTGGTCGTCCTCTTAGTCCTGATCCTAAAGTCACTAACTACCAGTCTATGTTGCGGGGTACATTCCTCGTCTGGGAAGGTTTTGGCATTTATAAGCAGCCATCTTTCCCTTTTCCTTGCAAGGATGTAGTCAATGTGTTTATGGGGAGAAAAATATCGAAAAACATCAAGAGATGTGAAAACTGATGAAAAAAAATCGGAAAAAATCCCCGTCAAAATGGAGAAATTCCAATTTATGTAGGTCGTCTGATACGAAACTCCGTTTTCCAGAAACTCCACTCTCCCATACTCTTCCAAAACTTTTTGTCTACAAATCGTAATCTACATCGTTTGAAAGATATTTGTATGAAATTTCATTAAAAAATACCCATTTTTTAAAAAGTTATGAGGAGGAAAATGCCGGGTTGTGGGAATTTTCAGAAACTCCTCTCACTAACACCTCATAATTTTTTTTTTCCAACAAATTTTTACATACACTCAATCTACAGGATCTAATCAATTATTTGTTGAAAGTTTCGTTAAAAAGTATCCATTTTTCTGGAAGTTATGAGGCAACAAAGTCGGTGGGGATTATACATCTGTAGTTATGCCCCTCTTTCTTAAATCACTGTGGATAAATCTTAGCAATAATCTCAGACTCTCCAATATTTAAATTATAAACAGAAACAATGGAGGAGGAGTGGGGTTGAAAAAATCATACATTTTCAAATCTTTTTTAATAGCATAAAACATTGGTCAAAATTGATCCTGAGGGATCTAACTAAATCCGAAGTGGGGATGAGGTGAAAAAATCCTAAATTTTCAAAAATTCTGTTTGATAAAATCCCCCTCCCTCCCTATCATTCCGAAGGCCATGGTGAAAAACGAAAATTCCAACCTATGTGAGCATGTGGATCCGAAACTCCTCCGAAAATAATGATAATGATAGTACATTTGATTGCATAAATACTGAAAAAGAGTTTTAACTAAAGGATCTTTTCCTTTTGAATGGCACTTTGTAACATAATTTCTAGGTAACTAAAAAGTTTTAAACTTCGTATACTGGTAGAATGAGTTTATAAAACATCATTTTCTCTTGGTTTTATTGAGAAAATTCTATAGTTTGTAAGATATTTCGTTTGAAATTTCGAGCATTTTGGCAATTTTAACCAATCGATTACCTCCATTGAGCTAAAATCATTTGCTGCATCTAAAACTGAGACAACATCCTGTAACTAACCCTAAACCTCACCCTAACCCTAAATTTTTTTTTTCTTAATTGTTAAATTAATTTAATTGTTACGCGTGTAAAAAAAATGAAAGCAATGGAAAATAATTTAAACAATTAACAAACAAAATAATTCTATAATTTTATATACACACATTCCGTACGTATACGGAAAGCGTGTGTATAAAATTATAGAATTATTTTGTTTGTTAATTGTTTAAATTATTTTCCATTGCTTTCATTTTTTTTACATGCATAACAATTAAATTAATTTAACAATTAAGAAAAAAAAAATTTAGGGTTAGGGTTAGGATGAGGTTTAGGGTTAGTGACAGGATGTTGTCTCAGTTTTAGATGCAGCAAATGATTTTAGCTCAATTAGAGGTGATTCATTGGTTAAAATTCGAAAAATTAAACTACGTTAAACAAATGAATTACAATTTTATCAAGAAAGCCAAGAGAAAAAAATGTTTTATTTTGACACATTCTACCAGTATACGAAGTTTTTGAAGTTAACTACAAATTGTGTGCCGTTCAAAAGGAAAAGATCCTAACTAAATACTGCAATTAGCCGTCTTCTTAATGATGGTTTAGATTTCTTCTAACAGGTGGTATACCAGAAAAAGTATAATTGGTTAAATCCAACCAATAGTCAATTAAAACTTGTGTTATTAATACAGAAAGGAAGAAAATCAAAGTTGTTTGGTGATATTTGGAATGTAAAGGAACGTAATTAAACACTGCAAGGTATATTCTGCCTAGCGATATTCTGATTTTACCAACCCGTTACCTTGCTCTAACAATAGTTTTAATAATATAATCGTATTTACCTGAATTTCGTGATAGTTTTTTTTCTGTAAACACATCGTGTATGAATGTGAAAATAAACCAACTCTAGTCGTTCATATAAACCAAAATATATGAAGTTAAATGGTTGACTCAATTTTCTTTCACGTTTTGTATTGCATCATAAAGTGCAATGATCAGAATTAAATTGTAGACTAAACAGTGAACACAACTTGTATCTGACGTTTTGGACTGTGGCATACTATTGTTGTTTTACTGCACCTTTCAGTAAAGGAATCTCTGTGTTTGTGTATGGGCAATATTCCAGAGTGACTAAAGGCCACTTTTCAACCTTTGTTTTACTGTGCTGCCTTTTAATTGAATATCGTTCATGAGTTGACATTTACAGGATGTGGCTATCAAAACAAAAGGTGCATAAAATCCACAAATGGAATTCCCGGCTTGATTTTGGTTCATGACCTAATGAATATATTGTTTTAAAAATCTCCTTTTTCACCTATATAATATAGGGGTGGTGGCAGAGGGAGTGAGATTTACTGTATTTTTGACTTAGAGAAAAAATATATTCTGTACAAATGTTCACTACCTTACAAAAACTCTATCAGCTAAGCAAGTGACCTACTCTAAATGCTTTAAAACACTTTGACATATTCAGAACACTATTTCAGAAAACTATCTCTGTTCTCTTTGAGCATATAAAAGACAAATTTAACTGGGGCAAAATGAGTGAGACAAGATAAGTAAATTTACCTCTTCAATTCTCCAGGATTACATTTGAAAAATGACTCACACACATCAATCTATCCAGAGACTGCAAAAGATCACAAATGCAGCAAAAATTTTAAATATCTTGGTCAAATGAAAGAGGATCATAAAAAAATGGCACATGATATGAAATTAAGGAAACTTGACTAAATCTAAAAGCTCAACATAAAGTATTCTCTATAGCTTCTTCATGACCTGCTGGAGTGGCTTTCTTCGTGATATATTTGCACACCATATCATTAAAGAAAAGAAATTATCGAAATTAGTCATTACTCATTTTGCCCCAATTCAGACAATTTTTTCAAATTAGACGTTAGTGTGGAGTAAAAATTGACTTGGAATCCAACAGAGAAAAGAATATTGGCTGTTAGATAGCAAAAATTATCGAGATATTTTATTACTAACCTCAATTACAATCAGGTCAAAGTTGAGGAAAAATTTCTAACTTCAACAATTATGCTGACCACAGATGATGCTATACTTGCAATGTAGTAGCTTCAAACAGATAGGAAGAAAACCTTTTTGATTTCCTCATGTTCCTTTCTGGTGAAGAACATAGGCTCAAAATGTAAAAGACTTTCTCACCTTCCTGGGCATTAAACAACTGTTGTTTATACAGCTGTCTTTGTCTTTTGTTTTTCTGTAAATTCCAACTATACATATATATGTGTGTGTGAGTGTTTATGCATGTGTATATATGCTTATATGTATGTATGTATGTAGGTATGTATGTATGTATATATGTATGTATGTATGTGTATGTATATATGAGCAAATGTATACAAATATGAGTGCATGTGAATGTATACACGCATACCTGCGTATGTGCGCAAAAAAAAATCTCTGGGTTAATATAGGGCGTAACAAATATCAGAAAATCAAAAAAAAATGTGTGTAATAGGTGTAAAACAACTTCCTATGAACGAATATGAAAAAAAAAATTCGCGCACGCGAAAGGGGGGTGGGGGAGAGGCCTCGGAAAATTCACATCGGGAAGTTCCGAAAGCGTCTGAGGAGCTGACCCAGGCACCAAAACAAAAAAAAAATAGTGTAATATGTGTAAAACAACTTGCTCTAAACGAATATGACAAAAAAAATGCGCTCTCGCGAAAGAGGGGTGGGGGAGAGGCCTCGGAATATTTATATCGGGAATTTCCGAAAGCGTCTGAACCGGGCACAAAAACAAAAACAAAAACAGCGTAATAGGTGTAAAACAACTTGCTCTAAACGACTATCATGAAAAAAATGCGCGCTCGCGAAAGGGGGGTGGGGGAGAGGCTTCGGAAATTTCACATCTTCAGTCCACGGCCTTTAAACTAAGAAAAAATAGTGTAATTGGTGTAAAACTACTTGTTCTAAACGAGTATCAAGAACACACACTCACACATGAATCATAAACTCCGTATTTCGCAAAAAAAAAAAATAAAGAGAAGAAATTCTGGAAAAAGTGAAGAAATGTTGGATCTCATTCCTTGGTTAAAGCTATTTTAAACATTAAATTTATGCTTTTCTTTGAAATAGTTCAGATATATGCAATTCTTCTCACTTATTAAGATGCATTTATCAGAAAAAAAGAGACAGAAAAAATTATTATTTTGTGTCAATCCTTCCCTAATTATCCTTTATTAATTAGTTTTGGCGTGTATTTTTTTCCCAAATTTATTTTTTCACCTTTACAACACTGTTTAGTAAAGCAATTAATTATCTTTATAATTTGCATATTTGACTTATTAATCAAAATTATCTAGATGTAATATATACTAAGTAATGCATCCTTCATTTATGTGTTCCGTTTTGTATTATGCATGCGTGACTGTTTGTATGTAAGTGTGTTTAACTGTGCACATGAATGTGAATATTAAAGAACATATTTATTTACTATGATTGTTATTTTCAGAACAAATAAATCTTTTGGCTGTTATGTTATTGATGTTATTATTATTGCTAGTTAAAGGGTGGTGACTTGGCTGAATATTTTGAGTCTTGTAGTATGTAGTTGTGTTAGTCAATATTCTGAGTTCAAATCCAACTCATTTCTTTATCATCATTATCGATGGACCACTCAAAGAGGTATGTATACATTATCATTTTCGTAACATAATTTCTGTAGTATTTCAAGATGTTTCTGACACGTATTTTGATTCACATGGCGGAGATCCAACATTTCTTCACTTTTTCCAGAATTTCTTCTCTTTATTTTTTTTTTTTGCGAAATACGGAGTTTATGATTCATGTGTGAGTGTGTGTTCTTGATACTCGTTTAGAACAAGTAGTTTTACACCAATTACACTATTTTTTCTTAGTTTAAAGGCCGTGGACTGAAGATGTGAAATTTCCGAAGCCTCTCCCCCCCCCCCTTTCGCGAGCGCGCATTTTTTTCGTGATAGTCGTTTAGAGCAAGTTGTTTTACACCTATTACGCTGTTTTTGTTTTTGTTTTTGTGCCCGGTTCAGACGCTTTCGGAAATTCCCGATATAAATATTCCGAGGCCTCTCCCCCACCCCTCTTTCGCGAGAGCGCATTTTTTTTTGTCATATTCGTTTAGAGCAAGTTGTTTTACACATATTACACTATTTTTTTTTTGTTTTGGTGCCCGGGTCAGCTCCTCAGACGCTTTCGGAACTTCCCGATGTGAATTTTCCGAGGCCTCTCCCCCACCCCCCTTTCGCGTGCGCGAATTTTTTTTTTCATATTCGTTCATAGGAAGTTGTTTTACACCTATTACACACATTTTTTTTTTTGATTTTCTGATATTTGTTACGCCCTATATTAACCGATTTTCTAGGGCATCATATTGATTCGACTGGAATCAGCCCCCTCTCGTCAAAAGTCGATGCCATTCAACGCATCGCACCCCCCACTTCCTTGCGCCAGCTCAGGCATTATCTAGGGATGGTCAATTTCTACCGACGCTTCATTCCCGGTTGTGCAGATAAGCTGCTACCTCTCACCAGGCTGTTAAAGGACTCTCCTAGAAAGGACAGTCAAGTCACCCTCTCTGTTGAGGCAGTGACAGCCTTTGAGTCCATTAAGAAGGAGCTGGCTTCTGTTTCTTTGCTTGCACATCCAGTTCCTGGTGCTTCTCTCTCTTTGACTGTGGACGCATCGGACACTGCGATTGGCGCTGTGTTACAACACACAGTGGATGACCATGTTCGACCTCTAGCCTTCTTTTCCCGTCAACTGCAACCAGCTGAACGACGATACAGCACCTTTGATCGTGAGCTCCTAGCGATCTATCTATCGGTTCGTCATTTCCAGCATCAACTTGAAGGGCGAGATTTTGTGATCTATACGGATCACAAGCCCCTTACGTTTGCCCTGTTTTCAAAAACGGACAAACTCTCACCCCGTGCTTTTCGGCACCTGGATTTTATCTCTCAATTTACTAGCAACATTCGACACATACCTGGAAAAGAGAACGTTCCTGCTGACGCTCTCTCTCGCCTTCCAGTTTGCGCCCTTTCGTCTCCTGCTGCTATCGACTTAGCTGCCATATCGCAGGAGCAGCCACCTTTGGCGTCGTTAGATTTAACTTCTCCCAAGTTCTCCTGTTGCCAGTTTTCCTACCTTCCGCTTCCGTCAGCCGAAGGCACCATTCTTTGTGACACTTCAACTGGATCTCCCAGGCCACTGGTGCCTGAGACCCATCAACGCTCAGTGTTTGAAGCACTGCACTCCTTATCACATCCTGGCATCGCTGCCACCCTCAAACTAATCACTGCTCGGTTTTTCTGGCCGAATATGCGTCGCACAATTACTTCTTGGACACGCACCTGCTCCAAGTGTCAACGATGCAAGATTCAACGGCACGTTCGTGCCCCGCTTGGACAATTTCCCCCCACGGAGGCCCGTTTTCGCCATGTCCACATCGATCTGGTTGGACCATGGCCTGTGAGTCGCGGGTTCTCTTATCTATTAACTTGTGTCGATCGTTTCTCCCGCTGGCCAGAAGCCATTCCGATAGCAGACATTTCTGCTGAGACTGTTGCGCGAGCTTTCGTTTCAAACTGGATTTCTCGCTTCGGAGTCCCGTCCCGATTGACAACTGATCGTGGACGACAGTTTGAGGCCTCGCTATTTCGCGAATTGTCGCGAATTTTGGGTATGCACCATATCCACACCACAAGCTACCATCCAGCGTCTAATGGATTGGTTGAGCGGTTCCATAGACAGCTCAAGGCCGCTCTTCGTGCCTCTTCGGACCCACAGTCCTGGATCGAATTTCTGCCCATTGTGCTTCTCGGCTGTCGGACTGCTGTCAAGGCAGACCTGGGGTTTTCTGCTGCAGAGCTGCTGTATGGTACCACACTGGCATTGCCCGGTACGATGTTGGTGCCAGACACTTCCCCGCCCCATGATCCGGCGACCTATGTCACCAGACTGCGGGAAATTTTTCAAACCTTCCGCCCATGCTTCCCAGAAAGCAATCTCCACCGTCCCATCTTCCACCGGATATGAACACCTGGTCGCATGTTTTTGTTCGGGACGATTCTGTGAAGGGCCCACTTGTTTCTCCCTATAAAGGACCTTTTCGTGTGCTTTCTCGCACACCAAAGGTTTTCACGATTGAGATAAATGGTCGTTCGGAGACCGTTTCCGTGGACCGTTTAAAAAAGGCACATTTTGAGACGTCTTCATCTTTTGATGACAACCTTGACACACCCACCTATGCACCTTTAACAACACTTTCACCTGCACAAACGCCTTCACCTGCACAAACGCCTTCACCTGCACAAACGCCTTCACCTGCACAAACACCTTCACCGGCTCCTACAACACCACCCTCGCCGTCAACGGGTGCCCCGAGCACACCGTATGTTACAAAATCGGGCAGAACAGTGCATTGGCCCAAGAAACTTTCAAAAACAGTTTACATTTAACTTTCTTTAAAATGTTTCTTATTGTATAATAGTATGTACCAAGTCTTCTGGGGGATCGGCAAGCCTTCTGTTTTCTGCAGCACCACCACAATATTCTGGTTGCCGTACTTCGCACTCGGAGGGGAGCCCTGTAGTAATGCTACTGTGTAGGGTTCGGCGCGCATGCGCAGAATGGGACTACTTCCGGGTGGCCACCGGAAGTCTTCCCCATGCGCATGTGCGGGAAAACATCTCTCGAGCCCGCGAACCTCAAATCTCTCTCTTCGGCTCAAGACAGCACTGCGATCGGTCACGGTTTTCCTGGCTCTGACAGCCACACACCAGCTTCAACCAACTTCAACCAACCTCAACGACCAACACCAGCAGTATATCAGAGGCTGTCTATTCCCCCATCAGACAACGTACAACCATGAATCAATAAACCAAGTTGTCTGTTCACCTTTAACCTGAGTCTCGTCTGTTTGTTTTCTGCAAGAATTTTGTATGTGACTAGAAAGGATCTCGACACCCTACCAGTGCTTCGATGATAGATCCTTTCACGTTACACATCCTTCATTTATGTGTTCCGTTCTGTATTATGCATGCGTGACTGTTTGTATGTAAGTGTGTTTAACTGTGCACATGAATGTGAATATTAAAGAACATATTTATTTACTATGATTGTTATTTTCAGAACAAATAAATCTTTTGGCTGTTATGTTATTGATGTTATTATTATTGCTAGTTAAAGGGTGGTGACTTGGCTGAATATTTTGAGTCTTGTAGTATGTAGTTGTGTTAGTCAATATTCTGAGTTCAAATCCAACTCATTTCTTTATCATCATTATCGATGGACCACTCAAAGAGGTATGTATACATTATCATTTTCGTAACATAATTTCTGTAGTATTTCAAGATGTTTCTGACACGTATTTTGATTCACATGGCGGAGATCCAACATTTCTTCACTTTTTCCAGAATTTCTTCTCTTTATTTTTTTTTTTTTTGCGAAATACGGAGTTTATGATTCATGTGTGAGTGTGTGTTCTTGATACTCGTTTAGAACAAGTAGTTTTACACCAATTACACTATTTTTTCTTAGTTTAAAGGCCGTGGACTGAAGATGTGAAATTTCCGAAGCCTCTCCCCCACCCCCCTTTCGCGAGCGCGCATTTTTTTCATGATAGTCGTTTAGAGCAAATTGTTTTACACCTATTACGCTGTTTTTGTTTTTGTTTTTGTGCCCGGTTCAGACGCTTTCGGAAATTCCCGATATAAATATTCCGAGGCCTCTCCCCCACCCCTCTTTCGCGAGAGCGCATTTTTTTTTGTCATATTCGTTTAGAGCAAGTTGTTTTACACATATTACACTATTTTTTTTTTGTTTTGGTGCCCGGGTCAGCCCCTCAGACGCTTTCGGAACTTCCCGATGTGAATTTTCCGAGGCCTCTCCCCCACCCCCTTTCGCGTGCGCGAATTTTTTTTTTCATATTCGTTCATAGGAAGTTGTTTTACACCTATTACACACATTTTTTTTTTGATTTTCTGATATTTGTTACGCCCTATATTAACCAATCTCTGTATGTGTGAGTATATATCTGTAGATATGAGCGTGTGTCTGTGTATGTATACTGAGACACACATGTACATGGGTGTATATGTATGCTTATATGTAGGTACAGCTATCTACATATCTTATATATCTCTGTGTCTGCATCCACATATGGCCATATATGTATGTTTAGTGGGTGAATGTGTGCGTATATATGTATGTGCATGAGGGAACATGTGTATATATATATATATATATATATATATATATATATATACATGTGTGTGTGTGTGTGTGTGTATATATATATATATATTAATAAATGAAATAAAACATATGCATATATATAAACATATATGTACGTACCTACCTCTACATGTACATATATGAGTACAGGACACCAAAGGGACGTCGAACACAAAGATAAACGAAAACATAGACACAAACCAAAGGAACTGGACATTTTTTTAAAAACAACAAAAAATGGAGTACAGGACAATTAACACAAAGAAAAAACCCCTTCTTCAGTCGCTATGGTTTCATCTACTCTACGTTTCGAAGGATAAAAGCGAGACGTATCTTCGACAAGAAACTTTCCTTCCTGCGAAAAGCAAATCAATTAAAATTCTGAGATCTTTTCGCAGAGGGGTAAAAAATGGTAAAAAAAACAGGACAGTAACGACAGTACAAAAATCTAAACAGTAAAAGACAGGACAGGGAAAAACAAGATAAGAAGGGCTGTTGACGCCGAACGAAAAAAGTATTGCAAAATATATATATATATATATATATATATATATATACTCATTACAGATATAGGGCGAAATATAATTAATTAAATAAAATCAACAAATTTCACCTAGTAGTATTTCGGTATGGAAAAGGACCATATTCGGTAAAAATTTACATAATTATAATAATAAGGGATTTTTGCAACAAGTTGCTTAAACCACATACCAAAAATTTTAGAAATAGCAGCCAAAAAACTACTATTTCCTTTTACTACAAAGATAAGTCTCCACAGACAACAATATTTATAACTCACATATGGCAAAAAAAGAAGAAAAATAATGAAATCACACAGTCTTCGGTTAATTATGGACGTACGTTTCTGGATTAGAATCGTAAGACTCATTTCCTTTATCGACATAATATTCCCTATAAATGACTATTTTTACTCCCCTACGACAAAACTACGAATCTTTTTTCGGCAGTACTATTTTGTGACTCACGTGGTAAAATTCTGGAGGGAAACACGAATTCACTTGTCTATATAAATGTGGATATGCTGATTGGCTTTTATATTTTTCGATGTCGCTTGATCAAAAATAGCATTTCTAGATTTGGTAAAATTACAGATTAACACCCACACGATTTTCACTAAGAAAAAAAAAAAAAAACTCGGATTTTTTGCGTGGAATCAAGTACCCTGACCTCCTAATATGTTGCAAATCCCATATTTTGGTCCGGAAAGGGGGGGTGACCCCCCCCCCCGGAATTTTCACATGGAAAAAAAAAATCAGATTTTTTGCGTGGAATCAAGTAACCTGACCTCAAAAACAAAAAAAAAAAACAATTTTTTAGATACCTTTCTGCTTTTTAAGACAATAAAGTGTTATTGGAGGGAAATCTGGCTGCTATTTCTAGCTGCCTGAATGACAACATAGCGATTTACCGATAAATGAATTAATTACTATTTTACAGAATAAAATTAATGAATTAATTATATAAATTAAATAATTCTTGAAAATTAATTAATATTAATAATATTTTTTGAACAAAGTAAATAATTTATAAAACTTAAATAATAATTTTTTTTACACAAACGCGAACGTATATAATTTGTGAAACTTTTTTTTTTTACAGACGTATATAATTTGGTAAACTTAATGAATTAATTTCTTCTCATCATCATCATCGTTTAACGTCCGTTCTCCATGCCAGCATGGGTTGGACGGTTCGACCGGGGATCTGGGAAGCCAGAAGGCTGCACCAGACTCCAGTCTTATCTGGCAATGTTTCTACAGCTGGATGCCCTTCCTAACGCCAACCACTCCGAGAGTGTAGTGGGTGCTTTTTACATGCCACCCGCACAGGTGCCAGGCGAGGCTGGCAACGGCCACGGTCGGATTGGTGCCAGTCGAGGCGGCTCTGGCATCGGCCACGATTCGGATAGTGCTTTTTACGTACCACCAGTCCAGGGGTCCTGGCATCTGCCGGGTGCCACACTTGCCCCAACATGTCTTTGCAAGCAAAGGGGGTTGGCATGGGTGCCTGTCGTCGGATGAGGTTCGATATCAACTTCGCTTGCCTCAACAGGTCTTTGTGTATAAATGTATAAATTTTTCGCACTAAATTCTTTCCGTAGAATTTATCAAAAAACGCACAAAATTATTCCGTAGAATTTATCAAAAAACGCACAAAATTATTCCGTAGAATTTATCAAATTAAAAAACGCAACATTTATATATTTTTTGAAATTGCAAATTATTTAGAATATAAAACAAATGAAGTTAAATTTTAAAAATAAATGTCATATACTTATACTCTGTAAGGTGCTGTGTTCACACTTCAATTTACTATTTTCTAGAAATGTTGCTTTTCTTATTGAAACCATTTTTCTCAATCTCCATTTAAAAGTCCATTATATTATCTTTCAAAAACATCCCAAATTTATAGACACATGGATACATGGGTGTATATGTATGCTTATATGTAGGTACAGCTATCTATATATCTTATATATCTCTGTGTCTGCATCCACATATGGCCATATATGTATGTTTAGTGGGTGAATGTGTGCGTATATATGTATGTGCATGAGGGAACATGTGTATATATATATATATATACATGTGTGTGTGTGTGTATATATATATATATATATATATATATATTAATAAATGAAATAAAACATATGCATATATATAAACATATATGTACGTACCTACCTCTACATGTACATATATGAGTACAGGACACCAAAGGGACGTCGAACACAAAGAGAAACGAAAACATAGACACAAACCAAAGGAACTGGACATTTTTTTAAAAACAACAAAAAATGGAGTACAGGACAATTAACACAAAGAAAAAACCCCTTCTTCAGTCGCTATGGTTTCATCTACTCTACGTTTCGATGGATAAAAGCGAGACGTATCTTCGACAAGAAACTTTCCTTCCTGCGAAAAGCAAATCAATTAAAATTCTGAGATCTTTTCGCAGAGGCGTAAAAAATGGTAAAAAAACAGGACAGTAACGACAGTACAAAAATATAAACAGTAAAAGACAGGACAGGGAAAAACAAGATAAGAAGGGCTGTTGACGCCGAACGAAAAAAGTATTGCAAAATATATATATATTTTGTAGGTTTAAGAAATGGTTCATTATATATATATATATATATATATACATATATAGTAGAGAATGAGACATCTTTCATCTGTCTCCCCACCACACCTCCATCTAGGGGGGCAAAGAGAGATCAGAAAAAAAAATTAGAACCTCACACCACCACCACCACCGCCGCCGCGTAATTCAAAGTTGTTCATTTTGATATGGCTCAAGAGACATGATGGACTTTTAAATGGAGATTGAGAAAAATGGTTTCAATAAGAAAAGCAACATTTCTAGAAAATAGTAAATTGAAGTGTGAACACAGCACCTTACAGAGTATAAGTATATGACATTTATTTTTAAAATTTAACTTCATTTGTTTTATATTCTAAATAATTTGCAATTTCAAAAAATATATAAATGTTGCGTTTTTTAATTTGATAAATTCTATGGAATAATTTTGTGCGTTTTTTGATAAATTCTACGGAAAGAATTTAGTGCGAAAAATTTATACATTTAATACACAAAGTCCTGTTGAGGCAAGCGAAGTTGATATCGAACCTCATCCGACGACAGGCACCCATGCCAACCCCCTTTGCTTGCGAAGACATGTTGGGGCAAGTGTGGCACCCGGCAGATGCCAGGACCCCTGGACTGGTGGTACGTAAAAAGCACTATCCGAATCGTGGCCGATGCCAGAGCTGCCTCGACTGGCACCTGTGCGGGTGGCATGTAAAAAGCACCCACTACACTCTCGGAGTGGTTGGCGTTAGGAAGGGCATCCAGCTGTAGAAACATTGCCAGATAAGACTGGAGTCTGGTGCAGCCTTCTGGCTTCCCAGATCCCCGGTCGAACCGTCCAACCCATGCTGGCATGGAGAACGGACGTTAAACGATGATGATGATGAGAAGAAATTAATTCATTAAGTTTACCAAATTATATACGTCTGTAAAAAAAAAAAAGTTTCACAAATTATATACGTTCGCGTTTGTGTAAAAAAAATTATTATTTAAGTTTTATAAATTATTTACTTTGTTCAAAAAATATTATTAATATTAATTAATTTTCAAGAATTATTTAATTTATATAATTAATTCATTAATTTTATTCTGTAAAATAGTAATTAATTCATTTATCGGTAAATCGCTATGTTGTCATTCAGGCAGCTAGAAATAGCAGCCAGATTTCCCTCCAATAACACTTTATTGTCTTAAAAAGCAGAAAGGTATCTAAAAAATTGTTTTTTTTTTTGTTTTTGAGGTCAGGTTACTTGATTCCACGCAAAAAATCTGATTTTTTTTTTCCATGTGAAAATTCCGGGGGTGGGGTTACTCCCCCTTTCCGGACCAAAATATGGGATTTGCAGCATATTAGGAGGTCAGGGTACTTGATTCCACGCAAGAAATCTGAGGGTTTTTTTTTTTCCTTGTGAAAATTCCGAGGGGGGGGTTACCCCCCCCCCTTCCGGAGCAATTCCGGACCAAAATATGGGATTTGCAGCATATTAGGAGATCAGGGTACTTGATTCCACGCAAAAAATCCGAGTTTTTTTTTTTTTTTCTTAGTGAAAATCGTGCGGGTGTTAATCTGTAATTTTACCCTAGATTTATATATATACATACATACCTAACGCATATATACATACAAGTATACGTACATATACATGCACACATATGTACATATCCACATACCTATACATTCCCCGAATCTACAAGCCCACACATGTATAAATATATATATATACATACATATATATATATATATATATATATATATATATATATATATATATATATATATATATATTTATTATATAGAAGGAGCTTCTACAGGACTAGAACTGTTTCATTCAAGAGAAATCTTCAGGAAGCTAGTTAACAAGAATTGTATTGGCATTTATACATTTAGGCAGGTTTAAAGGGGTGTTGGTGGGGGACTTTTTGGGGGTAGGCATAGCTCAAAATATCATACTTGGGGGAGTGGTCAAGGAGTCAGTGTTAAATTAGATAGAAGAATAAATAAAAAAATAAAAAAATAAAAAAATAAAAAAATCTATATATAAAAAAAAGGGGAATAGAGTTTTAGGTAAATAAGGAGATTCTCACTTATACCTATGCACACATGTATACATACATACACACACATACAAACATATATACATATACATACACACATACATACACACACATATATATACATATATATACACATACACATACATATACATATCTACACATACACATATATGTATACATACACACACTCACATGCATACACGTATACACACACGACCACACATACATATACGCACAGAAAAATATATATACACATACACACACATACTCACATACACGCATACACACACATATCCAGACACACACATGCACACACAGCACACTAGTCCCTATATACACATATATACACATACACACACATATACACACACATACATACATATACATACATGTATACATATATATATATACACACACACATATGTGTACCTATGCATACCTACACATACACACATATATATACACATACAAATACAGACCCATTCCCTAATTTTAATTTTATTATCTTCGTTTA
>NC_043000.1:73156912-73219412 GCF_006345805.1 Octopus sinensis | reverse complement strand
TCACAAAGGATTTGGTGAGTGATGCCAAGACACTCTCAGCCTTCTTGACAATTTTGGCGATGTGTTTTGTCCAACGCAAATCACTGTCGACAATAACACCCAGGTCACGTTCACTTGAAGACTTTTTGAGACTAGTGTTGTGGAGGGAGTAGGTGGACGCTGGGTTTCTCCTCCCAAAATGCATGGTGGTACATTTGTCCACAGCCAGCTTGAGTTGCTAGTCCATGATCCACTGCTGCATTGTGTCCAGGTCTGCTTGCAATAGAGATCCATAGTGTATAGGATTTGACCTCTTTATTTCGAGGTACAGCTTGATGTCATCTGCATATTTCAGCACTGTGGCATTCTTTAAGTTGGCATCTATGTCATTAACATATGCAACAAATAAAAGGGGGCCAAGAACAGATCCCTGCAGCACACCAGAGTGCTGTCCTAGAACTGTGACAACCTCTTTTCGGCCGAAAATAAAGGACTTTAACCAGTTATAGAGTTCGTCTCTTACACCCAACGCAGAAAGCTTCACCATAAGTCTTTTGTGTGGCACAGAGTTAAAAGCCTTAGCAAAGTCCAGGTAAACAACATCCACCCAGGATCCGCGATCAGTGATTTGGGTAACATCCTCAAGAAACTCGATGAGTTGATTACAGCAGCTGGAGTTAGGAATAAATCCGAATTGTGACGGCTGGATGAGGCTGTGAGACTTCCAGAAGTTCCAGAGGGTTTCTCTGATACAGGATTCCATCAGTTTGGCGATGCAGCTGGTAAGACTGACGGGGCGATAGTTGACAGGCGATGTGCGGTCGCCTTTTTTGAACAGAGGGATGACACTGGCAGTTTTCCACTGTTCTGGAGTAACACCATTGTCAAGACAGAATTGGAAGAATAGAGAAAGTTGGCTTATACCTGACGTTCTTTATATCTTTATCTTTTATTATATTTTATTGTATTATATCCACTTATATTTATATTTATACTTTCTTGTGATCCCAACATCATTACCGTTTCCTTCTCTTCCCCTCTATTCTTCTTTTTCCTTTCCTTTCTCTTTTTTCTCATCCTCCTTATTTCCTTCCCTTATAAGAGGAATGAAACCAACTGGAATCTACCCAGCATTCACTCTATATTGAATGAGAAAACGGTATGGACGTATTTTTGGAGTCCAATAATACCCTGTACACCTATTTGATTATGAAGATTTACAAACATACTTTCTCAGTGATACTCAATTTACCTACCATTATAAATGATACCAAATTTTCTTTTAGGGACCTTTCATAATGTGATACAAGTCTTTGGTGTAGCAATTGCATGCAGCTGAATAGGATTTTAAACTATCTGTTATGTCGATTATACATTGATGTAAGAATAAGTTGTTTTATAAAGCTCGAAACACGCGTACCGCGACATCCTTTGTGTTCTGTTTTTTATTTCATTTGATACATACATACATATATATTTTAATATTCATTTATAGGCGATGTTACGGTATAAGTACCGGTGTACTTCCGGAAGTACCGGATACATTTCAAAAAGGTATTTTTTTGGCAATCTTTCGTCTCTAGTAGACCTTTCCGTCGATTTCCCTAAAAATCTTCTTTTTTTTTTACATATGGGCTTGCGGGAACTTTTGAAGTAATGAGAGCGAAAGAGACTAAGAGAAAGCGATTGTATGACGAGGGAAGTTCTTTTGAAGTTACCGTGCATGGGAAGCATTGATGTACACGTGTGTGTGTTTGATGGGGTGTGGGAGACAAAGTATGTTATGTAAGTGAAGTGCTTCTGTTAGTGTGTGTGAAGAGACAGAGAGGTAACTAAAATTTTTTACTCGGTGTATGTGTATATGTATGTATGTGTGTGTGTGTATGTATCTATGTATGTGTGTGTGTTTGTATGTATGTATGGTCGATTCAGTGTTTACATTATTTCGAGTTAAAACGAAAGATTACTTTGCCTGTTTATGTAACGGTCTACTATGTAGAAAATAATGAGGTTGACTCAATGGAATAATGACTCTCCCGTCTTTTTCTTACCATTTCACCATCGTCACATCAACAGAGACATTAAGGCTGCACAGTAGCAGTCGACAAGGCATGTATAACGATTAAATAAAAAAAAAATTTGTCTATATCTTCGATCACTGTCATTATTCCATTGAGTCAACCTCATTATTTTCTACATAGCAGACCGTTACATAAACAGGCAAAGGTAATCTTTCGTTTTAACTCGAAATAATGTAAACACTGAATCGGCCATTCATACATACATACATACACACGCACATACATACACACACATACATACACACACATACATAGATACATACACACACATACATATACACATACACCGAGTAAAAAATTTCAGTTATCTCTCTTTCACACATTACTCTGTCTCTTCACACACACTAACAGAAGCACTTCACTTACACAACATACTGTCTGTCTCCCACACCCCATCAAACACACACACACACATGTACATCAATGCATCCCCTGGACGGTAACTTCAAAAGAACTTCCCTCGTCATACAATCGCTTTCTCTTAGTCTCTTTCGCTCTCATTACTTCAAAAGTTCCCGCAAGCCCATATGTAAAAAAAAAAAGTTTTTTACGGAAAGGTGTACTAGAGACGAAAGATTGCCATTTTTTTTATATATGGACCCCCCCCCCATATATAAAAAAACCCCACTTATTTCAATGTATCCGGTACTTCCGGAAGTACACCGGTACTTATACCGTAACATCGCCCCGCACTTCTTCAATCATTATATTGTATTATCTATCTATCTGTATGTATGTATGTATATATAAATTACTGGAGCATGCTTACCAACCATCGGATAAATGAAAATATGTTTTTCTTTTTTATATATACCAAGCTATTTTTGGACTAGTGTCTTCGTATTCATTGAAATTGTAACAAAAAGATTAAGATAATCTAATAATAATAATAATAAACATGTTGCGAAAGATAATTTGCATTATAAAGAGACTTAAATTATTTCTATTAGTTACTTTATTTTTCTTGATCGCATTTAAGTTTACTATAGTTAATCATCAACTGACAGACGTTGAGTTGTGTCCTGTTTGCTACGGTGAAGACTTCTGTCGTCCGCTATTGAATGGTTCTGTCGTGCTCAACACATTATCATCATTGATGATTTTCCAGTTTGCCAATGTGAAAAACGTCTACTTTGCTCATTATAACAATAAAAGTATTGTACTTAAGAAACTTGGACATGATTTTGAAATTTATCAAGCTAGAAAAGAAATATGTCGAATTATATCGAATTCCACAAGTGACAATTGTAACGTGAAGAAGTCCTTCAAAAAACTGCTTGCTAGCCATGAGTTTGATGTGCTGGAAGCTATTCGACCGTTGCTTATGCTGTCTTCTGATTTATTTCGCTGCCCATCACAGAGACTGTACAAAAGCATTTTAAAGCATTATGTTGATAAATTGACTCTTCCAGACGATAAATCTGTTAACAATCTTCTTCATTTGATAACTACAAACATTGTTAATCCCGAACCACTCATAATGCAGGTAAGACGAGTTTTTCCTTCATCTACTACACAAACACGTTAGCATTTTGCTTTTGATGTCAAGAATCCATACGTCTTGAAAAATAAAATAAATGTTTTATGTTTCGAAAGATATAGGCATAAACAAAATTTATAATAATTTTAAAGTTTAATAATGAAAAAAAGAAGCTTCCCTGGAATAAATATCTATATACTTATAAAGAGAAAGTTTATTTGTATGTTGACCGCTAATAACACTAAATAAAATTGGTAATAAGATTTTTCGGTTAATATAAAGAATGACTCCCGTTAACGGAAACAAAAGTTTTTAAAAAAAGCCCAGCTTGCCGGCTGTTAATAACTGTGTAGAAAACAAATATATAAAAAAAAATTTGCGCAAACGAACGTGGGTTGGGAGGGGACTTTCGGAAAATTCACAAGATCCGATTTTTTCCCTCATAACTTTAAGGAAAATGAATATCTTTTGATGAAATTTTGCAGAAACACCTTTGAAACAGCATAGATTACGATTATAAAGAAATTTGTGGGGAAAATGTTTTCCGAAGGGATGGGGAGAGGATTGTCGGAAAGTTCACACGATCCGTTTTCTTCCCTCATAACTTTCAGGATCTAGTTTAGCGCTCAGTCACTAAAGCGGGTTTTTTGGGGGGGGTTTTTTTCTTACCCAATTCATGTTTTTGATGACGGAGATTCCGAATAAGCAATAAAACGCATTTTCAAAATTTTAAATTCCACCCCCAAATTTTTAATTTTTAACCTTTTTTCGAAATTCTTTTTTCAATCTAATTTCATATTTTGTATGAAAAACTTCGAAATTGATTAACACTCCCCTTGCCACCCATCCCGCTGTCTAAAAGTGAAAATGAACAACTGTTTAGTCCGTTTCCGCATGTGTAGATTTATAGTGAAACAGCAAAAGGATCACTGCATGTGAAGCTCTCGTCACGAAACTCGATATGCAAAAAATAACAGCTAAATATCTGGAGAACTTTTGTTTTTGTGTGTGCATGAATGCAACAATTTCTACAGCTTATCTGAATGAACAGAGAAAGAAGTACACAAAATGTATTTTACATACCTATCGTATACATCGGATTTTTTTTTTTTTCTGCTTTAAAAGTAAACGATTCTGATAGAAGCTTACTGTCAATTCCTTGAAGTAATCCCAACAAATTACTACAAGTTTAGTTACTGGCTCAGCACCTATGTTTGTGCTGGCACAAGTCCAGGCAAGCTTGCTTATGGAAGGCCAGCAGTCGCCCATGAATACCAGCCTCCCGTCTCAACGCCACTGATGTTATCCAAGGGAAAGGCAAAGGCTGATACAGCTTGGCACCAGTGATGTCACAACTCATTTCTACAGCTGAGTTAACTGGAGCAACGTGAAATAAAGTGTCTTACTCAAGAACACAACATGGAACCCGGTCCGGGAATCAAACTCACAACCTCGCGATCGTAAGCTCAACACTCTAACCACTGAGCCATGCAGTAGAGGTGGTAAAAAAATATGTCTTTGTAGGTTTATTGCAGGACAGCTTTGTATACAACATTTTTTGGTTTTGCCTTCAGAAGCGTAAATGAAAAGGTTGTCTGGATTGCCAACTCTGGAAAAGTCACCATGGAACTGTCCTTGTCAAAAGCAATGCATTCAAAGACCTAGTCCAACAACTTTAAGGAGCTCTTCGGTGAAACCTGTATTCACCTGCTTCTGTCTCCGCCAAAAGCTTGCAGGGATATTTATTAGTGCATTTTCCATCTGCCATGCATGAAGACGTTGCATTGAAGTACCCACACAGCCCATGAACTATATTCTTCCAAATAATGTTGTAGAGCAGGGAGTCTTCATTGGGATTTGGAAATTCCACACTTATTACTGTGTCCACGTCTAAAGGTTGAAGTTTACTTTGGAGCCATAGTAAGATGTGGACGTGAGGGAGACCCCGATTTTGCCATTCAATAGTGTAGATAAAACATTTGATAAGCCCAAAAAATTCACCACATTTAAACAAATCAATCATTTTACAAACCTTGAGATGAAAAACGCGTGCAGTGATGTCATGGCAGTCTGCTGGTTATTGTCCTGGAAGTAAGCTCATTTTGATATCCTCCCATTTGGGGTTGCAGGGCAACATTATAAAAAAGTTAGTGCAATTGTAGAGACGAACGTATGTAAGAGCATCCTGCATTGTTTCATGCATATATCTCAGGCCACCTGTGAAGGACGATGGCAAGATGACTGGATACCCTAGTTTAGTAGTGGTTGCATAGTCATTGCCATTGACCTCATCTCGAACTTTGGCATATTCATCTGCTCAGAGGTGTTTTGATTAAGGTGCATTCAAAGAAGTCAATCTGCAAGTTAAATGAATCAGCAGGTTAATGGAAGAACTTTTTTAAAATTTGGTAGAAATGGCTGAAAGGTGGGTAAATCTTATCTTATCCATACAGTACTGGTTCAGTAGTGCCCCTGCTCTATGGAGGCTGTTGAAGATGTTTGTCCTAACCACTAATCTGTAACTATAGAAGTTCATTTGGGAAACCATTTTTGTGGGGTGTGCTGGTTGGTGTGTTGAAGGCACTATGGTAGAAATTTCTGGACTGTATCCATCCTCTACATATGGAAAGAGTTGGGGATATTGAAGGGCATCATAGGCTGGATTTAATTCATTGATCTTCTGGAGGCAGGAGTCTTGCCATTCAAGGATGATATCTCTTTCCAAAAAGTTACATCAGGACTACAAAGCAAAATAGCAACCTCCTCAGTTTCAGGTCGATTGAAACAGCAGTGATGTCCCCCAATGTGAGTCCTGTCACTTCTAATAACAACTTTAAAGTTGGTATTATCAGCCCTACGTCGTTGAATGGCCATTTTAAATTGGTTGATGTACTGGCTGTGCTCATGAAGCATATCCTGTCTTAGGACTGCCATTTTTGTGCCTGGAGCAACAAGCCCTACATGCAATTTGATCACTCTCGGATCCCATGAAGTATATTTGAAGGAAATTATGCTGTAAGGCCTCTGTAGGTAGTAGTGAACCAATTAAATGGTAAGTTTGACCCTAAATTGTGAAAGTGGGATTGAAGTTTCAATAAGAAATGGGCTTTGACCAAAACTTGTCATTTGATATGCAGAATTATACCCCATATTCGGTTCATGAAATGTTGAGATTGGAGCTACTCATCAATTAGAAGGGACTTTAAGGGCTGTGAAGTGTCAGTTATTTCGGGCAGACAAACCTTTCCATTTGAACAGTATAAACCAACAGGCTCTGCCGGCCACATTTGTGCTTTACTGTGTAGACAGGTACTGGACATAGACCCAATGACAACATTTTTGTGTGCAGCATAATTTTCAGAGGTGTCATAATGGAAGGCTTTGAAAGCCCATCTATGCCTTGTAAGCTTTGATGCACCACACAGAACAGCTTTATGGTTAGCATTTGTTTGTAGTCTGGTAGTTCTTTGAATCAATGTTTCGGAAGCTATCGCAACAGTCCTAGAAACACAATTGGAAGCCTAGTGGTGAGTGCGTTGTTCATGAGTCTCTGCAGCTCTCGAGGCAGCAGTAGCCATAGCATTGCATGTTGTATGGACTGCATACTGTTGTGGTGTCTCCGCAGCCCTTGAGGCAGCAGTTACCACAGCACTGCATGTTGTACAGATTGCACATTGTTGTGGTGTCTCCACAGCATTATGTATTGTATGGAGTGCGCAATGTTGTGAGGTCTCTGCAGCCCTTGAGGCAACAGTAGTCATAGCAGTACGTGTTGTACGGACTGTGCACTTTTGTGGTGTCTCTGCAACCCTTGAGGCAGCAGTTGCCACAGCATTGCTTTTTGTAGGACTGCATGCTGTTGTGGGGCCTCCTCAGTGGTTGTGGCAGCATTCCACACTAACCAAATAGCACGTTCTTCTGGAGACTCATTTGCTCATGATGCAGCAGTGGATTGTGCATTTTTGACCCTACGGGCCACAAGTTTTTCTGCTGAGTTTGGTTGAGGTGTTTGTGAAATGAATCTGACATTGTAGGCAACCAAACTGGATAACCTGGCTATTCTCTGCTCCTCCTTTTCATTGGCTCAATGCTGCTTTGCTCTTTCTGCACCGGCCGACAATCTGCTAAGGCAATATCTTAGTTTGCTACTTAATAATGTTTGTCAGAAACATAGTCTAGTCACTACGTGCCTGTTTTAAGGTAAATTGGCAAATAAGTAATGAAGTGTATCCTCCATAGAATGAATGCAATTACTGCAACAAATAATGGTATGCAAAAACTAAAATGACAATTTAAAAATTTAATATCTATAAAAGATCCTTTAAATTAAGATGAAATACTTAATTAAAAAAGTAACAACCTCAATAAGAAAGTGGTAATCCTAACATTTAACATGATAACCCATACATAATCCAATCTGAATTCATCTAAATTAACTTCCTGTATGACAAAGAAGATGTTGTAAACTTCCAAAAATAGTGCAAAGTGAAATCCGAATGAGCCGAACGGTAATGATCAAATATGAATATGAAGTTCTTGTAAACCTCAAAAAATGCATATATCTTGTTGCAAGCAAAAAGTGCAAAGTGAAATCCAATATAGCCAAATGACTCAAGCACTGGAGTTTATCAATTTTGTACGTGCATGTGCACAATTAAATGCACATTATCGACCTTTTCGATCAATAGTGCAAAAGGTAAAAATCGCACAAACACCTGCCTTACTGTAAGAATGCTCAAAAATAATCAACTGTGGCGAACAAATATTTGTCAACTAAAATCAACTTCATTTGTTTTTCAATGTATTTCAAAGCAAAAGCATTGAAAATAAATATGGCAAAATGAAAAAAGTGAAACCACAGTTGCAATGTATGTATTGCAGAATGTGGACCATGTTTGATTTAAATATCAATAAAGTAATAATTTTTTTTTCTTTATTTGGATTGGGGGAGATGATTGAAGCAATAATATGATGTAGTTGTGGATCAAATCTGGAAGTTAAATAACTCCAACAGATTAGTAAAATAGGAAGGGAAAGAGCAAATTTAGAATCATAAGGGAAATGAATATTTTACGCTTGAAATTAAAAAAAAGCAGATATGTAAAATAATGGAGGTAAAAGGGCCTAACATTACAAATCCTGCTTTTCCCCATGGTCACCTAACGTGCAATGCTCGAATGTGGGCATTCCATGAACTGAGTCGAGTATTTAACGGCTTCATCAAGGTTGAGAACAGAGTTGACGAATTTTTAGTTGAAATACGAATGATATCATCAATGTAAAATTCTACAAAATATATGAAAATGCCTGTGTTATTTAAGAAACCCTTTTAACTAAGTTTATAAACTTTTATAAATATATATTTTTCAAATGCATTTGATGTTTTAGCAACATTTCAACGATCAATATTAGATAAATATTCAATGATGAATATCTAATCACATGAACTCTGCATCATAATAAGTTGTTTACATTTGAAAATTTCTAAACACAGTCCTCAGATTAGTTATTTCCTAATTCAAGACCAGAAAATATACTTACTTTTCCCTGAAGATACCCGGCAATATATCGTTTACTACATGTATATTCGTTCGAATGTTGATGATTCAAACATACTGTTGGATTGAAATATATGTAGGATTTTTTCCGGATATTTCTTGTTGATATGGTTTCTTTTATCCTTATTCTTATAGGTATCACTTTTACTTTGCATTACTTTTCCATTGTGATATAAATAAAATGAACCAAGTATCTATTATATTTTTTCTTCATTTTCTTTTATTAACTTTATAATTTATTAGACTGTTAACACATATATATTGAGGAACTTTCTTTCAATATATTTGATAAAAACCAGTTGATATCTGGATTGTTATTAACAATCCCTTAAGAGGAAATTACATCCTCAAAATGTGAATATATCTATATATCTACATATATATGTGTGTTTATTAGTGTATATTAGACTATTTTCCTTAGCCATTGCGCGGTGATTGCCATAAGCTTCAAGCTTACATAAAAATACCATTATTATTATTTACAGGATTATAAAATAACAAAACCATTCGCACCAAAAGCATATATTGGAAGTTTGTTTACATAAAAACTAATATAGTTCTTAAATTTGACAGAAGGAGGAAGGCTGGTTCACTGGTGTAAAAGTCACACACTTAGTCGTGTTAACAAAGGGATGTGGGTTCAAGTCCCACGCAAATAGGAAAGTCTTTTTTCTGTCGAGGGCTTATATGCCCCATTATTAGACTAGTTTCCTTAGTCATTGCACGGTGATTGCCATAAGCTTTAAGCTTATATAAAAATACCATTATATATATATGTATGTATATATATGTAATGTATATATGTATATATATATATACACACATATATATACGTATGTAATGTATATGTATATATATATATATATATGTATATATATGTGTGTGTGTGTATCATATGTAAGCCTAAATCCAAAGAAAGAAGCTCATTCTAAGTTATAGAGCAGTATATATTAAAGTTAGGTGTATCATCAGATCCCAAAACCTGTTGGCTAAAGGCCTCTCGAACGAGTGGTCTCTCTAGAGTATGGAGGAGTAAAGGACTCTGTTAGTCAATGCCAACAAAAGGGATTGTCTCCCCTTTGATATCGATCACTGATGTCAACAAAGGGGATTGTATCTCTTTGGCTATTAATCACCAATGACCCTCTTATCCCGTGTGTTCTAATAGGGTAGCAGGAAATTTCTGAGATGTAAGCATGGTCCGAAGACCTCCATTCTGGAGTTCAGTCTGTTCCCTAGGTCGAGAGAGTCCTTTAGGATCCTCACCCATTCCGCTATGCATAATTTACAGCAATTGGTCCTATTAATGTAGCGGCCTGGATTTTCTAGGATTCCCCATGGTATTGTGTATGGAATCCCATCGTCTATCAGCTGCCATACATGGCTTGCTAATGACATGACAAATCTCCTCTCCAGTATCCTGAAGGAGGATCTGTGGTTGGACGGGTATTGTTTGAATGAGTTGCCGGAACAACTGATGTTGGTGTTGGCACTGCTGATTTTGGTGTTATTGGAGGTGGCAATGGTGTTGGTGTTGCCACTACTGGTGTTGGTAAAGATGCCTTTGTTGTTATTACGGCCATTGCCATTGATGAAAGTGCTGTCATTGCTGTTGTAAATGCCATTGGCTATGTCTCTGCTGCTATTTCCCTTACGGACACTGCTGTTGCTGCCGTCACTGTTATTGTTGTTATCACTGGGAATCGTACTGACACTGTTGCTATTGAAACTATTAAGCTTGCTGCTGTAGCCGTAGTCATTAGGGAAGCTGCTGCTGTCATTTCTGTCGTTGATATTGTTATTGTTGCTATCGCTGTTGATGGTGCTGTTGGTTCTGTCCACATTTTGCTGCTACTATGGTCACTGTTAGGGTAGCTGCTGATTTTGCTGCTGCTGCTACAGTTGGCCAGTACCTTGGCTTCATAGATGACTCCCTTGGTTTTTCAGTGGCCTCCTCACTGGGCATCTGTTGCATGAAGAGCCTGCCTCTGCTCATGGTCTAGAGATGCTAATTAGAATGCTCTTAATATTGGGGGCACAGCTAAAAGAGACCCTAAGGTTGTGCCTGCTGAAAATGCATCTGTATCTATGTGAACTAATGAAATGTTTATTAACTTAAAGAATATCCTACCTACAGATGTTTTCACATTGAGAAGGGAGGGGTGGCTAACTAAATGATATTTCTGTGGCACTTCCTTCTATGGATGTTGGGGCCCAGCATGTAGTTGATGTGGTCCCTAAATCTGCTAGCAGCTAGACCCTCGTTATAGTTGTGAGCTGCTGCATCAAAAATCTCTTGGCTAGAGGACACATTTGTGTTGGGATATTCTTTTTTTAATTTCATTAGCTGTCCCCATGTTTTATCTCTATTTATGTTATGACTTTTTCACTTTTACTCTGTTTATTTCAGCCTCGCCTCGTATTACATATTATGTATAATTCATTAGTTATTGTTGTCTCTCTCATGGCCTGTGTTAAATATATTTATAATCCTATGGATTGTCCCCCTAATTTTATCGATCAGCCTCACGTCTCGTTAAATATAGAATAAATATTTATAATTTTATAGCTCCTTATTTTATATAAGTTTTTCCTTCCCCACTCACACATGGCTGCTAGTTTTCGCGGGTTCGCCCGCCCTCCCACCCCCTCCACCGTTACACCCCCTCCACCGTTACACCCCCTCCACCGTTACAGGAAGTTCTAAATTTTCTCATCCTTGTTGTCTCCCATGTACACTTCAAATTCTTATGCCACCCCCACCGCTACAGGAAGTCCTAAATTTTCTCATCCTTGTTGTCTCCCATGTACACTTCAAAGTCTTACGCCACCCACACCTCCTTCCATAAAAGGTAGTGGTCATTCATTGCAAGATATGTTAGTGTAGCGTATGCGGTTTGAACTTGAGTTTTATTGTTTGTCTATGAATCCTGCCAAACGCGAGTTTTCTTTTGAGGTTCATGATGCTACTAGGGCCAATACCTCCCACTCCCTCAGGGTTGGCACCCTCAACGTTGGCACACTGAAAGGCAGATCTGGCGAGATCGTTGAATTGCTTGAACGGAGGTGTGTCGATATATGCTGTATTCAAGAAGTGAGGTGGAGAGGAGATTCTGCTAGGTTCCTAACAGGTAAAGGACAGAGGTACAAGATTTTCTGGGCTGGGAATACTGAAGGGGTCGGGGGTGTGGGTATACTTATCGCCGAAAAATGGGTAGATAAGGTAATCGAGGTAGTCAGAGTATGTGACAGAATACTGAAAATTAGATTAGTGCTCCATCATAGTTTAGCAACTATTATATCGGCCTATGCCCCTCAGCCAGGGCTACCCGATGGACAGAAAGACCGTTTCTATGACACCCTACTGCAGACCACCTCATTGACGAACGACAGGGACCTTCTCTTTGTGGCTGGTGACTTCAATGGGCATGTTGGACAATATGCTGGGGGCTTCCATGGCGTACATGGAGGCTACGGTTATGGTTCCCGCAACGAGGAGGGAACCAGGCTGCTGGAGTTCTGTGATGCGAAGTCTTATGGTTTGCAACACTAACTTCAGGAAACTGACAAGCCACTTGGTCACCTACCGATCGGGCCGGCATACTAGCCAAATCGACTACATCCTTGCCAGAAAAAGGGCAAGATGGCTGCTTATAAATGCCAAAACCTTCCCAGGCGAAGAATGTACCCCACAACATAGACTGGTAGTTAGTGACTTTAGGATCAGGACTAAGAGGACGACTAGAAGACGACCAGCATGGAGAAGAGGGGTCTGGAAGCTTAAAGACCCTGCAAATGGACAGAGATTTAGAGACATGTTATTTGAAGCCTTCAACACATGGGGTAGAAGATAAGTGGACGCTTCTAAGGGACAACCTGCTGAAAGCCACTGACCAGATCTGTGGCTGGTGCAAAGTCCCCTCAAGACCCAAAATAACGTAGTGGTGGAACAATATTGTTGACAGGGCTATTAGACAAAAGAAACAGGCTTGGAAGGACTGGAAGAACGGTGGTAGCAGGGAAGTGTATCAGACTGCCAGAAGGGAAGCTAGGAGGCAGGTGTATTTAGCCAGAGGGGAAGCAGATAAGAAAAAATTTGCCAATGTTCTGCGCCGTGAGGATGAAAGGCTTGAGGTATTTCGTATTGCAAGACAGTGTGTGAGAGAGAATCGTGATGTGGTAGGAGAGAAATGTGTTCGCAAGGATGATGGCTCACTTGCGCTAAATGAGGATGCAAAGAGAGAAGTTTGGAGACACCACTATGAAAGGTTGCTGAATAAAGAAAATGAATGGGATAAAGAGAGTCTGCCGAATGTCGACCCAACAGAGGGACCAGCTATCTGAGTTGACAGTTCCTTGGTAGCTAAGGCAATTAGAAGCATGAAGACAGGGAAAGCCCCAGGTCCATCAGGAATCACTGCAGAGATGCTCAAAATATTTGGTAGTGTCGGCTATAGCCTAGTCACCCATATAGTTAATCAGGTGATACACGAAGGAGTCATACCCAATGGCTGGTGTAGCAGCATAATAGTCAACTGCTACAAAGGTAAAGGTGACGCCCTAGATACAAATAACTACAGAGGTATCAAGCTATTGGATCAGGTAATGAAGTTTATGGAGAGGGTCATAGCTCAACTAATTAGAGAGAGAGTTAGTTTAGATGAGATGCAGTTTGGGTTTGGGCCAGGGAAAAGTGCTACTGATGCTATATTCCTGGTAAGACAGCTGCAGGAGAAATACCTAGCCAAAGACAAGCCCCTGTACCTGGCTTTTGTTGATATGGAGAAAGCCTTCGACAGGGTCCCCCGATCCCTTATCTGGTGGTCAATGAGGAAACTAGGGATAGATGAATGGTTAGTGAGAGCTGTGCGAGCCATGTACAGAGACGCTGCTAGTAAGGTGAGGGTTGGCAACGAGTACAGTGAAGAATTCCGGGTAGAGGTTGGGGTCCACCAAGGTTCAGTCCTTAGTCCCCTCCTATTTATCATAGTCCTCCAGGCAATAACGGAGGAATTCAAGACAGGATGCCCCTGGGAGCTCCTCTATGCTGATGACCTTGCTCTAATTGCTGAGTCTCTATCAGAACTGGAGGAGAAGTTTCAGGTGTGGAAGCAAGGTTTAGAATCAACCTAGCCAAAACCAAAGTCCTAAGTAGGAAGGTAGACCAATCACAAACGCCTTCAGGTAGATGGCCCTACTCGATCTGTAAAAAAGGCGTAGGTAGAAACTCTATAAGGTGCACCAAGTGTAAGCTATGGACACATAAGAGGTGTAGTAATGTCAAAGGAAGACTAACTAGGAAAATAGTTTTTATCTGTGGCAGATGCTCAGGAGCAATAAACTCTGAAAATATGCAGAGACCAACTTCTACCACGTTCCAGGGAGAAAAACTAGAAGTAGTTGTTAGCTTCCGCTACCTAGGTGACCAAGTCAGTTGCGGGAGTGGGTGTGCTGAAAGTGTAACTACTAGAGTAAGAATAGCCTGGGCAAAGTTTAGAGAGCTCTTACCCCTGCTGGTGACAAAAGGCCTCTCGCTCAGAGTAAAAGGCAGACTGTATGATGCATGTGTACGTACAGCCATGCTACATGGTAGTGAAACATGGGCTGTGACTGCTGAGGATTTGCGTAAGCTCGCAAGAAATGAAGCCAGTATGCTCCAATGGATGTGTAATGTCAGTGTTCATAATCGATAGAGTATAAGTACCATGAGAGAAAAGTTGGACCTAAGAAGCATCAGTTGTGGTGTGCAAGAGAGACGTTTGCGCTGGTATGGTCATGTGACGAGAATGGCTGAAGATAGTTGTGTGCAAAAGTGCCACACCCTAGCAGTTGAGGGAACCTGTGGAAGAGGTAGACCCAGGAAAACATGGGACGAGGTGGTGAAGCACGACCTTCAAGCTTTAGGTCTCACCAAGGAAATGACTAGAGACCGAGACCTATGAAAGTATGTTGTGCGTGAGAAGACCCGGCAAGACTAGTGAGAACATAACCTGTGGCCTACATACCTTTCCTTCTTGGGACACAAAACTCCACTTGTGAAGACCCGTTGAGACAAGTGAAAATCAAAATCAAATCAAAAATCAAAATCAAACCAAATCAAATCAGATATCAGAAAGCAGAACCAAAATCGAAGTCGATCAACATCAATGGAAATTGCAGCTGTGGTTAAGCGAACCATCCGATCGTGGCTGTTGCCAGCACCGCCCCAACTGGCCTCCGTGCTGGTAGCACGTAAAAGCACCATCCGTTCGTGGCCGTTGCCAGCCTCGCCCGGCCCCCGTGCCGGTGGCACGTAAAAGCACCATCTGTTTGTGGCCATTTGCCAGCTCCGTCTGGCACCTGTGCGGGTGGCACATAAAAAGCACCCACTACACTCACGGAGTGGTTGGCTATATTATTTTTATCTTTATTTAGTTTGTTATATTGTCTTTTACTTATTTTTACTGTTAGATTTATTATTAGTTTTATTAGGAATACTTGTTATATTATTATTATTACTATTATTATTATTATCATTATTATTATTATTATTATTAATATTATTATTATTAATGTGCTCATAATAACTAAAGAATTTTATATTAGAATTGTATTTTGCTTGTTTTAAAGCTTTATTATAACATGGGGTATGTTTATTAAAAGTGTCATAATCAGAGAGTACACCCTTAATTTGAGTATTATAGGTAGAGCCCACACCTAAAATATTAGGAATAAAATGTATTTATTATGCATAACTGTCTAGAGATTAATTATTAAGCACACATGATGAATGAAGAGTTAAATGTAGGCACCAAAGTAATTTTACATCTAGTAAAATGAAGTACTAAACCCCCAACTCCTGAATCAAATAACCACATAATTTTATTTCTAAAGCACTTGAATAAACTATATAAATAAATAAATGAATGATAATAATGCAATAATTTAAATAAATAAATATATGAATTAGATATTATTAAAATTATATAACAAATCATATATGCCTCCCAATATAGGTGAATTTGAAAATAATAATAGTGGATAATTTAAAATTAAAACTACGTATAGTGTAATTATCCACTTGGTACTAATCACCTATAAATACCCATAGTTCCCTGCTATCTTCTTCCTCTAATCACCATTTTAGAACCAGCAAAAAAAAAGAAGACATGAACCCACTTGTGCTTGAATAATTGTGAATCTGATGATTGCATATATGTATTTATATATGTGTGTATATATATATATATATATATATATATATATATATATATATATATATATATATATATATATATATATATGTATGTATGTATACAGTTGTGTATATGTATATATATTGTAATCTTCCAATACTGAAATACATGTAGTTCCTTCATATTTAATAAATTTAAGTATTAACTAAAGTAGGAGATAATTAATGAAGTATATTATATACCCTGCTGGTAATTTTGGTTATATCCTTTAAGTATCATTTCATAATACAATGAGTTTACTTTCAGATATACTCATTGGGTTATTTTTTGTATTATCTGAAATAGAATACCCGCATATCGATTAATCCCCCCAAATTGAATTAATATTGACTTTTATCAGCTACTTTGTATATTTATAGATAAATAAATATATGATGAATAAGACCCCAAGGTATGATATGTAAATGCATATAATGCTGTAGGATTGTACCTGATTTATTTGGAAATTTGTTTTCCCATTCAAACTACTCCAGCCTTTGGAATATCATTCTCGCTGTATGTGGCCTTCCTGATGGAAGAACACCTTTCATCTTGAAACCAAAGATGGTTGTCTTTTTTCTAGTGCTGACTTAAGCCACTCAAGCTATTCACAGTAGGTCTTTGTTATCATTTGGTTTGAGTTTAAATGTTCAAAGTGGACTGAACCTTTCATATCCCACCAAACAAATAACAACACCTTGCATGGGTAAAGACCTTCTTTAGCCTGGGGTGCCAATGTTTCTTGTTTCCCTACCCACTGTTTACGGAGCTTGACATTTTTATAGAGAACCCATTTCTTGTCACCAGTCACTATTCAGTCAAAAAAAGGTTCATTCTTGAGATGTAACAGCAAAGAAGAGCACACATTCATTCTCTGCATGCGATTAGACTTGGAATGTTTGTGGGCAACCATTGACCTAATTTGCTGACTTTTCCAATAGCACCCAGCTGTCAATGAATGGTTGAATGAACAAATCTAAGCTTCTCTACTAGTTCTTCAACAGTTATGATAGGATTTCATTCCACCAGGGTTTGCAGGATATCCTCATCAAGCTCTACAGATCTCCCAGGACAAGGCTCATCTTCTAGGTTGTAGATTCCAGCTTGGAATTTCTAGAATCACATTGACACTGGCTTATGCTTGTTGCCTGATCCCCATATACTACATTAATATTCCTCACACCTTCCATTGTGTTGTTGCTTTTATTGAACTCATAAAGCAAAATATGTCAAATATACTCCATTGTCACTTCCATTATAGCTTTAAAAAAATAACTTAAAATCGAACTGCACTCTTCAAAACTTGCACTGAGAACAAGGACAAGGTAAAATTACTACCTGCTTATAAAGCAAGTTCATGCAGGTAGTTCAAGCCGTTCCCCTCCGACTTTTAGTTCATGCAATTCAAAAAACCACATTATTTATAGGATGACACAATACTTTCATTAAGAGTTCTCAACCATTTTATACCTACTGTCTAGCATGGGTAATAGCAAATATTCTGCTAGTGATAATAAAAAATGATAATCTAAAACTTGTATCTGAGTGTTTTGTTGTTGTTACCCCTTCCATAGATTTCATCTACAAGATTTTGTTTTCTAGTTTCTAGTTCTGTGTTTGGGCTATTTAATAAATACTAATCAGATCCCCCTCAATTTCATATCAGTTACATTATAACAGTTTTTTAAATTTCATTTCAGATGTTCCCATCTTCCAATGGCTGGGCTTTCCCAAAATATTATGGATCATGTGGTTGGTTGGCTGCTATGAGTGATGAAGGAATGCCATTGTTGCATTTCGTTAATATGCCATGGTATCATAGAGTAAGACATTATCAATTTCTATGCATCATAATCACTAGTGTTTGAAAGTCCAAGTTGCTAGAATGTTAGACTACCAGCTTGCTGTGCACTATATTTGATCAAATCACTTGACTCCCAAAAGAGTTCAGTCATCTGGCTGAAAATAGGTACTAAGAGGTATGAAAATTTCACTGTATGTAATACTGAAAAATTGATGAATGTTTCATTAACTTGGAGAGAAATAGGTTCTGCACTAGATGCACTATATGAAGATGGTTTTCTGTGGTTCCTTGATCACTTGATGACTTGTGGGACTCATCATCATGCTAAGTGAGGAAAGTAAGTTGTAATGTTTTTATTTATATATGTTTATTTTTAAACACTTAATAAACTATAGCCTTACAACAAAAAATGTTGGTTTCATTCATATATTCATTTCTTGTAATTCATGAGTGAATTTGGTAGACAGAAGCTGAAAGAAGCCTGTCATATATATGTGTGTGTGTGTGTCTTTGTGTCTGTGTTTGTTCCCCACCGCTACTTGACAGCCAGTATTGGTTTGTTGGTGTGCTTACATCCCCATAACCTAGCAGTTTGGCAATAGAGACTGATACAATAAGTATCAGGCTTAAAAAATTAAATACAGAGGTTGATTCATTTGACTAAAAATTCTTTAAGGCAGTGCCCCAGCAAGGCCACAGTCTAATGACTAAAACAAGTAATAGAAAAAAGATTATTAGATACCACTTCAATAAGTCAAAGCCATATTTATTAATTAGAAATTACTAGTAAAAAAAATAAACAATTCATCTGAATATTGCAGTAGTGCAACTTGAATTGGAAGGAAAACAATTCACTTTAAATGTTTAAATAACTTATCCAGCCTATCTACAAAGAAGAACAAATGTAGCTGTTCATATTAAATTTTGGTTGCCATTGTCTTGTGGGGACCATGTGACTTTCTCCTCTGTGTATGCACCAACTCTTCACTCAATGGAAGAAACTCTAACTCTTTTCTTAGAGAATCTTAGAAATGTCATTCTTTCCACACTAACTAGTAACAAGTCATTTTATCTGGTGACTTCAATGTCATAGTAGGTTATGACTGTAATACATAGTATAACTGGGGATACTTCAGCGTAGGTAAAAAGATATATTATGAACTGGGGCTTTTGATAGATAATACACTATTCCACCAAAACCCCAAACATAAAGTTCCTTAGACACATCCTTAGTAGAAACAGGGCTATCTTATTGACTTTGTCATATGTAAACATGACATTTATAATCTCTGTAGCATTAGTTTTGCATATGGCTACATGTTGGATGTCTCACTACCTTGTATGAGTATGGTTAAAGCTGTTTATTGGGAAAAGTTTTGAAATAGTTGAATGTTGACAAACTCTGAGATTTGGCAAATATCTGTAGATATTCAAATGACAAAGATTTCAAAACAATACACAGCTCATTAAAACACATATTTTGTCCTTACCCACCAAAAATTCCTCTTTTCTTTTCCAAAGATTTAACTTTAACCAGTAGTGCTGAAGAGATGGATAGAGCATTTCACAGACCTTTTTGACACCCCACCCACAACTGATGAGAAAATCATAGTATGTCTATTGCAGCACCATATTATTGAAGAAATGGTTACTAACATTGAAGTCAAAATTGCCATTAAACAGATCAACTCAGACCTTACCCCTGCCTCCACCCTGCTCCCTGAACTGATGGTATACCAGTTGAAGTTATTAAGCAGGATGGGGATGTAGTTGCTTGTGACTATGCTAATTGTCCACATATGGAATGGATCACAGAATTGGAGAGAGATGCTATACTGATTTCATTTTACAAGGAAAATGGTGCCAAGTCCAGCTATGGTATTTTCATGGTATTTCTTTACTGTTGGTAAGATATTTCTCAAAACATTTACTGAATTGGTTGCTGACATACATATGCTCCACTCCATCATTGTTCTAGAGTTTCATTTTGATAGAGGTACCACCAACATGATCTTTAGCATCAAACAGTTGTAAGAGAAATGCATTGAACAGAGACTTCTATACCAAGTTTTCATCGATCTTATGAAATATATTGTGTAAACACTGGAAAAGCTGAGGTACCTGCCTATGTTTGTTGATTTTTTTATCCACAACCTGCAAGGTCATTGGAGCAGTTACACTCATTGACACTACTAAGGAGGTCTTCAGTGCTCACATAGACATTTTTACCTCTGTCTTACCATCTGTGTGTGGTGGGATGCATACTCTTTTGTTGAATGGTAAGTTTTGAGGGTAAATCCTTGTCATCTCATGAGGCATCATTGGGATTATAGAAAAAAGTTTAGAGTACTGTTGTTGTTATTGTTTTCATCATTTTCATTGTTTCCATTTACTCTCACTCTTACCTCCTCTCTTAAGCAAATATACATCTACATTCACACATACAAGCATACATACACACAGGCTTAAGACAAATTCTTGGACTGACTCAGAGCAGACCTTGGAAAGAAAGGTAAGTCACTGAGAAGGCAAACAGCAATGAATGAACTTTGACTAATAAACAACTGATTGCTTAACCAGTACATTAAACAAACATTAGTTGGTTACATATTTAACCAACTGACTAAAAATAAAAGAAATGATAATGAACCAGTATATGTATTATTACTATTATTGGTGTAATGGCCCTCCCAATACACAAGATTTGTTTCAACATATGAATTTACATCAAGAATCTTCCTAACCAAATTCAAAAATGAAGTATTTATAATTATTTATTACAATACAAAATTAAGTAATTAAGGTTAAAGGCTGTGTTTACCAAAAATCATCAGGAATATTATGGGATGTTAATCAGAAAACCACTCTTACTGAGTAACAATTTTCCGATTAACATAGCACAATATTCCTGATGATTTGGATAAACACAGCCTTTAAACTAATTTAATTTAACTGAATTAATTATGTATCACAATTATTTAATTATACATTTAATGATGCTCATTCTAATGAAACAAATAGAGAACTCAATTACAATATGAACTATGCCTGAAATTTATGCTTTTCTATTTTTACTCTAAATATATGTATATATATATATGGGTGGGGCACACATACACACACACATATACATACAATCATCTTCATTTTATGTCCGCTTTCCATATTGGCAGGAATTAGACAGTTTTACAATATTTGACCAACTGGAGGACTGAATTTTTTGATGGTTCTTATGACTGGATGCCCTTTCTTAATGCCAACCACTTTACAGACCTTACTGGGAGCTTTTTATATGTACCAACACTTGTGAGCTCACTTTGTAGCTTGCAACACTAAAGAGCCCTATAACTAAAAGGAGAATAGAAGAGAGATTGTTGACTTTAGGTGAAGTGATAAGAGGAATAAATTTATTGTTGTGAGAAGTGATAGTGGTAAGAGTAACAGAGAAGGCATGAAAGAGACTGGAGAAAATGAAAGAAATTAGTATTTAGGGTTAGTGAGAATGAGAAGTATGGAATAGAAAGAGTGATGAGGTCAGTTGTGTAGGGTGCCTAGTATTATCCTACATTGTAAGGGTAAATATGAGGGGGAGGGAACATGAAGGAAAAAGAAATAAGAAAATTTTGGGTAAAGGGTTATTAAAGGAAAGAGAAATGCAAGGGAAAATTTTTTCTTAACCATATAGTTCTAGCTGCTAGGCTTTCAAAGTTCTCCATCACAGCCAAAAAGCAATCAACTACTTCAATAGAGCCATTTGAGTATTACAAGGAATTTATTTTACTAGTATACTGACTGCTAACTACTCTTGTACATCTATCACAAGCAAAGTTTTTATTCACTCTCAGCTTGCTTTTGACTCAACTGCAACTCTTGTGTATCCATAGAGT
This sequence comes from Octopus sinensis, assembly GCF_006345805.1. Taxonomy (NCBI): domain Eukaryota; kingdom Metazoa; phylum Mollusca; class Cephalopoda; order Octopoda; family Octopodidae; genus Octopus; species Octopus sinensis. The sequence goes on along the minus strand of NC_043000.1, from coordinate 73,197,409 downwards.
GCACTGAATCGAATTTCTTCTTGCCCTTTTCCTAATGGCATCAGTCTTGTCTTTTTCCTATTAAATTTAATTTAGTAAAAAAAGAAATTACTACTAAAATTTTAGTTTTTATGACAATTACTTCATGGCCTCTTAATTCTTTTGTTTGCACATATTTTATCAAAATCCTCCACAGTTTCTCTTATAAAGATTAGAGCTCCCATGAGTAACTGGTTTTAAGCACTTCCATTATGACTTGGAGAACTAATACATAGTGGGTGGTTGAGAACTAAACCTTGATGGACAGCTACATGCACCCTAAATTTCTCTAATTCATTTTGCTGACTGCTTCTTAGTACAAAGCTTGCTTCGCTTTCACAAGCCATTTATCTACTCCTAGCTTTTCCAGATCAACAAAAGCTATGTCTCTACGTAGCCTACTCTTTACCTGGCTTACTTTTATCTAAAAGTTTCTCTTGTGGTTGTCTCACTATGTAGAGAGCATTTTGCTGTAATGCAAATCTGAACTTCATTTCCCCTATCTATATATAGAATTGATGTATAAACAATCACAAAAATTTCACTGTAATTAAGAACTCAATTAATAACATGTTACAATGCATTAAATCCATGTGGAACAAAATTGGATAAAATGATCATTGAAAGCAGCACATATAGAATAAATAGCAGAAAAGCATAAATTTTACATACTTTAATTGTGTATGACAACTGTTTCAGTTGCATAAAACATCATTATTTATATAAATATATGATTAAAGAATATGACTGATTAATTTTAAAGTTATGTGTTACCCATATTTACTGGAGAAAAAAAAATTATGATCAGGAAACCATTACTGATTTAAATTTAGACAAGGCAGGGAAAATACTGAAAAGGAGCAAGAAACCACAAACACATACATATACTTAAATCTGTACACACACACACACACATATAAATAAACTCGGGATTAAAATAGTTTATTATTGTTTTACTTGTTTCAGTATTATAACCCTATTTCATTTGGGTCTACACAAGCCACATTTTAAAAGATGAAGAATGTTGCTCTGTAGGCCACGCGTTTCAAATGAGCAAACTCAAAATTGCTATGCAAACTCGCCAGCACTTTTAACATAAGTGTGCAAATTCTCAGCTCAATCCAACCACATATGCACACATATATATACATACACATTAAATATATATGCACATATATATGCATTATATACATACATACATATATATATATATATATATATATACGCATTATGTATACATATATATATATATATATAAATCATATATACTGGAGTAAACACATAAATGTGAAACAAGGTGGAAAAAAGAGTACTCAAATACCAGTGGTAGAGTAATATGCTTTATTTAAAGCAGCAGAAAATTCAACAAAACCTGTTACTCTGAGTTTCACGTTCCCGTTCGTTGGACAGTTTGGCTTCGGCTTCGGAACGGGAACGTGAAACTCAGAGTAACAGGTTTTGTTGAATTTTCTGCTACTTTAAATAAATCATATATATATATATATATTTATACACACACATATACGTATATATAAATTAACATAATAAATATCTGATTAAAAATTTCTGTTATCATTACTGTGCGGTGGTGGTGGACGATAATAATTCACCATTGTAAAAGCCCTGTAGCGGTAATATTTAAACTTCAAGAGAGTGAAATATATTTCCGACACAATATAATTATTTCCTATTTTATTCCTCTCCATTAATCACACTTGCAGCTGTCAACGCTTTCTCTCTATAGATACAGAAAGACGTAAAGAGAGAGAGAGAGGCTGGGGAGAAAGAGCAACAGAGAGACAGCGAATAAAAAGAGGGTAAGAGAGTGAGTAGAAGCTGTCAAAAGCCATTATAGAAATAAAGAGGAGGGAAGAGGGAAAGAGAGAGATGGAAAAAGAAAGGGTGATAACCGTAATAGAGAAACAACAAACACTTGTCAAAGTCCATTTAAAGACAATGAATTTTCACTCTTTTTGCCATAGCAACCACATCTTTCTAGCTTGCGAATTTTAACCATCGCAGGTCTCATCCTCACCATGCATTTAGTATCCCTGCCAATTTTCAGCTCGATCCTAGCCTCGGTTTGGCTGCCATTTACCGTCAAAACAAAATGTGCATACAATTTTCGTCCAAGGACTGTTTTATAGATATATAGATAAATGGAGTTTAACGCAGGTGTAATTCAACTACTTTTACTTCTGACACATGTGTGATTTTTTGCTACCCTGGTAACTATTTATCTATTTTTCCGTTTTAATTGTGAACAAGGGAAAAATACACACATCTCTCTCTCTCTCTCTCTCTCTCTCTCTATATATATATATATATATATATATATATATATATATATATATATATATAGGTAGAGGTTGGGGTCCACCAGGGTTCAGTCCTCAGGTCCCTCCTGTTTATCATAGTCCTCCAGGCAATAACGGAGGAATTCCAGACAGGATGCCCCTGAGAGCTCCTCTATGCTGATGACCTTGCTCTAATCGCTGAGTCGCTATCAGAACTAGAGGAGAAGTTTCAAGTGTGGAAACAAGGATTAGAATCGAAGGGCCTTAGAATCAACCTAGCTAAAACCAGTCCTAATAAGTAGGAAGGCAGGCAAACCACAAATTCCTTCAGGTAGATGGCCCTACTCGATCTGTAGTAGAGGTGTAGGTAGAAACTCTATAAGATGTACCCAGTGTATAAGAGGTGCAGTAATATCAAAGGAAGGCTAACTGGGAAGATAGTTTTTGTATGTGGCAGATTCTCGGGGGCGATAAACACTGAAAATGCGCAGAGACCAACTTCTGCCACATTCCAGGGAGAAAAACTAGAAGTAGTTGATAGCTTCCGTTATCTAGGTGACCAAATCAGTAGTAGAGGAGGGTGCACTGAAAGTGTAGCTGCTAGAATAAGAATAGCTTGGGCAAAGTTCAGAGAGCTCTTACCTCTGTTGGTGACAAAGGGTCTCTTGCTCAGAGTAAAAGGTAGACTGTATGATGCATGTGTACGAACAGCCATGCTACATGGCAGTGAAACATGGGCTGTGACTGCTGAGGATATGCGTAAGCTCGCAAAGAATGAAGCCAGTATGATCCGATGGATGTGTAATGTCAGTGTGCATACTCAACAGAGTGTAAGTACCTTGAGAGAAAAGTTGGACCTAAGAAGCATTAGATGTGGTGTGCAAGAGAGACGACTGCGCTGGTATGGTCATGTGGCGAGAATGGATGAGGATAGCTGTGTGAAAAAGTGCCACACCCTAGCTGTTGATGGAACCTGTGGAAGAGGTAGACCCAGGAAGACCTGGGATGAAGTGGTGAAGCACAACCTTCGAACATTGGGCCTCACCAAGGAAATGACTAGCGACCGAGACCTTTGGAAATATGCTGTGCTCGAGAAGACCCGGCAAACCAGATGAAACCATAACCCGTGGCCTATGCCAGGAGCATAACACGCCCTCTTATGTGTAGCTTTTCCTTCTTTGGTCACTAAACTCTGCTTGCGAAGACCTGTTGAGGCAAGTGAAATCAAATCAAAATCAAAATCACTTCGATGACTGGCATCTGTGCTAGCGGGGTGCAAAGAGCACCATACGAGTGTGATAGTTGACAGAGCGGCTATTCGAGTATGATCGTTACCAGCGTCGCCTTACTGGTACTTATGCCTGTGCTAGTAGGGTGCCAAGAACACCACCCAAGCATGATTGTTGCCAGAGCAGCCAACTGGTTTCCATACCCGTGGCACGTAAAAGGGCATCCAGCTGTAGAAACTCTGCCAGATCAAGACTGGAGCCTGGTGCAGCCATCTGGTTGCCAGCCCTCAGTCAAAATCATCCAACCCATGCTAGCATGGAAAATGGAAGTTAAATGATGATGATGATGATATATATATATATGTATATATATATATATATATGTATATTGGAAACTTAAAAGTTATGGCCAGAGTGACCATTGGTTTCACACTTATAAAGCACTTAGCAGTATAGGCAACTCATCAGATTCAAATGGCTGAAAGTGCATAACCTCTCTAAAACTGGAGGAAGAAATGCGTAATGGTTATTTGGTTTTGGGCTGCAGGTGGGATGGAGTTATCCCCTTACTTTGGTTCCAGCCATGGTGATATTCGAAGGAACTTTTGTAGGACTATTCAATGAATGAGGAATCCCAAGTCTGAAGTAGGAAACATTTTAGATGAGGTCAATGATTGGATACTTCTTTCCTGGAGTTTAAAAAAGGTTAGAGGCAAAGTCTGGTTTATGATACTTCTACTCTGTTGGTTATACCTAGACTATGTTATGTTACCTTCTAAAACCCTATATAGGTTTTTAGTTTTATCAGAAAAGAGTAAGGAGAGTCAGAGTTTTTTAGTAGTCATAAGTCAAAATGGAGTTTGTGCTGAAATGAGAAAGAGGAATTATGGAATTTCAGCTTGGGGATGTGTGAGTTCAAACTGCATACCAACATGATTTTACACACAGTTCACCTCTATCTCTTCAAAGAAGACGATCATATATACATGAAAGAGAGAGAGAGAGAAAGATAGAAATTCAGCATATTTTAGAGCAATACACACACACATATACGTATTGTTTACTGTACACAATAGTACAATAGTATATAGTTAGAGCTACTAATAGTTTCATACATTCAAGAAGTCATTTAGGCAGGTTTTGAAACACGCTTTGTGTCACCAAGTAATCTTCCTTTAAGGTCACACCATCTAGCTTTATGGTCAAAGGGGACATAACTTTAATACCTGTTTCTCTTTCCATTTTTCTTTCATCGTTCCACCTTCATCTTGTTTTTTTGTCCAGATTTTGCCCAGATCCTAAAGTTTACTAGAAAACACTAGTCATGTTTTAAAATTTGCCTTGATTATTTTTTTCATAACTGTATACTGTGTACATTAAACAATATTTATCTCTCACCAGATGGAGTACTTTTTTTGTTGATCTTATCTTAACAGTAAAATAGACTATATATATATATGTGTGTGTGTGTGTATTGTTATAGTATGGGATGGTCATTTTCTTTTTGCCAAATAAACACAGACACTATATATTCATTCTTCACTTCTTTATTACTGTTTTTATCTTAACTCGTCCATTGTTCAGAAATCTTTCACCACACATTTGTGACCTCTTCGGTGACACTTTCCCTCCTTGTATATGCTTATACACACACAGGTTGGCACATAACTGTAAAACAATATGTAAAAAATAGTACTTGAATAGCATTCTGTTTTTGAAAAATTAACCAATCAAATTAAAGGCTTGTTCGTTATACAACAAACTAAATATATTACTTGCACAATTATAATCTAAATTTCAGTATTCATCATAACTGTCTGACAAATGGGAATGTGAATCTCTGAGTAAGAGTTGTGTGAATATTTTGCACCTTTTATAATAAAATATATATATATATAATCAAAATAAGCAACAAGGTGCCTCAACTTAAGTACCATATTCTGGTGCCTCAACTTGTATATATGTATGTATGTATCATCATCATCATCGCTTAATGTCCGCTTTCCATGCTAGCATGGGTTGGACGATTTGACTGAGGACTGGCAAACCAGATGGCTGTGCCTGGCTCCAATCTGATCTGGCAGAGTTTCTACAGCTGGATGCCCTTCCTAACGCTGACCACTCCGAGAGTGTAGTGGGTGCTTTTACGTTCCACCGGCAGAAGGGCCTGTCTGGCAGTACTGGCAACGGTCACACTCGAAATGGTGTTTTTTTACATGCCACCTGCACAGGAGTCAGTCCAGTGGCATTGGCAACGACCTCGCTCGAATGTTTTGTTCACGTGCCAGTAAGGCGACGCTGGTAACGATTGCATTCAAATGGTGCTTTTTACGTGCCACTGGCATGGAAGCCAGACAGCTGCTCTGGCAGTGATCATACTCAGATGGAGCTGTTAGCGCTCCACTGGCACAAGTGCCAGTCATTGAATTTGGTTCAATTTCGATTTCACTTGCCCCAGATAGTTGCAACTTAATTTCAAGTAATGCCATCACCTGATTGTTCTTTGCCTCACCATACGAGAACAATCTTTCAGTTTCCTCATCTTCTTTCCCTGGATTGTCTCTTGTCTTTCTGCCTGTCTAAATTTTATTCTAAAATCATTAATCCCTAGCCTATGTTAGGTGGTATATTCTTCAGAAGGAAATACTTGGTATTTACAATCATCAGCACATCTCATTTTCTAGAGAGAATGAAGTCTATCTGACTTGCATATTCACCTGATTCAAAGGTATCAGTTGGCTCATTGGTTTCCTGAAATTTATATTGCAGACAGTTTATTTCACAGAGCTCAAGAAACCAGTTGTCATGTACTTTTAAGTAGCCATCTTGGTACTGTCCAACATACTCTTTGAAATCATCATCCTCTGCCTCTGCTCTAACATCTCTACAATCGCACTATATCTACCTTTCACTGTACTATCATTAATAGATGCATCGCAAATTTTTACCTGATAAGAGAATAACCTGTGGTAGGAGGGCTGATGCTTGTGGTCCCTTTTCTTCACTTTAAAGGAAATGTATAATCACTTGATGACATTCAATGGGTTCTTGCACATGGCCAGATGTTTTCTCCTGACCTCTCCACTACCATATGCAGCATTAGCATGCTGGGTGTTAACCCTGAATATGCAGTTAAGGATTTTCATTGAATTAGAGTTGCCATTACTTCTTGATACACCAAACGTTTTGGCTGTTTTCATTACGCTAGTGCCTGCCATACTAACACCAACAATTTGACCTCTTTGAAAGTCTGATAGATCTGTTATTTTTATGAATTTTAATTACCTTTTTCTGATGGTATCTGAAAAGAAACAGCAATTTTAGCAAAACATATTAAGCAACACTAATAATAAATCAAAAACCATAAAAATAAGCAAGCAGTTTTATAGATATTTCAAAATTAGGATGCTATGATACTAGGTGATTTCATTATTTTGTCCAACCCCTGTATATGTGTGTGTGTTTGTGTGTGTAGTCAACCTAGCTAAAACCAAGAGGGTGTGAGCATGATATTCTATTTTGCCCCATGTGAAAAAATGACAAGTTTCTTTTTAACACAAATGAAGTTGAAATTGCTGATAAAGCAGACTGTTTCAAGAAAGAACTCTTGAAAACCCATTCTGTCAATACCAAGAACTGCAGCAACAACAACAAAGTAGCAATGATTAAAGAACAGACAAACAAGCCAGTACAATGGTAATTAAAAACATCAGTCTCTCTTTTGCTAGTGCCACCAAGTCCTCTCTGCAAAGAGTAAATTTCTGAGGCAGAAATCAAAAATGTCAAGCAATTAGTCAAATGAGATAGACAAAATGTCTGACTCAACAGTCCAGTTGACGCCATCCGAAATATAATACATCACATAGTGACATACTGTACAATTGGAATGAAGTCAAGAAGAGTGAAAAGAGCACTGTGATTCAAATCTAAAAGACATTAGGTTCCATTTGAAACCCAAAAGAATATAAACAAAGGGGAAGGGCTACGGAACAGTGGAAGTGAGATTTCAAACAGTAGGAAGTGAAAACTTACTCTCTAAATTTTCCGAAAAGTGGGGATCTCTTGTTAATTTCTTACTACTACAGAAACTAGTAAGAATCATGGCCAGAAACAGCCATTCCTTGGCTAATTGCTGTGGCCATGGTAGACATTAAGGAAAACACAAAAATCTTCAAAGTCTACCAGACCCAAAAAGAGAAGTGGTTGAGAATGGGAGTAGGACTTCTCATCCAAACTATTCAGAAAAATGTGGATGCCATCCATCCCAGACCACATACATACTGGTTAGTGTAGAAGGAAGGAAGGCTAGGTGTCACATCTGCCTTTCAGCAACACACCTAAGAGCCTTCTGTCCTAAAATGAAGAAAAAGATAAGAAACTCTCTCTTCTCCCAACACCAAGGAATCTACCAACAACAGCCACCAAAGCCCATAAAGCAACATGAACACCATTACCAACAGTACAAGTTGTCATATCAACAACAGCAGCAAAAATTCAGCAACAACAACAGCCACTGTAACACCAATTCCAACCATAGCAACGATAGATTCCCCTAGTCACTTCTCAACTTCAGGACAAGATTCCATGTCTCAGTCCAAGTAATCATACATGACATGTAGCGGGTCTGATTAGTGGAAGACAGAAACTAAACAAAGGAAAAAAGACAAAACAAAAAGAAAACCTCATCCCCACAAAAAGTGGTGAGGAAAACAAATAAAAGCTGCAAGACAAAAAAACACATGAAACAAGCACTACATCCACACTGCAGCCACAAACACTTAAAACACCACCACAACCACCAACATCACAAACACAACTCATCCCAAATACACAACAACAACAACAAAAGCAAACACAAAGTAAATAAAGTAGCATTACAAACTACATTACAAAATTTAATGAATTACAAGAAAACTCACACCAGCATAACACAGACAAATTTTACAACACCCACTATCATGCTACCTACACACATACAAATCATTTGAACACTACAAGACACATACACAAACCTAAAAGCTAAATTTCCACATGAAATCAGTGACTTTGAGGGAACATCACCAAGCAAATATGTGGTGATCTGTTGGTGGAAACACCCCATTCAAACCAGAGAGCTAGACAAACTGCCCCTTCACACAAACCAAGTAAGTTTTACTTCTTATCTCCATAATATGGCAACCAGATTTCTTCAGGCATCTGGAAACTTTTCTGGGAGTATCTCATTCTCTAGTGTTAATGGTAGACTGGATTGGAATCTTAGACACATGCTGGAATTGTGTGGATTTAGCAGACAGGGGTGGAGAGTGTAAAAACATTGCAAAACTTCTCAGATGATTCCAACTGTCTGACAGGTATCCACTGGATTTCCTTGACATGCCAATGTGGAGCTGGTCAAAATGCATAAGGTCATCAAGATCATATCTAGATAGGGTATTCTGAAGGGAATGTTTTTCCTTTTATGGGTGTAACTCATGGATATTTATTTTACATTTGTGTGGAAACAAAAGTTACGTATATTTTCCCAATTTGAAAATTACACCAATAGCAGAAAGGTCTGAATTAAAATAAACTTATTGGCACAAAGCAATGGAATTTCATCTTGTTTCTATGACCTGCAAAGATACATGTAGCAGCAACGATAGTGACAACAATAGCAACAGCAACAACAATAATGTTAATGTGTACAAGAGCCATAGCACCAGCAACAACAACAATAGTGAAAACAATTGTTGCAGTAGTAATAACAACAAAAACTGTATGAAAAATAACAACATAAAAAAACACACAACAATAACTTAATTTTTTTCAAGGGCAGTTAGCCAGTAGATTATGCATTCAGTGCAAGATCTGAAAAATAAAGTCTTCCAGTACAAAAATGAGGTGTAAAACCAGGTGTTATGTCCCTTAGTGAGACAGAAAAAACTAATTTTTCCTCCTCTCTCTTAGGAAGCACAAGCACTTTTACACACATAACAGGAATCTTCCACCTACCAAATTCAACCAAACGGCTTTGGTCAGCCCAAGGCTATAGCAGAAGACACTTGCTCAAGGTACCATGCAGTGGAACTGTACCAGAAGCCATGTAGCTTCCTAACCACACAGCCTGCATATGCAAAACCATTGTGTAAATGTGCTTCTTACAAGGAGGGAAAACTTAAATTTCCTACTCTGGCAAACACAGAAAAATGCCTCCAAGATGTGTGGTCCTTTGTATTATACATATATAAAGGAAAGACATATGAGTTGTTAGCTGCTATATATAGCAGTGAGCAAGAAGCCAGAAGAATGTCTACAATCACTTGCATATCCCAAACTTTATAATTATTCCACATTATATGGGTAAAAGGTAGACTTGAAATCTGGCCAAGAAGAGAAAGAGGAGATTGTGTACATAAAGTCCACCTCACAACTGAACAAGACTGAAATTCTTATGGTATTCCAGATATAAACGTCTCCTGAAGAAATAAATCACATTCCTGAAAATTCTCTGTTTCTAGGAATGCAAGCAGATGTCACTGTTTATAGAGGGGAAAATCCTAAATGTTTAGTGTATGGGAATACTAACCACTTGTGGTAGAGAAAACATGCTACAATCAACTTCACAAGAAAAATCTCTTCCTCAAACTTAAGGTGAGAACACTACAACTAGCACACAGATAGATGGATGAATGTTGTTTGACCCTACAATGACCCATCAATTTCAGGCTTTTGTACTTGCAATTGAAACATACACATGCACAGGTATGCATACACAAGCAAACATGCACTGACACATATTGCTGCTCTCTAAAGTTATCTTTCTGTTCATTTGGTAGTTGGTAGTCATTTGGTACACTGGTCATATTTGCCAAAAATAGGTGAGACTGTTTGGCTTCTGAAATTTTAATGTTTTAATTATATAATTTTCTGTTTCATGTAACATTACTGTAGAATATGACTTGTTCACATTTTTGTTTTCTATTTAACCTAATCTCTCCCTTTTTTTTCTTTTTTTATATTTTCATCATCGTCAGAATTGTAAGCTCAAATATCACTACCTGGTTGTTTGAAGTTCAGAGAGATCCATGAAATACACAATCCCTTTTCAAATCTATCATTTTTCTGAAGCATTTAATGGCACTTTGTTTCTATAGCCTCACAGAACTGAAATGTAATTTTGAAGTAATGAAATGGAAACAAAACCTTTAATCTTTAATCCTCAGTTTGCTGTTAATCACTTGAACCCTTTTCTGTTAACATTTCATTTACTTTGGTTGCAGACCTACTTACTTGTACCAGATGTAAGAATTACAGGAGTATGTGTAAACAGTCTGGCTTTGGTTATGCCTGTGGCTTGATTAAATGAAATGGGTTTACATGGCTGTTGTAGGTTCCTGTTTTGTTTTTGAGACTATTTGCTCCTTGCTTTTATTCAGATATTTTCACACAGAATATTCAGCTGTCTCCAAAAACATTTCCAAAGAAGGAAGTGAAAAAAATGCTACAGTATTAGCAAAGACTCAGCACCTTGCAGAACTTTTCTTTGCTCCTAAAAAGGTAAACTTAGAAACTAAGCTTAATAAACAAATCAGTTTCTCTTTTGAAAAACTAGCTGCAATCCCATGTGCATCTGCAAAAATAGGAGAAAGACATCAACTCAAGAAACTGAAGATGAAGAATCACTGCATCCTACTGATAGGGATAGCTAAGTGCCATCTTAGGATCTAGACCAAACCAAGTAGTTTTCTGTCAGAGAAAAGTATGTGTCCATGAAACCAGAATCTTCACACCATTATAAACAAAGGTGAAGGCAAGCTGGATGGGCACTATCATTATTTTTAAAATTCTGTTTTATACTATTTGTGACGATGGTGATCAGCATTTGAAAAAGTGGATCCAGTACAGCCCATCAAGAAGTGCAGTTTATTGCTTTTACTGAACTTTGATATCAAGTTGCCATGACAGGTTTTCTGACAAGGATAGCTCTAGTTATTGGAAAAATAGCAGAAGAGAATATAAAAACACATGATCAAAGTCAAAGTCACAGGGATTTTGTGTTGCAGCTCAATATTTTGTGTAAGGAGTGTTCACATATTTGTAAGGAGTTGGAAAAACAAGTGCAGGTAAATAAATACTGGACTGAAATATCATGCTGTGTTGTGGATATGGCAATATTTCTAGCTGAGAGAGGCCTGGCATTTAGGGTTAGTGAAGAGATCATAGAATCTAAGCACAATGGAAATTTGGAGAAATTACAGAACTTATTGCACAATTTAATCCATTTCTAGTGAGTCACTTGAAAGAGTTTGGAAATCCCAGAAATGGTAAGCAGTCATACTTATCTCTGCTACCATCTATGAAAAAATTATTCTGTTAAATGTAAAATATATAAATAATATTGTAGCAGAACTTAAAACTTCTAAGTATTTGTCAGACTGTGCTCATGTTGATCAACTAACAGTTATTGTGTGATACACTGTTTCCAGAATGCTGATAGAAAGGTTTTCAAATTTCATTCAGACTGGTTCTCATAAAGCAGAAACAGTGGCTATATCTGAGTTAGGATTTCTTAGAAAATAGGGTATAAGTTTTGAAGACTCCAAGGACAGTCCTATAACAGCACCAGTAATATATCCAATCACTGCAGAGGAATGTGAACCAGATTTAAGAAAAAGAACTTGGCTACAGTTTTCGTTCCTTGTGCAGCTCATTTGTTAATTCATGTTGGATAATGCTACTGCTTCTTGCTGTGTTGAAGCTGTTAGCTATTTTGGCTTCATACAAAAGCTATACACTTTTTTCTGTGTTAATGCATTGATGGGCAGATTTAATAAAATTTTTAGAAGGAAATAAAAGAGAACTAACCTTGAAGTCATTGTCAAAAATTCATTGGTCAGCAAGAGCATATGCTACTGAACCACTTGTTGATGGATATAACTGCATTCAAAATGCACTCAGTTATTGAAGCTGAGTTACAGCAAACACCTGAAGCAAGATCTGTATGTATGTATGTATGTAAGAAAGTAAGTATGTTTTAAAGTCTTCTACATGAAGTTTTTGGTCTGGTAACCTCTACTTTTGTTCTTCTGGAGTCCAAGGATAACACTACTATCATCAAAGAACTAGCAAAAGCTCTGCAGCAATGGCAAGAACACTTCATTAATTTATTTGACTGTGAATCAATTACCATCTTATGATGAGGTGAAAATGGTTCTCAAAAAGTTAAATACTGGTAGAGTACCTAACTGAGATAATTTTGCTGTTGAACTGCTGAAGGCTGGAAGCAAAAAGGTTACTCATGTAGTATTTAATCTCATTACCAAGTGCTGAACTGGAACCCTTATACCAAAAGATTAGAGTGATGACATTTTAGTGTTTTTGTTCAAGGGAAAAAGGAATTTGTGACCAGCACTGTGGCATCACACTCCCGGAAGCTGTTGGCAAAGTGCTTGCCAGACTTTTGTTGAATAGACAGATGGAAGATATTTGTCCTATAGTCGTCCCTGAATCATAAAGTGGCTTTAGATCAGGTAGAGGAACAATTGACATGATATTTTCTGCAAGAAACATACAAGAGAAATGCAGGTGTCTTTATATCAAGTCTTTACTTAATGAAAGCATTTGATGCAGTTAACAGAGGTGCACTGTGGACAATCCTGGGAATGATTGTCAGTATGTTTAAGCAGTTGCACAAAGACACAAAGGCTTGGACTGCCTTTATCAGAAAACTGTTTCATGAAACTGATTGACAATGGAGTAAAGCAAGGTGAAATTCTTGCTCTCACACACTTTTTGGTATTCTTTGCTGTCCTGCTTACACATGCATTCCATGACTGTGATAAGGGTGTCTTCTTGCAGTTCAGAACTACTGGAAGAGTCTTCAACTTGAGACGGTTCAGCATCAATTCAAAAACAACTTTGGACAGGAAACACCTTTACAAAGATAGTGTTGACTTCATGGCTCACAATATGGATTGTTTTGATACTTCATCTTTGGATTTAAAATAATTCTGAAAAAAAAAACCAAGGTAATGTTCACACATGAACCAGGTGAACTATACATTGAGCCAGGTATTTTAGTATATGGTACAAGATTAGATGTAGTTTATGCTGGTAGCATGTTGTCAAGAGTTGACTCCCTAGATGCAAAAATACATCTACACATTCAGAAAGCATCTGTAGCATTTGTGAAACTTGAAAAGAGAGTCTGGGCAAATTACAGCATTACCAAAGAGACTAAGCAGAGCATTTACAAAACATGCCTATCAATATTTCAGTTGTATTCTTCTGAAACATCAACAGTACACCCTTGGCATCTGAAGTTGCTTGAACATGCACCAAAAATGTTTGAGACACATACTTAATATTAAGGGGCAAACTAAAACACCTGACACAGAAGTCCTTGCAAAGATAGAATTTGTATTCTACGGTGAGCTGTGCTCTGGAAAGTATCCTCAGCACAGACCACAAAATGATACAAAGACTACATAAAAGGCAACCTGAAGGACCTGCAAATCAATATAAAGAACTGGACGGGAAGAACTAGCTTCAGAAAAGTTGAGTGGAAGAAGCATATAAGGAAAGTTTGTAAAACTTTTGAAGAAGGTTGCCTTGTATGCAAAACCCTAAAATACTGACTTCAGAGAGACTGTCTTCAGAAACCCCAATGAGAACATAAAATGTTGATCATGTGGCCATGTACTCCTTTCCAAGGTTGAATATGTCAACCATCTAAAGTCTGATGAAAGATCAATTATATGCAACATTCTTCCTTTTTGACTAATTGATTCAACATGTATAGTGTATGAAAGGGTTTGCAAGTTGATTTCATGACTGATATGGTGATTCACATAGGTCTTATCTTACAAAGTGATTCAATCAATCCATAGTCAGTCACCTATATTTCAAATCATGTAGATCTGCAGTGGGACTGAATAGTTATCTGAGAGGTCATAGATAGTCAGAAATGCCATTGACAACGAAGAAGCTCAGAGAGATGTTAATCATCTGTGAAATTGGAGTAATTACCATTAGTCCCTTTCTAATACCCAGGTGAGACTCAATGTTACAGCCCTGGCTAGGCCTATACAGTCATTGAAGGAAATTACAACATGAAATTGAGAATCCTGGAGGAGTGTATGGTATGCTTTATTTTAACAGTAGCAGAAAGTGCAGGCTATGTATAGCTGAGAAAAATATTTCATTAAAAAACTCTTAAATACCTGTCTAAACATCTGGACTGAAACGTCATGAGAGAAAATATGTGATGGCTTACTTACAAACTCTAGTATAATTATAAATGCTAGGACCTCCACTATTGGTCCTTCCTCTATCATATCCTGAGGACCCATACACATACTAATATGCACTCACCCATGGGGTTAAAGATATGAGCACCTGCCAAATCCTCCCCCACACACACACACATATTAACCCCTTCAGCCCCACCACACACTTGTTAATCCACCACATTTTTTATGAAACACCAGTCACTCTGGTTTTGGTAACATAGCCCTTCTTTTTGAAAAACTTATTAGTTGCACAGTTCTAAACAAGTACATCACTACATATTTCCAGCTTACAACATACATTATTCTCTTTCTTCACCTATCTCTCTCACTCCATCTTCCATATCCTACCCTCTCATTCTCTCATCCTTCACCATTCCGTTCAGGCTGTGTTTCTGTTCAGTCTTACCAGCAGACATATACATGCCATTTCTCTTCTATTATTCCCTTCTCTACCACCCTCTTTCTCATATCACTCTGTTCCTTCCACTATGTGAGTAAAATATGTGAGTGAGACATGGTGTATGACTTAACTCCAAATAAGAACCAACTCAGACCAGCCTATCCCAGTATGGAAAATGGATGCAAAATGATGAACATGATGATATCTTGCTTTTGTCTTTTTTCTTATTTGCCATCTTTATTATTTCGAAATTTTCTGTAACTTGATATCTTTAAATCTAGGTAAATTTGATTCCAAAATTTCCTACAAGAATTGTCAATGTGAATATATAATATTTGTTCATTCAAATTAATTTCATTTCTGTATTCCATTTTATTTTGTATCCCCATATTTTTCAGGCTAACCTAACATTACAAATTTTAATGATGGCAGTGAAACTATCCAACAGCTCTGATGGTTGGTCTCTTTATTGGACTGATATAAAAATGGACAACTTAGCTGTAAACTCAAAAGGTCAGGTGAAAATTGTGGATGTTGAGAATATCATTGTGGTTGACAGACTAGAGCTAGCAAAATGTAAGTTCTATAAATTCAAGTATTTTTTCAATAACATAAATTGTCATTTTGATTCTGAACTCTCTCCATCCCACTTCTCTTTCTGGAAGTAGTAGAAAAATTATGAGCACAACACTAATGAGTTAATTTGCATTCTCTCCTCTTTAGCCAAGCAACCTACACCTTATCTAGGAAAGTTTGATTGCCATAGTAAAACTGATACATATACATATTGTATAATGGTAAAGACAAGTCAGTCATCTTAATCCTTAAGTTCTTGCCTCACTAAACTCATTCTTACATTAAACTGCTTCTTTTTTACAAGAGAGTTCTGTCATCAGGTTGCTGAAATGCTCATCAGCACAAAGATAACTTCTAATTAAACTAACCTATCTTGATGCTCTAATTTTTGCTCAGTAACTGGACCAACTATTAATCTATTCAGTCTTTATATTCATGCCATTTTACTCACCAAGGACTTGCACACCTTTGTTTCCTTTGCAAATGTCCTCCACTCTACACTGGAATTCACTTTCAACATCTTGGATACCTCCAGCAATTTCTCAGATATCTGTTTCTATCACCAACCTTAACTCTCTGCCTTTTTATACAAACCATCCCCTTCTTTCAGTGACTATGATTTTAAAATCAAATCAAAAGGCACCACTTTCTGCTTGCTTGGGTGTATCCTAATCCTGCAGTCAAGTCCAAGCTTTCAACCATATCACTGACCTTCTTCCCCATACATGTCTACTCATGAAAAATAGTCCTTCCATCTTCCACTCCATTACCCTTCTGCTCTACTATATCACCTTTCACACTTCAACTCTGCCACTACCTTCCACTCTTTTCCATCAACTTCCACATCTCTCCTTTAAATGTAACAAAAACCTACAGGAGTGGCTGTGTGGTAAGAAGCTTGCTTCCTAACCACATGGTTCCAGGTTCAGTCCCACTGCATGGCACCTTAGGCAAGTGTCTTCTATAGCCTTGGACTGAACAAAGCCTTGTGAGTGGATTCAGTAGACAGAAACTGAAAGAAGCTCTTCATGTGTGTGTGTGTGTGTTTGTGTATTTGTGTGTTTGTGTTTGTCCCCCCACCATTGCTTGACAACCAATGTTGGTATGTTTACATCCTAGTAACTTAGTAGTTCAGCAAAAGAGACCGATAGAATAAGTACTAGGCTTACAAAGAATAAGTCCTGGGGTCGATTTATTCAACTAAAGGTGGCACTCCAGCATGGCTGCAGTCAAATAACTGAAACAAGTAAGAGAGTAAAGAGTATATCCTCCTAATCAAGGGGTTCTCTGTTCTGGCTACTTTTATTGCATCTCTGCTAATTTAGCATGCTATATCACATGCTTTTACTGTAATGCTTTGTATAGAGGTGAAACCACTTGCTACCTGAGTAATTGGTTCCAGAAACATCACCTTTGTATCTAAAATAAAATCCAGAATTTTCTGAAACCTGTAGCTTGCTATTTTACTTCCTCACCTCCTCCTCTTTCTCTATCTTTAGAGTTTTCCAACACCAAGTTCTGAAGACTCTCAGTCAGCTTACAATGTCTACATCAATGGCTTGATAGTCTGGCTAATAGCTCTAACACAAATCACTTTGCTCTTTCCCTTATCCCTTACCCCATTTTATTACCCTTATTTCACACATCTCTAATTTATAGTGATTACTTTTTCCTCCTCTTTCTTTCTATATAATTTATTCACATTCCTTTTGGACTTCCATCTTGTATTACTTCAACATTACATTCCAATGGAGCATTATAGCTCAAAGCAAAAGTTTTTCGCTTTTTTTCATTTGTCATGTGAACCAAATTTATTGACACCCAACAAACTTGCTTGGATTAACCATTACCATTATTACTAATGTAGACCCTCATCAGGTTTCTTGGATTTTAGACATTTACCTACATATTATCCACTTTGCTTTGACAGCTTTCTCTTATCTCACATATAAGAGCTTAAATCTACTAGAAGCTACAGTATCTCATTTTCACTGATTTCACATTCTTAGTGCCTTTCCTGCATAGTGAACTAATTTTCTCTTTAGATGTGCCTGCTACCTTAGCCTTTGTGACTCATTCTTATTACCTTTAAACTTCAAAAGATTCTGTAATTAAAAACAATATCATTAAGATGCAAAATGCCCTATGTCTCTGAATCATTAAATTCTTGTCATCTGTATTTATGATAGTTCTCAAGGGTCTGGCACAACCAGTTATTCTGCTATTTCTCCATTTGAATTTCCAAATAATTATTGTTCCTCATCTTCAAAACTAGTGATTCGTACTTTTTGTGATTTTGATATTTCTGTTGTTCCAGTGAAACCCCCTGGATGGAACCAACCAGCAGAGAGTGTCTATGATGAATGTGATTCAGATTGCATTAGTTTCTCTGACAAACAGTTATGTTTGCATTTAGATGCAGACCACAATTATTATGGTGTTTGTCGCAGCCTGCTATCTAAGTATGCATACTCTGGTGCTACTACATATGGTCTCTTACATCACATACCTTGGAACATTGAGCAAAAGTGGTTTTTAGGTGATCTTATCAAAGAATGTATGCAACCATCAATCAAAGGTCAACGGCAGATAGTAACAGACAAACTTATCAGGTCTCTTCAAAAAATTATTTCTAGAGCATGATTTACTAGTGAAAAGAAAATAATAAAATATTTTTGCAGCTTTATTTTACATTCTTCATTTTAAAATTTGACTTCAACAAAAATATGGTTTTATGATTTCTCAATTTGTTTTCAGAAATCTATCTTTTTTTAAGCTACTTCAAGTCAGGGGATTTCAAGCTTATAAAACCATTCTCAATGGTATCTTTATCTTATTTTATTTATTTTATAATTAGCTTGATGTAATGTTTGTATTGATCGATTAAATGGAGCCACTGATACCTGGACATCCTCGTCACTTACTTGCTCTTTATTCACCTAACTTCGAGTTGTGCAGACAATACTTACTGGACTGACTTGGTACCTCAACCTAATTCAACTGAATATATATCCTGTTGCCACCAACACCACTTCCATCACTGGTTCCAACCAACAAACTGTACTCATTTACTGCATTAAATGCAACCTCTGTGGGATGCTTTATGTAGGTCAGACGGGCCGCCGACTGGCCAACCGGTTCACCGAACATCTAGGGGATGTTCGGCTACATTCCAACTCTTCCGTCGCTCGTCACTTCCACTTGGCCAACCATTCCCCCACTAACATCTGTGTTTGGTAATATAGCATAAATACGGACATAGCAGATAACAGCTAACCTTCAGCTGCTTTGGCCCTGTTATGTCCACTCCTCTGATTTGTTGGTATTGGCGCAATTTGTTTCTTGCTGTATTATGCGCCACTGTGCAACCCAACCAATCACAACCTTCTGATAAGGTCCCGTGACACAGTCTTCTAAATTCTCTGCTGGAGCCTATAATTTGCTATAAGACACAGCGATTGATCAAATCAAGCATCTTTGGTTCTAGTGCTTCTAAGGACTAACCTCTGACCACAGAGCACCCAGCGACAGACAACCAGTTCCAGCAACAGACAGCGACTACACTAACACGAACAGTATTTCCGGACCTCCACCTACATCGCCTTCATCTTAACATCACCTCCATCTCTGTTGCCTTCATCTTAACGATACCTCCATCTCCATCATCTTAAAGACACCAACAGCAACTTTGTCTAGGTTTAACTTCTCACTTTTTGTGAATATTTCACCATGGTTAACAGTAAGCTCAACCTGTGAATACTTTCTGTGCAACGTAACCCAGCACAGCATAGAAGCCACAACCGCTACACGACATGTGTTCAACCGGCTCTGCAATTGTCGCCTCAGCTTCTTTGTTACAGAACGTCTACTATTGCGTTCATTACTATGAACTGATATTTATCTTCATTGTGTCTGAACTATTTCTAGTGTCCTGTTATAGACATCTTTCTATGCTCTGTATTTTATCTCAAACACATACACCCTTGTTTGTACACACATACACATTATTGTATGCTTGACGGTCTGTCTATTATTATCATTCTTATCATATATGTACTTACTGGCGCACACACAGATACACTCTGCTAACACACATACACATTATGTATGCTTGACATCCTGTCTATTATTGTTCTTATGTATTTATGACGCACACATGGACACACACTCTGCTAGCATCTAAATAAAACCTTTCTCTTAAACTTTCTAACCGTTGTGTCATCTTTCTCTTTTCCTTTCTGGCACTCTTATTCATTTATTCCATTTTGGCTTTTATTGTAAGGCGACCGTGTGGTGTTTAAAGGAGTCATTCATTCGTCACCTCTCCCTTTCGCACGGTCGTTCTACAGAATCCATAACTATCAAAATATATTTCTATATATCTCAAATAATATTTATTTCTTTATTGCCCACAAGGGGCTAAACACAGAGGGGACAAACAAGGACAATCAAGGGGAGTAAATCAATTACATGACTCCAGTGTGCAACTTGTACTTATTTAATCGACCCTGAAAGGATGAAAGGCAAAGCCAACCTCAGCAGAATTTGAACTCAGATCATAATGGCAGACGAAATACCATTAAGCATTTCACCCCGTGTGCTAATGATTCTGCCAGCTCAAATAATATTAATCCAAATTTGTTTAGATCGAAGACAATCTTTGGCTATTATAATAACATACAACAACAATATATAGGTATATAAATTAAGTGTCAGGGTCTTACTTAATCTAGAGACTGTAATAAAACATGTAAATAAATATAAATGATAATACAGTATTATATTGGTAATGCATCACCACTCTTATTTAAAGTTATTGATATTAAAAAAATTGTTTAAGGTAACTAACAAAAAAATGTTCTTTATTTAGTTTATCAAAAGGAGAATTCTGTAATAAATATAAAGAGAAACCTAACGAAAATGTTCTTTATTTACTTAATTTATTGGAGGAAGACTTTCATAATAAATAAGAAGATAAAGTTAGAGCTACAATAACTATAACCTATAGAACCCCATAGATATAGAATTAATGGATATCAAAATATTACTAGTTTTCAGAAGTAACCAAATTTGAAGTTACTTAAATAAGGATTATTCACAGTAACTAAAAAGTAAATGACCCTATATTCGTATTTTATGGAAGGGAGGACTTAGTAAATAAAATAAAGTAGGATAAACAAAAGCAAGGATTGAGTACTGATCCTTGATAAATTTAATTAATATTACGTTTTAGATAAAGACTATAAATAGTATATATCCAAATTTTATTAATTCTTTCAGGAGTAACAAAATTATATTGTTGTAATAAGAATACAAGTTATAAACTGTACTATACTATAATAATTATTATTGTCCAACCCATGCTAGCATGGAGAACGGACGTTAAACGACGATGATGATGATGATTGTGATTATTAAATTTAGTTAGTATGTAAAAAAAAAACTATTCATTTATTATCATCATCATCAATTAATTAATAAATTAAATTAATGCATTCATACATATAATTATTTAGTATAATGAAGACATCTTATTTGTAGTATGTAATTAATGTTAGATTACTAATTAATAATATAATTATGTATTTTACAGTAACTACAAGGATTTGCACTAGAAAGGTTAAAAATATTATGAATTAATCCACTAAAAAATTAAGATGACAAAACTTAAAGATATACATATATTCACACACACACATATATATATATATAGATATATTCGCATATTCATATATATATATATAGATATATTCGCATATTCATATATATATATATATTCAAATATATATACCAAAGTCCTAATAAGTAGGAAGGTAGACAAATCACAAATGCCTTCAGGTAGATGGCCCTGCTCGATCTGTAGAAAAGGTGTAGGTAGAAACTCTATAAGATGCACCAAGTGTAAGCTATGGACACATAAGAGGTGCAGCAATTTCATAGGAAGGCTAACTAGGAAGATGGTTTTTGTATGTGGCAGATGCTCGGGAGCATTAACCTCTGAAAATCTGCAGAAAACAACTTCCGTCACTTTCCAGGGGGAAAAACTAGAAGTAGTTGATAGCTTCCGTTATCTTGGTGACCAAGTCAGTAGTGGGGGTGGGTGTGCTGAAAGTGTAACGGCTAGAGTAAGAATAGCCTGGGCAAAGTTTAGGGAGCTCTTACCTCTGTTGGTGACTAAAGGCCTCTCGCTCAGAGTAAAAGGCAGACTGTATGATACATGTGTACGAACAGCCATGCTACATGGCAGTGAAACATGGGCTGTGACTGCTGAGGACATGCGTAAGCTCGCGTGAAATGAAGCTAGTATGCTCCGTTGGATGTGTAATGTCAGTGTTCATAGTCGACAGAGTGTAAGTACCTTGAGAGAAAAGTTGGACCTAAGAGGAATCAGATGTTGTGTGCAAGAGAGACGATTGCGCTGGTATGGTCATGTGGTGAGAATGGATGAAGATAGGTGTGTGAAAAAGTGCCACACCCTGGCAGTTGAGGGGACCTGTGGAAGAGGTAGACCAAGGAAAACCTGGGTCGAGGTGGTGAAGCATGACCTTCGAACTCTAGGTCTCACCAAGGAAATGACCAGAGACCGAGACCTATGGAAGTATGCTGTGTGTGAGAAGACCCGGCAAAACCAGTGAGAACAATCAAAATCAAATCATATATCAGAAAGCAGGGGTTAAGTGACCCATCCGTTCATGTCCGCTGTCAGCCTCGTCTGGCACCCGTGCCGGTGATACGTAAAAGCACCATTCGCTCGTGGCCGTTTGCCAGCTCTGCCTGGCCCCGTGTCGGTGGCACGTAAAAGCACCATCCGTTCGTGTTCGTTGCCAGCCTCGCCTGGCCCCGTGCCGGTGACACGTAAAAGCACCGTCCGTTCGTGGCCGTTTGCCAGCTCTGTCTGGCCCCGTGTCGGTGGCACGTAAAAGCACCATCCGTTCATGGCCGTTTGCCAGCTCTGTCTGGCCCCGTGTCGGTGGCACGTAAAAGTACCATCCGTTCGTGTCCGTTGCCAGCCTCGGCTGGCCCCCGTGCCGGTGACACGTAAAAGCACCGTCCGCTCGTGGCCGTTTGCCAGCTCTGTCTGGCAACCGTGTCGGTGGCACGTAAAAGCACCATCCGTTCGCGTCCGTTGCCAGCCTCGGCTGGCCCCCGTGCCGGTGACACGTAAAAGCACCATCCGTTCGTGGCCGTTTGCCAGCTCTGTCTGGCCCCGTGTCGGTGGCATGTAAAAGCACCATCCATTCGTGTCCGTTGCCAGCATCGCCTGGCCCTGTGCCGGTGACACGTAAAAGCACCATCCGTTTGTGGCCGTTTGCCAGCTCTGTCTGGCACCTGTGCAGGTGGCACGTAAAAAACACCCACTACACTCGCGGAGTGGTTGGCGTTAGGAAGGGCATCCAGCCGTAGAAACACTGCCAGATCTGACTGGGCCTGACGAAGCCTTCCAGCTTCACAGACCCCAGTTGACCCGTCCAACCCATGCTAGCATGGAAAGCGGACGCTAAACGATGATGATGATGATATACATATACATACATACACACACATATATGAATACATATATATACACATGTACATGTACATAGACTTATACACAGATTTTTACATTTATATACGTAGATACACAGATATATACATACAAGAAAAATATATAAAAGTACACAACTAGTATATACACATAGATATACAAACCTACATATAAACATACAAACATATATATATATATATAGACACACATACACTACTAACTGCCGACTATGTTAGACCACTGCTATTTATATGGAGGGGTCCTGTCTATTCTCATCAGGGGGTATCGTACTCCTGCCACAACAAATATATATATAATTAATGGTTATGGATTATATATATATGTGTGGTGTATGTGTCTGTGTGTGTGCGGATATATATATATATATATATACCCTTAAACATCT
Organism: Octopus sinensis; assembly: GCF_006345805.1. NCBI lineage: Eukaryota > Metazoa > Mollusca > Cephalopoda > Octopoda > Octopodidae > Octopus > Octopus sinensis. The sequence goes on along the minus strand of NC_043000.1, from coordinate 73,173,688 downwards.
TTTTAGCCATTCCATATCTATGCTTTTGTTATATTTCTAAAAATGTTTGAATAATTTATATGAATATGCCTGAGTGTGTATGTGTGTTTATATATGTATGTGTGTGTGCATTTGTGTGTGTATATGTATATATATATAAGTTCAGTAAAATTTAGATTCAGTTGAATATGGTACTTAAGTTAAAGACACCAGAATTTAGTATGGTATTATCCATATAATTCAAAATGGGGTGATTACAATCAAAATAAGCAACAAGGATATCCAGAGGTAATGCAGTACAATCATTTCATGTGACTCCATTTAATTGAACAATGCAAATATTTGCATTGTTCAATTAAATGGAGTCGCATGAAACGATCGTACTGCATTACCTCTGGATATCCTTGTTGTTTATTTTGATTATATATATACTAGCAGTATAACCCGGCCTTGCCCAGGATTAAGTTATGATTATTAAGCTAATCAAGTTCTTTATTTCAAACCAAACTAAGTAATCTCTCTCTCCCTCTCTCACTTTGTCTTTCCCATGAAACTCTCTGCCTCTTTCTTCCACTTTTCTTTATCTTTTTTTTTTGTTAGACGCCGTCAAAAAGCAATGGCTGATAATTTTTATGGCTAAAAGCTATGGTTGAAAATAGAATTTTACGCTATCCACGGGTGCCTCAGGAAAAAAATAAGTTGACAAAACCCAGATAATGTTGACGAATATCCTCCTAAAATTTGAGCGACATGCGTGCAAATTTGTGGATGTACATAAACTACAATCACGTACACACACACACACATACACGCACACACATCTTGCCTTATATATATATACAGACATATATATAAGATGTAAGGTGTATGTGTGTGTGAGACTGACCTTTAGCTTGATACCATGTAAAATCAATATTTTTCATCCAATTTCGTTCATGCTCAGCAAATATATCCCTTATGTTTCACAGAAGGTTCTACAATCTTTAGATTTATCACTTATGGAGTAATGGGGCATCCAGGTTCAGAAGGTCAGAAAAAAAAAACCTTCTATAGTTAGAAGGGAGGTAACTCTTTGCGAAGTAATAGTCAGAAATTGATTGTCTCCCTTACACCAGAAGATGTGTGTGTGGGTGTGTGTGTGTATGTATCGCTTCAGTCTTAGAGAAACATCCACAAACTCAAACAGTACTTTGCAGACATTATTTATTTCGGAGATGTACTCACATAGCAAGTGATTTGATCTGAGATCGTGTGCTGGAACGAAAATAATTGCAGCGTAGAAGGTGTTTGTAAGTCATTTAAGAAATACACAAAAGCCGTTCGATTCACTTCAACATTTACGAGTTTAATTTGTCAAAATATTTTCGTCGCTAAAATCCGCGACCTGTTCACTGACAAAGTCCGTGAGGGACGCGTGTGTATGTTGATGAGGGGTGCGAGACAGAAAATGTGTGTTGTGTGTGTGTTTGTGTGTTTGCGTGCGTGTGTGTGTGTGTGAGGGAAAGAACAGCATACATTTTTTATTTGTTTTTCCTCCCATCCTTTTTGAGTGTGAGTAATTGACAGAGAGAGAGAGAGAGGAGTATGTTGTCGGAAAGAGGGAGAGAGAGAAAGAGTGTGTGTGTGTGTGTGTGAGAGAAAGAGAGAGAATTTTATTTATTTACTTTTTCTCACATCTTTTTTTGCTAATTGTGTGTTTGACTGAAAGAGAGAGAGGTGTTGTCAAAGAGAGAGAAGGTGTCTTGCTCTGTGTGTGAGTGAGAGAGAGGGAGAAAGTGTGTGACACCATTTAAAAAATTTTAAATGCTCATTCACTTGAGAAACATGTATGCATATGTATTTATGCATATATGTATACATGGTAGACGTTTGTGTTTGTGTGTGTTTGTAACAGATCCTATCCATTTTAAACATACATGACAACACCTATCTCTCCTCTCTCTCTCAGTAAATCACTCACACACTCACTTACTAAAAAAGATGTGATAAAAACTAAATAAATAAAAAAAATTTACGCTATCATTCATACATGTTACCCTCTCATTTGGTTTCTGTAAGGTTTATAGGAACTTGTGTCTAGATCCACTATCACATCCAGAAAATCAGCCACTTTTAAGTTAGTCTCCATTGTGACTTTGATCCCACCAGAATCAAAGGCATGAGTTAGATTTTTTCCCAAGCCCAATGAATGTGTGGCCATTTGCCCTCCTTGATAATGTCAAGGTTTTGTCCCTATATAGGCAAAAGCTAGTTGAAGGGAACTTCTCACTAAGCATATATAGAAAGAAGGCCTATTAGGTCACAAACATCAGCATTGTCAAATGCTTCCATTGTTTCATAGAAAGAGCCTTCCAGGTCAGTACACTTGACCAAGGTAAAAAAAATCCTTGACAGTCGGGTTTTTTTCTGGCATGCATGATAATACCAAAGTCCTTATCATTAATTTCAGTAAAGCCTCTTTCAATACTGATAAAGGTTACTTCCCAATCATATGGACCACTGCAAAATGGACAAACAAGAGGTACAGTAGAATCACTGAAAGATTAAGAGAAAATAGATTTTGTTGCAGATGTGCAGGAGCAATAAACACTAAGTATACACAGGAACTCTAATGAAGATTGATTCTTTTCTCTTTTTCTTTACTGTCTGCCTTTCTAGAAGAAATCAGCAGTAATCTGACTTGAATAGGCTTCCAAACAGGCACAAGTCATGTCATATGCTACAGCAGTGCCCCTATGACTTCATGAGGAGGTAAAGTAAGTCAACTTCACCTTTCTCTCCCTCACTCATTTTCTGGCCTTTCTCCTCTTTCCTTATACTTAACCTCCCCCTTTCTATCTTCCACCACCTTGAACCTCATTGTCTGGATACTCTGCACTCCTATCATTTAGTTCCTCCCTAAAATCCAGAAATTTGACAACCTTGGCTGCCCATCATCTCCACCTGCAACTGCACCTCTGGACCTACCTCTGCCATCCTTGATATCCTTTTATTACTCCTGGTGGCTACACTCCCTTTCCACATTTATGACACCAACTATACAATCTGCTTCCTCAACTCCTTGGCTCTCCTGCTTTCTTTTCACTAAAGACATCACCTCTAAATACAGTCATTTCTCATACTTTCTTGATTTATGCATCATTCATTATCCTAGTACCTCCAGCTTCCTCCATCTGATTAAAATTGTATTTACCAACAACTATTTTCCCAATATGGGCAAGATCTATCAACAGTTTACTGGGATGGCCATGGGTACAAAAATGACTTCAACTGTACCAAATATTTGTCTGTTATATTGAATCACAAATCTTTTCTCAGTTCCACCTTAGAGTTATACAGATGCTATATTGAAGATCATATCAGAGCCACCCCTTTATCTTGTGAAGAGCTTAACTTCTCTTTCTTCTTAATAATTCACTTCCTACATCTGTTTCTTTAAACCAACCAACTCCCACTTAACTTTTCCTCCTCTGACTCCACTTGTACTAAGCACACCATCCTCTACTCTCAATTCCTTCACCTTTGCTGTCCCTGTTGCAGCAACCATGATTTTGAGACTCAAGGTCAAAGAATGATCAGAAAGAATATCCAAATTTACATTCCTCATACCTATGCAGTAAGCTATATCTTCCTACATTTTCCTCTCACCTAACACCTCTCAACCATACTCCTCCAGCAGACCATTGACTTCCAATGTGACCCTGTCACCTCCAGTTTTTTGCCTCTCCTTCTTTTAAGCATGCCTGCAATCTCAAAGATCCACCCCAATTTCCTATCATTGCTGTCAAACTTGCCCTTTTCTTTCCAACACTACTACTCCCAGATACACTTATTCACATAACCCACCATCTAAACATTTATATATGTCACACAATTTATACAATAACACACCCCTTACACACATATACATTCAACCAAATACACTTACCTCCATTTCTCTTCCTGATGCCAACTCATAGGTAGCATTCCCCTTCCTTTCATCTTCACCTTACCTCCTTCACACATACTTTCTCTCTCCATCTATCTTTCTTCTCCTCCTCCCTCTAGATATTTCTCCTTCATCTCCTTTTCTTTCAGAAAAGGGCTAACGTCTGAAACGTCCAGGATGCTCCTTTCTCCATTCAAATGTTAAACTAATATCTTATTTTTTTTCTTTTGTCTCGTTCTTTCTGTATCTTCCTAAACTATTTCTAACTTTATATATATATCATCATCATCGTTTAACATCTGCTTTCCATGCTGACATGGGTTGGACGGTTTGACTGAGGACTGGCACGCCAGAGGCAGCACCAGGTTCAATCTGATCTGGCAGAGTTTCTACAGCTGGATGCCCTTCTTAACACCAACCACTCTGAGAGTGTAGTGGGTGCTTTTTACGTGCCACCGGTATGAGGGCCAGTCACACAGTTCTGGCAACGACCACGCTCAAAAGGTGTTTTTACTTGCTACCTGCACAGGAGCCAGTCCAGCGGCACTGGCAACAATATGTGTAAAATATCTCGTCTCAACATGTTATTAATCTTCTATAATAAATATTTCAATACACTCGTTCTTACTGACCCTTGCATTATGGCCGCTACTGTGTGTATGTGTGTGTAGAGTTGTTTTGACATTATGTGATGGCTGTAAAAAAAGCATCCATCACCATCATGTAAGCAATGTTGTTTATTTCCAGTCTTGTGTGGAAGAACACATTTGGCTGTAAAAAATCTACCTCAACAAATCCCACCTATGCAAGTGTAGAAAAGGGAATGTTAAATGATGATTATATATCATCATCATCATTTAGTATGGGCTGGACGGTTCAACTGGGGTCTCGGAAGCCAGAAGGCTGCACCATGCCCAGTCTGATCTGGCAATGTTTCTATGGCTGGATGCCCTTCCTAACGCCAACCACTCCATGAGTGTAGTGTCTGTGAGTGCAGTCTCCGTGAGTGTATATATATATATACACACACACACACATACATACATACACATGTAAATATATAATATATAAAAGGGTATAAGCCAAGCTGTGTCCCCATGAAGCACATTTGTGTATTCCTATAATCAAATATATGTATGAAGATGTCTTATTTTAAATGAGAATATCATACTATAAGTTAAGATTCCTGGTGAAATGTATATCCCATATTGTGATGAAACTTGTGTAACACAGAATTAAAATGGTATCACATATTCCAGTCTTTGTAAATATATAATACACTAGCAGTATAACCTGGCTTTGCCTGGGATCAAGTTAGGATTATTAAGCTAATAAAGTTCTTTATTTCAAACCAAACTAAGTAACATCAACGTCAAATTTGGGTGAAATCCGTTGAAATTGGTTTATAAATATATATATATATATATGGGCAACACACACGTATGTACATACACCTATTGCATACATGTTTGTGTGTGTGCTGCCCGTATATCAACAAAACACTTTTTTCTTCGTTGGAAAATAAACAACAAAAGTCTTAACAAAAACTTACTCATCGCTAGAAGGGGACTTAACTCCTGTTTGCAAACAATGATGATTTCTCCGACTTGAAAATTGTTAAAAGTTTTGGTTGAAAATTAATTTTTACTGCTATTCGCTGGTGCCTCTGGTAAAAATAAGTTAACGAAAATACAGCTAGGGTCATGATGAATGTCCTAAAATTGGAGCGACATGTGTGCTAATTTGTGGATGTACATAAATTACATTCACGTACACACACACATCCGGCCTTTTATATATACAGATATAGTCCTGGGTCAAACAAACACTTGTGAATAGATTTGGTCAATGGAAACTGAAAGCTTGTCATATATGTGTATGTGTATATATTATACGGGGTTCTAACAACTCTCCTCACCAGGCAAGCTTAGTGAAGGTACCAGTTGAGTTGATGATGACCTGACCATGCAACAGATTGTACTGGATTCCATGTTACAGTAGCACTCATGAGAGACCTCACAAGTTATCTGCTCAAAGGATAGATGAACTTAGCATAGGTTCAATGACCATCTAGCAAAAATGGGTTGGTCTCTGGCATGCTAGGAAAAGGTCACCCTGTTATAAAATGAGATATGCAGGGAATGGCATTGTACATTTTGGGGATCTTTTACTTGCACTTTGATCATGGCACTTCCACATTCCTGAACCTGTGACCCATATTGGTATTGATATCTTGCCTGGCTTATCTCTGGATCATGTTAGTAGGGTGGAGAGGGTCTGTGAGGTAATGTGCAAGTCTTATTGAACCTAAAATTCTAGGTTGTGTAATCATTGGCAAGGTAACTTTCTGCTGCTCAGTCAAATGGGAGGGTGCTCCGGATGTTAACCTGGGTGAAGCATCATGCACGAAAATTGTAGGTATTTTGCATGGGCAATGGTCAGTGATGGTCTTCCTCGGTCATGAGTGGACAGCCATTATATATATTATACCTATGTATGTATGTGTGTGTGTGTGTGTATAATAAACACACACACATCTCTCTCTCTCTCTATATATATATATATATATATATGTATCTAATATAGGATAAACTTTTTCGAAAAAAATTTTATCAATGGCCAGTATATTAAAAAATACCTTTAAAGGTTAAATTTATAAACAACTTATAAACAAGGGCAAAAGAAAAAAATTCTAATGCCAAATATGCTGAAAATAAACAAATTGTCAATAACCATATAATTTATCACTATTAACATGCATCTCGAAGTAAGCCAACAGAAATTTCTAAAAAATTCCGTTATTACCGTATTGGTCCCAATTTCAGAGTTAATTCATAAGAATTTTCTCCTCATCAGCAATAAATACGTAAGACATAAATGAAATACTTACTCATACCCATAGAAAAAGCAAGCACTAAGTCATGAGCAGACTTAAGTACCCCAAATATATCCGACATAGAAAATCTTCAGCACATCTCGAGATACGTGTGATTCGAACTAGAAACTCTCACAGAGTGAGAGAGTCCGGAAGTGAATACTATTAAATTTACATCTAATATAGGATAAAATTTTTCAAAAAAATTTTATTAATGGCCAGTATATTAAAAAATACCTTTAAAGGTTAAATTTATAAACAAGGGCAAAAGAAAAAATTCTAATGCCAAATATGCCAAAAATAGACAAATTATCAATAACCATATAATTTATCACTATTAACATGCATCTCAAAGTAAACCGACAGAAATTTCTAAAAAATTCCGTTATTACCGTATTGGTCCCAATACAGTAATAACATATTTTAATATGCTGACCATTTATAAAATTTTTTTAGAAAAATATTATCCTATATTAGATGTAAATTTAATAGCGTTCACTTCCAGACTCTCTCACTCTGTGAGAGTTTCTAGTTTGAATCGCATGTGTCTCGAGATGTGCTGAAGATTTCCTATTTTAGTGCTTGCTTTTTCCATGGGTATGAGCAAGTATTTCATTTATGTCTTACGTATTTATCGCTGATGAGGAGAAAATTCTTATGAATTAACTCTGAAATTGGGACCAATACGGTAATAACGGAATTTTTTAGAAATTTCTGTCAGCTTACTTCGAGATGGATTTTAATAGTGATAAATTATATGGTTATTGACAATTTATCTATTTTCGGCACATTTGGCATAATAATTTTTTCTTTTGCTCTTGTTTATAAGTTGTTTATATATATATATATATATATATATATATATATATATATACACACACACACACATGTATGTATCTATAAATGTGTGGGCCTCCAATATTCAGAGTATTTTAGTTAATACCCCTAGGTAATGAGCAGAAGTGGGATGCTCAGCAGATGCCCAATGGAAGTCCAATGCAAAACCATAGGGGTCATATATGAGGCTGAGGTGGTATCTGACATTAATAGCAGCAGCAGCTATGGCAATAGTAGGAATGGTAGTAATAATAGCAACAGCAGCAACTTTAGCAGAAATAGAACCTTCGCTAATGATATTGCTAATAATAATGACATCAACCACCACTGTACTGCCAATAACAGCTCCAACAACGACAAAGGTTGTAGCAGCACCAATGGAGACACCAACAAGTGTCAGCATCTCTGACTATCACTCACTCCCACTCCATATGTTGTTTTACTCTTCTTTACCCAGAATAATCAATGAGATACATATTGCATTATATTATATGAAAGATATTCTCTTGGGGCGAATACTGGCAGGATAGTAATGAAAGGGTTAAGAAAGCAAATTCAAAGGATGAACTAGAAAAAGTTTCAAAAAATGGATTCTCTTTTTATATTTATTTCCATTGCATAGCCAATATGAAATTTGTAGATTAATGTAAAAATAAATTTCAAAAGCAAAAGATAAAAATTGTAGTTTCATGGAACAGAAAAACAAAATACAAAAACAAAGAAGGAACAAAATAGTAAAATAAGCAAATAGAGTATGAATACTCATAAATCTTGTGCATTGGAATGTTTAATGTAGGTAGCATAGTGGTTAAAAAAAATTGAAATTCTGTAGCTCTGAGTACAAAATATATATATATGTAAAAAGTAAGTCATTTAGAAAAAGATTAGAAAAATAATGAAGGCTTAAGTTATTAACTGGAAAAATCTAAAATAAGTTTAGTTTTCAGGTCCATATATATATTTTTTTCTTTAGAAATGCATGCATCTGAGTAAGAAGTGATCTAAAATCGAATTAGGAAGTTCTGCTATTTACTTGGTTGGTCTATTTTCCATATTGGCATTTATTTGTATTGTTTTATCTTCAAGAATAACGTATGTATATAATTACAAATGTTGAGGTTTCATCCCTCAAATTTTCTTTATCCAAATTTTTATATAAAAACTATCAAAAAAAAACAGCATTGAGGTTAATCAGATTCTGATCCATCTGTATCATCCAAATAGTCATCACCATTTTCTGAAATATCTTTAAAGAAAATATTCAATTATTAGTATTTTATGAAGAAATATTTTCCAATTATCATTTAATCGTAGAAAATAAAAATAAAAACAAACTTTCAGAAATGTCAAGAAAATTTGAAGAACTAAAGAAAAGAGATGAAATGGAACAGTTTATACTTTTAGTAGGTGTGTTTAACACATTATTCCATAGAGAGGGACTTAATTGAGACAATTTACAGTCAACCATTGCATGTCTTTCAAATAAGGGACTTTGTTTTCAACAGCTCTTAATAAGTATAGAATGACTAGCTGTAATGTGAAGGAGCAATGTAAACATCCTCTCACCATTTAGCTTTGACAATAAAAAATGAAACCATGGAATGTCAACATTTGAGCGCTTATGCACAAACATAATGGTCTACCAAGCAGTTTCTGTCTATTAATTTCACTCATATGGCATTGGTTAGCACAGGCTTTAGCATCAGACAGTTGCTCAAGTTGTTGCATAGTGGGATTAAATTTTTAACCATGAAGTTATGAAGCAAACTTCCTAACTAAACTCATACCTGTCCCTATAGGTACAAAAAAATATTAAGAATTAAACCATAAATATTGGTTGGAATTAGAACAGAACACACATTTCTGTAAAATGATGTAAAATACTCTCAAAAGTTACAATATATATATATATTCATGTGCATGTTGCTAAATTGGCAATGAAATGTAGGCGGCTGACCGGATGGATTCTTAGAACCTTTAGAACAAGAGACCAGGAAACCATGATGGTCCTCTGGCGGACACTTGTCCTAAGCCACTTTGACTATTGCTCTCAGCTATGGTCACCATCCAGTGTCAAGTTGATCACAGAACTTGAGGCGATCCAACGTAGCTACACGAAGAAGATAGCCTCTGTGCAGAATATAAGCTACTGGGAAAGACTCAAGAGATTAAAACTCTATTCCTTGGAGCGTAGGCGAGAAAGATATGCCATAATATACATCTGGAAGATCCTAGAAGGACTTGTCCCAAACTTTGGCATCGAGAGTTACACAAATGCCAGAACTGGGCGCCACTGCATAGTGCCAAGGACTCCAAATTTGCCATCAAGATGTAGGACAAGATACTGTGATAGCCTGGGCTTCCGAGGCCCACAGCTCTTCAATATCCTCCCGAAGAACCTAAGAGACCTGCATGGGGTGGATGCAGATGTCTTTAAAATGAAACTGGATCTCTTCTTGTCAGGTGTCCCAGATGAACCAACTTCACGGCAGGAGGTGCAGATGAGGGAAGCTGCATCAAACTCTCTCATGCACCAGATGGCATTTGCTAAAAAGCATTCGTGAAGTAAAATCATGTAGCAACACCAAATGGCGGTGCCCCAGCATGGCCACAGCTTGTGAGCTGAAATTAAATAAAATTTAAAAAAAAAATATATATATATATATATATAGGCGCAGGAGTGGCTGTGTGGTAAGTAGCTTGCTAATCAACCACATGGTTCCGGGTTCAGTCCCACTGCATGGCATCTTGGGCAAGTGTCTTCTGCTATAGCCTCGGGCCGACCAATGCCTTGTGAGTGGATTTGGTAGACGGAAACTGAAAGAAGCCCGTCGTATATATGTATATATATATATGTGTGTGTATGTGTTTGTGTCTGTGTTTGTCCCCCTAGCATTGCTTGACAACCGATGTTGGTGTGTTTACGTCCCCGTCACTTAGCGGTTCGGCAAAAGAGACCGATAGAATAAGTACTGGCGGTGCTCCAGCATGGCCGCAGTCAAATGACTGAAACAAGTAAAAGAGTAAAAGAGTATATATGAAGAGTATTGGTAGGAGTGGCTGTGTGGTAAGTAGCTTGCTTACTAACCACATGGTTCTGGGTTCAGTCCCACTGCATGGAACCTTGAGCAAGTGTCTTCTTCTATAGCCTCGGGCCAACCAAAGCCTTGTGAGTGGATTTGGTAGACAGAAACTGAAAGAAGCCTGTCGTATGTATGTATGTGTATATGTATATGTGTATATATATATATGTATGTATGTGTGTGTGTGTATATGTTTCTTTATGTGTGTTTGTCCCCCCAACATCGTTTGACAACCGATGCTGGTGTGTTTATGTCCCCATAACTTAGCAGTTCAGCAAAAAGAGACCGATAGAATAAGTACTAGGCTTACAAAAGAATAAGTCCTGGGGTCGATTTGTTCGACTAAAGGTGGTGCTAAAGCATGGCCACAGTCAAATGACTTGAAACAAGTAAAAGAAAACTATAATAATGAGGTTAAGAGATAGGATGTAGTTTCTTTTTCATCTTCTTGATATTCTTCAAAATATAAGGAATATTTTACAAAAGATAAATTAAGAATTTGCAAATATTTTATATCCCTACTTCAAGAGAAGAGACTTCTATCTTATTTACTTATCTTAACATCTATACAAGTGGATGATTGAGCTGGAGCAATATATTGCACCATCATTTTGTATTTATCAATATCTTTATAAAAAACAATACAATGGGGTAATTTTTATTTATTTAACTTTAAAATCTAAAATAACAGAAAAATTAAAAATACAGAATAAAGACTACCTCATTCAACTGAAATAGATTATGAAATTTTTTAGAATCATCAAAAACACCTGATTTAACTTGTTTAATTAAAAAAAAAAACAGTAGTACAGTTCTTACCAGAACACTGTAGAAGGGCAGCGATTTTCGGTTCTTTTGCCAAATCAAATGCAAGTTGATTTTCATTGTTCCTTAAATTAATTAAGGCACCTAATAACAAAAAAGAAATATGTTTTCTGTCTTATCATGAGAAAATGAATCAAAATATGAAAAATACCATTTTTTTAACAAATTAATTATTTTATTTAGAAATGCAACATTGATCAGCATTGATCATCTATCCAAACAGATCCAACAACAATCAGCAAATCCTTTCCTGATGTCTCTGTATCTGTTCCAACGATAAGAGTGAGATTAGACATCAGTACTGCAAGAAATTTTACATTGGTATATAGAATTCTTGATCTTAGAATTATTAGACATGAATTTAATTCTGTTGGGGTTGTCTTCAGAGACCAAAACCATGTTTTTAGTGTTGCTGCTGCTGCTGCTGTTGTTGTTGTTATTATTATTATTATGTGAGGGGCTGGACTAAACAAAATTAATGTTGGAACTCCCAGAAAATGAATTTTTATTTAGCAGACTGGTATTATGAGAAGATATAATTTGTGAAAGATTCTTTGTGTTGGAGAAGGCAACCCTAATTATATGAGAATTAATAATTAAATAATATTTAGAATTTTTTGGAAAGTTCTTACCAACCACTTCACGGAATTGTAAAGGAAGATTAGATTTAATTTGTTTTCCATACAGAATTACAAACCAGATAGTTTTCCTATTAACATTCAATAGGACGGTGAAATACCTCTAGAGTGAAAAAAATGGGCTTTTGTTGCATATGTTAATGACATAGATGCCAACTTAAAGAATGCCACAGTGCTGAAATATGCAGATGACATCAAGCTGTACCTTGAAATAAAGAGGTCAGATCCTGTACACTATAGATCTCTATTGCAAGCAGACCTGGACACAATGCAGCAGTGGATCATAGACTGGCAACTCAAGCTGGCTGTGGACAAATGTACCCATGCATTTTGGGAGGAGAAACCCAGCGTCCACCTATTCCCTCCACAAGACTAATCTCAAAAAGTCTTTGTGTGAACGTGACCTGGGTGTTATTGTCAACAGTGATTTGCGTTGGACAAAACACATCGCTAAAATTGTCAAGAAGGCTGAGGGTGTCTTGGCATCACTCACCAAATCCTTTGTGAGCTGCTCTCCGACTATCTATCTGCGGTTTTATATAGCTATGGTAAGACCTTACCTGGAATTTGCATCACCGGTCTGGAACCCCTATCTTGCCCAGGATATCAATCGTCTGGAAGTCGTTCAGCGACGTGCAACCAAAAGAATACCCTCCATCAGGCATTTGCCATATTCTGAACAACTTACTTCACTGGGCATGGCCACATTGAAACTTCGATATCTGGCAGCTGACTTGGCAGACACCCATAAAATTATCAACCATCTTACAAACAATAACTCAGAGCACCTTTTCAAACTCCACCAGTCTAACACCTGTGGACATATTTACAAAATCAGAAAACAGCACAGCTCCCATGACTTTCGGAAACATTTTTTCACGCTCAGAGTTGCTGAAGCATGGAACAAACTGCCAGCATCAGTTGTTAGTTGTCGGAGCACTGCATCCTTCAAAACTTCCTTGCTTTCTGAGATTCGCCAACTCTACACCTGATTTCCTCCCCTCCATACACACACAAGCATGTATCTGACTCATACATTGTTCTCTTTCCAGACATTTGTACATTACTGCATATACTTTATATGCACTTTCTGACAAGTTGTGGTGCACCTGAGCACTGTATACAATAATTTCATTATTATTATTATTATTATTATTATAACGCTTGCCTCCCTTACCCCGTAAAGGAATTTTATTATTTTTTGTGTTGTTTACAATATTAGAATTAAAATCACTCTTATTATTACAACTAAATTTTTTTACTTGAACAGTAGATGAAGGACGAGATTGAGCAGAATCAATGTATGTAACTTTTTCTTTATACCCAGCTTTAACCAAGAGAGTTATAAAATTCTGCCTGGTCGTTAAAAATGTCAACATTGGCGGATAGTTTAGACAATCTAACTGAAATGTTTTTAACTAAATTCTTAGTAAGTGCCCTAGTGTGATTACTGGAAGAACTAATATACTTGAGATTTGTAGAAGGTTTGTGGTATGGGAAGTACGAGTTATTTTGTCAATTAAGAGTAATATCTAAGAAGTTAGCTTTAGTTAACTCAACGTCAAAAACGATGTGAAAGCCCATTCTATGAAAAAACCTAACTAATCTATTCTTAACCTTCTGTATTTTTTGATTTGAAATGTTTTCGAGGTAAAGCAGACAATCATCACGAAATAGACCTCCACAGATGTCTGGGAACTGGTCAGCCATTTATTTACTTATATATATATATGTAAATACTCCCCAATATACTTTATCGGACATAACCTTTGGTGCTCCTGATGTCTTAGCAGCAATAAAGGAAATGAAGCATAATTCAGCAGTAGGTCCCGATAGGTTCCCTGCTTGTGTCTTGAAGATGTGTCAACACCAACTTGCACCCCCTCTAGCCAATCTGTGGCGGAACTCACTGGATGCTGGATATATACCAGAAGACCTTCTATCCCAGTCTGTTGTCCCAGTTTTCAAAAAAGGAAACAAATCGCTTGCCGTGAATTACCGTCCAATCTCACTCACCTCTCACATCATTAAGGTATTTGAGAGAGTGCTGAGATCGCGTATAACTCACTTCCTTGAGAGTCATAATATGCTGAATTCCAACCAGCATGGATTCCGTAATGGAAGAGATTGCCTGACGCAGCTACTGCATCATTTTGATGACATTTTGAGAGCCTTGGGAGAGGGTTCCAACACTGATGTCATCTACCTTGATTTCAGCAAGGCCTTTGACAGGGTTGATCATAAATTCCTTTTGAGAAAACTGTCCAATATTGGTGTCACGGGAAAGCTGCTGCAGTGGATCAAGTGCTTCCTGTCTAACAGAACCCAACATGTTGTAGTCGAAGGAGTCAAATCCAGCCCACCCAAAGTCAGCAGTGGTGTCCCACAAGGCACTGTGTTGGGCCCACTTCTTTTCATCATCTACATAAATGATATTACTGACACCATCAAACACAGTAACATCAGAACCTTCGCTGATGATTCCAAGCTCCAGAAGGTCATCAATGGCATGGATGACTGAATAAGCCTTCAGTCAGACCTACTGGATGTTGTCCAATGGGCGGAAAGGAACAACATGTTGCTAAACGAAGACAAATTCGAACTGATCCACTTTGGAAGGGAGGACGCTCTGAAACTCCCTTCCTTCTGGAGAAATTCTCATGGCATCTAACAACATCAGAGACTTGGGAGTAACAGTGGACAACAACATAAGCTGGGCTACACATATAAGCAGCAAAGTTGACATGGCCCGCAGAATGTGTTCCTGGATTCTCAGAACCTTCCAGTCGAGAGATTCCCACACCATTATCCTTCTCTTCTCCAATTTGGCCCGACCCCACCTTGAATACTGCTGTCCACTGTGGTCTCCCTACACAAAACAAAATATTATGAGAAATGAAGCTCCCCAAAAGTCAATCACAAAAAAGATAGATGGCATGTCAGACCTCGACTACTGGGGTAGATTAGAGAAGCTGAAACTGTATTCACTCCAACGACGCCGTGAACGCTACATTATCTGTATGATGTGGAAAATATTCCATCAGCACTGTCCGAATGATGTTGGCATCACCTTCAAAATACATCCAAGGCTTGGACCACATGCCATCCGTCCACAACAAAAATCTAAATCGCATCACATAACAACAATACGGCACAATTATTTCACCTGAATTGGACCCGCTCTCTTCAACATTACAGCAGGACACGTCAAAACAGAAACTCACCACACAAAATTCAAGAAGTCTTTGGTCAAATTCCTTCAAACAGTCCTGGACAAACCACCCACACCAGGATATGTCACCGCAAACAATAACTCTCTGCTCGAATGGGCCTTGGTGCCCAAATCCTGAATTGAAAGACTTCGCCAGGTGGTGGTGTTAAGTCAGACATGGCCTGGGCCAGTACTGGCAAAAATCTTTTAAAGTTATTCTAAGTTATGCATGTATGTATGTATGTATATATATATATATATATATATATGTATATATATATATATATATATATATATATATATATATATTGTAGTATATATATATATAAATATATATATTTATATATATATATTGTATATTGTATATATATATATATATATATAATATATATATATATAAATATATGTATGTGTATATATATATATATATATATAAATATATGTATGTGTATATATATATATATATATATATATATAATAAATATTATTAGAGACAAACCACTATTTTGCAAAACAAAAAGGAAAGACTTAATCAATACATAAAGACTATTTATGACAATTTTATGTATTGATTAAGTCTTCCTTGTTTGTTTTGCAAAATAGTGGTTTTGCTCTAATATAATATTTTATAATATTTTACTATAAAATTGGATTTAATCCTAAATCTGATTTTTTTCCCTGTAAATTTGGATTTATTCCCTAATATTTATTATATATATATATATATATATTATAAATATATGTATGTGTGTATATATATATATATACACACACACACAAACACATATATATATATTCATATATAAATATATGTATGTGTATATATATATATATGTATGTATATATATATGAATATATGTACGTATATATACATATATATAAGTATATATATATATATATATATATGTACGTATATATACATATATGTACGTATATATACATATATATAAGTATATGTATATATATATATATGTATTTATATGTATATATATATATATGTATGTATTATATAATATCTATGTGGGTGTGTGTGTGTGTGTGTATTGTATATATATATATATATGTGTGTGTGTGTGTGTATTTATATATATATGTATTTATTTACATATATATGTATTTATTATCTGTATTATATATATATATATTAATATATATATCTAATATATTCACATTCCAACAATGTGACCGCGTGGTGTACCGTTGGGGATTTTACCCTGTATTCCCTTCTCTGGATCTTCCTTTTCCTATGTTTCCGACGGAAGGCTCCGCTCGAAACATTAAACCGTCCTTCTTTCTGAGCGTCCAATAATACTATATTGTTCCACGTCCTCAGGTTTTTTTTGTGCTTTCATTTTGGATTAACTATATATATATATATGTATTAATATATGAATAGATAT
>NC_043000.1:73155411-73156812 GCF_006345805.1 Octopus sinensis | reverse complement strand
GATTTTTTGTGTTTGAAAAACCTATCCTAACCTTATGTGAATTAATTATAGAGTAATATCTAGAATTATTTGGAAAATTCCTAGCAATAGCTTGACGAAACAGCAGTGGGAGATTAGATTTAATTTGTCTCCGTAAGGAATTATTAACCAAATATTTTTACTAGTATTCATAGCGTAATTACTTTTGAGGTGTTATATTTACTTTTAGATCGGTAATAGTGGAATAAATAAGGGTTATCTGCCTTCATTCGCTTTGTATCGGTGCGTAAGTTATGTTTGTTATCAATATTCTTTACGACTAGAAATCTATCTACATTATTGAATTTACAATTAGACTGAGCAGAATCAATGTAGAAAATTTTATCTGTATAACCTGCTTGATTAAGGCAGAGTTATAGAATTCAGCGTTATTATTGAAAATATCAACATAGCAGATAATTTAGATAATCTAAATGAAATATTCTTAACTAAATTCTTAGTAATTGCTCCAGGATGATTACTAAATTTGCTAATGTACTTAAGATTGGTCAACGGTTTATGATATGGGAAGTAAGAGTCACTGTGTAAATTAAGCGTAATATCTAAAAAGTTGGCCTTCGTCAGATCGTCATCAAAAACGATTTTTAAGCCCATTGCCCGCATACACCTTGTTTGTACTTTTGTCGCACACATGAACACACATAGTTAATACACACACAAATGCTATCTCTGTCACATTCATACGCCACACATGCCTTTCTCGCTTGTTTTCCATGCTCAATGTGCCCTTGTAAACACAACTCATCTCTGTAAGACCCTAGGTCGGTCACGCATACATAGAGAAAGTTGTTTGTCCCTTACAACGCGCCAGCATGCCACACTTTTGTTCCTGCACGACCGAGGCATATAATAGCTCAAGCACTGGCTGGCAGCCTCAGCCTTACTGCATTAATCACTGGGATATTCAATACTGTACACTGTATTTCAGCCTAGCAAGCCCTATTGCACTCATGCACCTCTGTTCTGCACGTGTACTCCCTTGTTTTGCAACACGTCTGTGTCAGCTCACTTCTTCTCCCGACTCAAAGCACGTCAGATGTTCACATGCGCTGCGCTCATGTTTAGGCATAATTTCCCCCTGTTGATCACGTAATTAACAGAGAAAATTATCTGTCTCGCACCCAAGTTGCACCCAAAAAGTGTAAAGAAGCAACCAGTTCCTTTTACGTAACTATCAAAAAGTATTAAAAAGTTTAATTTACATAAATACAGATATATACACTTTGTATATATACATTATATATACATATTTATATATAGAACACACACACACACACATATATATAAATGCTCGTTGGTGTGTTCTGTTTGTATTTGGTCGATGGGCGCATTGACAGGTAGACAATAGAAAGCGATGGCGAT
>NC_043000.1:73067911-73150411 GCF_006345805.1 Octopus sinensis | reverse complement strand
CTATCGTTTGGAAAATCCAGCTCTGGCCGGTAATGGTTATATGTGCTCCATTATACTAATAACATGACTTGGCTTCATGAAAATCGCTCACCCCTTTTGCTCGTAGATAATTTGTTAGATCTATATATAAACAGAGAGTAGGATCCAGTGTAGATTCAGATTAGTATTACACGCAATGTGTGTACATTCAGATATGTATTACACGCAACATATGTACATTCAGATATGTATTACATGCAATGTGATTGGACCTTTGATCTATATCCCACGCAATACTTGACCAATCAAAGCACAGGATTCAACCAATGTTCCCAACTCACATGATAGGTAAGACAATCAACCATTATAGATTAACGTGCTGAGCCTATAAAAGGCTAGTTGACTTCAATATGACATAACGGAAATTGGTCTCACAACAAAAGGTCAGGCTAGAGATCAATCAACAAATTTTTAATATTTAAATACAGAAGTCATTAGAAACTGTTCAATTTGACATTTCATTAAGTGCATTGTTTATACAATACATACTAATATCTATCTATATGAAGAGAAATATTTCACTGTTTTGATACATAAAATGAAAGATTCCTGTGGGAGATGTCAGTGTGCTTACTTCATATATCATCTGACAGATGATGCTACAATATTTGGAAATCTAGAGCTTCAAAATTTTAGAAAGACCACAGATCTTATCCCATGAGAAATGTTGCATAAGCATTACTATCATGCAACTAACTTGCTGGGTATTAATGAAGACACTGCTCTTTTGTTTAGCTTTCACTTTTCAGTTCCTTTAATTTTGTTCCAACTGATTTCAAATTTGGTGCATAGTAGTTTTGTATGCTGATTATGGAAATGAAATTCATTTTTGCCATAAATTTAAGTTAATAGCTTTTAAACTTTGCAAATTTTGAGTAATTTTAGCCAATCACAAATCCCAGATGCATTAGTGCCTCTTTTTATAGTACAAACCAAGCTATTGTCTGCTTAAAGCCATTACGGAGCTATATTCTGAACTTTTGTTTTTGAATTTTTGCGAAATAAATGTATTGTCTACATGAACTGAACTATTACTACATTATAACATACAATTTGCTTTTTGGCAATATTTTCCAAAAAAATTTCATTGAGGATTTTTTCTTTCCAAATTGTTTACATACCTGTTTGAATGTTAGTTAGTCTAGCATTTTTTTTTTATCAGACAGATAAATGAGTCCTTTCTGTTGCTGTCACAGTTTTTGAAATTTTAAAATCAAGTGTAAATTTTCTAATTTGATATATTAATGTAGTTTTACACGCATGCTATTTTAGAAAAATTTTCACTAAAAATATGCTACTAATTGATTAACCACAGGTCATCCACTAGTCAAACTGACGCTAAACCCTAATTCTAACCCTAAACCTCAACCCTAACTCGAACCCTAAGCTTTAAACCTTAATTCTAACCCTAGCCTATTTCAAACTTTCATTTTCACTGTTTACACGAACTGAACTATAGTAGTATAATGTACAGTTTGGGGGAGATGGGGTTGTAATTTTTCGCAAAAAATAAACTCATTGAGGATTTTTCCTTTTTATATTGCCTGTTCCAATTTTTCACATGATTTTATTAGTTTAAACTTATCAAAACTCCAGAAATTTTTACAACTTCCATTGTAATAATTAATTATTACCTGGAAAATAGTGCAACGGGTGTAAAACAAGGTGTAAAAAAACGAATATGAAAACGAAAATGCACAGAAAGCAATGGTGGGGAGAATTTGGAAAATTCACAAGATCCAAGTTTTTCCCTCATAACTTTTAGGAAATTAGGTTTTTTTTTTTAATGAAATTTCATATAAATTCCTTTCAAACAGCATACATTATAATTATAACGAAATTTGTGGGTAAAATCTTTTCTGAATGTGTGGGGAGAGGATTTTGTAAAAGTCACAAGATCCAATTTTTTCCCTCGTAACTTTAAGGAAAATGGATATCTTTTAATGACTGAACTACAGTGACCTAATATGCCACAATCTGGGATTAATATATTCAGCGATTTTTAAGGGGTATGTAAAAGATATTTTGTTTTAATAGTATTTTACTTGTTTCACACACAAACACTAACGTGGTTTTTGTAAGGATTTTGTATCATTCTTTCTCTTTCCTGTTCAGACTTCGTTACCACTAATTTTCATAACTTCAGCATTTTCACTTATTATTCTTTTCAAACTTGTTTGAATTTTCAATTCAATGTAATCCACACTCTAGAAAACGTATTTCTGCTAACTGTTAGCTTAAAATATGGGTAAAGAAAGATGGCTAATAAAGTTTCGCATCTCACCTTCAAAAACGCATTTTTGGGGGTCCTCCCCCACTTTTCCGAACAAAAATAAGGGGTTTACGGCACATTAGACATCCGTAATGCATGTCGTTTGAAAGGTGTTTATACACAATTTCATTATAAGATATCCATTTTCCTTAAAGTTATGAGGGAAAAAATCGGATCTTCTGAATTTTCCTAAGTACTCTCCCCACCCCTTCGGAGAAGATTTTTACCCACAAATTTCGTTATAATCGTAATGTATGCCGTTAGAACGGTATTTATAAGAAATTTTATTTAAAAAAAGACCCATTTTCCTGAAAGTTATGAGAGAAAAACTCGGGGTACTTGTCTATTGTCGTGGTCCCGGTTTCTCACACGCGAATTCGCGCGCGCGCGCGCACCAGGCGTAGGTACTCGATACTCGAGATCCTACGAGGTGACTTGCGCATGCGCAGTGCAGAATTCGCGCATGCGCGTTAACCCCCCCCCCCCCCCAAAAAAAAAAGGTGTTGGATTTCACTAAAAATATATATGTGTGTGTGTGTATATATAACATTTTCAATTTTACACAAAAAAATTACATAGTCGCTTTCCTCGCGGATTTACAGATAAATGAATTAATTACTATTTTACAGAATAAAATTAATGAATTAATTATATAAATTAAATAATTCTTGAAAATTAATTAATATTAATAATATTTTTGAACAAAGTAAATAATTTATAAAACTTGGTTAATAATTTTTTTTACACAAACGCGAACGTATATAATTTGTGAAACTTTTTTTTTTTTTACAGACGTATATAATTTGGTAAACTTAATGAATTAATTTCTTCTCATCATCATCATCGTTTAACGTCCGTTCTCCATGCCAGCATGGGTTGGACGGTTCGACCGGGGATCTGGGAAGCCAGAAGGCTGCACCAGACTCCAGTCTTATCTGGCAATGTTTCTACAGCTGGATGCCCTTCCTAACGCCAACCACTCCGAGAGTGTAGTGGGTGCTTTTTACATGCCACCCGCACAGGTGCCAGGAGAGGCTGGCAACGGCCACGGTCGGATTGGTGCCAGTCGAGGCGGCTCTGGCATCGGCCACGATTCGGATAGTGCTTTTTACGTACCACCAGTCCAGGGGTCCTGGCATTTGCCGGGTGCCACACTTGCCCCAACATGTCTTCGCAAGCAAAGGGGGTTGGCGTGGGTGCCTGTCGTGGGATGAGGTTCGATATCAACTTCGCTTGCCTCAACAGGTCTTTGTGTATAGATGTATAAATTTTTCGCACTAAATTCTTTCCGTAGAATTTATCAAAAAACGCGCAAAATTATTCCGTAGAATTTATCAAATTAAAAAACGCAAAATTAATATATTTTTTGAAATTGCAAATTATTTAGAATATAAAACAAATGAAGTTAAATTTTAAAAATAAATGTCATATACTTATACTCTGTAAGGTGCTGTGTTCACACTTCAATTTACTATTTTCTAGAAATGTTGCTTTTCTAATTGAAACAATTTTTCTCAATCTCCATTTAAAAGTCCATAATGCCTCTTGAGCCATATCAAAATGAACAACTTTGAATTACGCGGCGGCGGTGGTGGTGTGAGGTTCTAATTTTTTTTTCTGATCTCTCTTTGCCCCCTCTTTATCTCAGTTGTTCATTCCGCTAATATTTAGAAAAATTTTCGCGCCCAATTTTTGTTGTCGAGGGAAAAGATGAACGATTTAAAATAAATATATCTCAATTGTAGTGTGAGAAAGTATATATATTCTGATGACAAAATATATTATCTTTCAAAAACATCCCAAATTTATAGACTATATCGTGTAGGTTTAAGAAATATATATATATATATATATATATATAATATATATATATATAAGAGAATGAAACATCTTTCATCTGTCTCCCCACCACACCTCCATCTAGGGGGGCAAAGAGCGATCAGAAAAAAAATTAGAACCTCACACCACCACCACCACCGCCGCCGCGTAATTCAAAGTTGTTCATTTTGATATGTCTCAAGAGGCATTATGGATTTTTAAATGGAGATTGAGAAAAATTGTTTCAATTAGAAAAGCAACATTTCTAGAAAATAGTAAATTGAAGTGTGAACACAGCACCTTACAGAGTATAAGTATATGACATTTATTTTTAAAATTTAACTTCATTTGTTTTATATTCTAAATAATTTGCAATTTCAAAAAATATATTAATTTTGCGTTTTTTAATTTGATAATTCTACGGAATAATTTTGCGCGTTTTTTGATAAATTCTACGGAAAGAATTTAGTGCGAAAAATTTATACATTTATACACAAAGACCTGTTGAGGCAAGCGAAGTTGATATCGAACCTCATCCCACGACAGGCACCCACGCCAACCCCCTTGCTTGCGAAGACATGTTGGGGCAAGTGTGGCACCCGGCAAATGCCAGGACCCCTGGACTGGTGGTACGTAAAAAGCACTATCCGAATCGTGGCCGATGCCAGAGCCGCCTCGACTGGCACCAATCCGACCGTGGCCGTTGCCAGCCTCTCCTGGCACCTGTGCGGGTGGCATGTAAAAAGCACCCACTACACTCTCGGAGTGGTTGGCGTTAGGAAGGGCATCCAGCTGTAGAAACATTGCCAGATAAGACTGGAGTCTGGTGCAGCCTTCTGGCTTCCCAGATCCCCGGTCGAACCGTCCAACCCATGCTGGCATGGAGAACGGACGTTAAACGATGATGATGATGAGAAGAAATTAATTCATTAAGTTTACCAAATATATACGTCTGTAAAAAAAAAAAAGTTTCACAAATTATATACGTTCGCGTTTGTGTAAAAAAAATTATTAACCAAGTTTTATAAATTATTTACTTTGTTCAAAAAATATTATTAATATTAATTAATTTTCAAGAATTATTTAATTTATATAATTAATTCATTAATTTTATTCTGTAAAATAGTAATTAATTCATTTATCTGTAAATCCGCGAGGAAAGCGACTATGTAATTTTTTTGTGTAAAATTGAAAATGTTATATATACACACACACATATATTTTTAGTGAAATCCAACACCTTTTTTTGGGGGGGCGGTTAACGCGCATGCGCGAATTCTGCACTGCGCATGCGCAAGTCACCTCGTAGGATCTCGAGTATCGAGTACCTACGTCTGGTGCGCGCGCGAATTCGCGTGTGAGAAACCGGGACCACGACAATAGACAAGTACCAAACTCGGATCTTGTGAATTTTCCGAAGTCCTCTCCGCACCCAGTTGCTTTCCGCGCATTTTCGTTTTCATATTCGTTTTCTACACTTTTCTTTAACACCCGTTGCACTATTTTTTTTCTTTTTTTCGATTTCGTTTCCGGGTAATAATGTCAACATTAACCTTAATTTTTGCTTTCATTTTGCTTAATAAAAATTATCACGCAAAAAAATGCCAGCATCCAAACCCTGTTTTCTGATTGGATAAAAATACTCAAGCTTTAAACAGCTGTAACATTTTTGAAAAATAACATCAGTATACGAAATTCGAAAAGTTTCACTTAATTTTAAAATTTCAAAAAGTGTAAGCCAAACAGAAAAGATCTATAGACACTTGCTGACTTATCTTTCATTGCAGTATCAGTCAAAACTTTCTTCCTACTTTTTTTTAAATATCTCCCTGACTTCATTTCCTCATAACTTTCGAAAAATATACATATTTTTAAATGAAATTTTGTAGAGATCGGTTCTCTATGTTCATGATGATAAAATTTAGAATAATAAAAACAATTTTTTTTCAAGAATTTCGGACTATTCTTCCCGCCCCGCGCACACACACATCCTCTCTCTTATCCTATCACCAATTCCCATAACTTTTAACAAGTGTTTTCTTTCTTTCAAATATATGTCTGAAATATTAACATTACCTAATCAACACCATCGTAAACGATTTCTATAAAATATCACTTTAAAACATACGGTCTAAAGAGAGTTGAGGAGGTGAGGAAAAAAACATGAAAGAGTTGCAGCGACTTAATTTCGGTTTTATTCGCCAAATTTCGGTATTACCCGCTTTTCACATTTCTGCTTCTTCACATTTAGATCCTGTATAATATTAAAACGGAAAAGAAAATGACTCTCCCCAGACACAACAGAATATGCTTCAACACACATAAATAATCTTGGGTCAAACGCTTTAGTTTAACCGAATCCTGTAAACCAAATCCATAAACGAATTATACTTCAGTTTCAGACTTTAAACATTCAAATTATAGGCATACATGATTTCTGACTAATGTCAAAATATAACTATCAAACCGAATGCTTATTGTCACGTTTTAGCCTATTTAACTCACAATTTATATTTAAGTTACACATTTTCTCAATCCACTAACATCTATGTAAAGATTACTATTCGAACAAAAAATATGATTAACCGAAATTAAACGAGTTTTGTTGTTTACTATTATTCACTAAGCTTGATATTCTATCCCCATGACTTGCAAAAGTTAAAATTTCCTTCATATCTACTCCCTATCATTTTAATGTTTTGGAGAAACTGTGTCTGATAAATGATGAGATGGTCATGGCTAAGTTTGTATAATTGGACCTAGGACTAAACATTTCTGGCCGAAGTAAAGAATACGCACACCACCCGTTGTAACCCTAACCTCGATTCGGGTGATGTACGTATTCTTCACCTTTGCCACATTTCTTCCAACTTACTTCAGTTTCTGAACGCCTGGAAAATGATATTTACAGAAAACATTGAAATACTGATGAAGAAATATATTTAAACATCAATATAAAAGATGTAACTAACAAAATAATAAACAGAACTTGTTGAATATTCATGATCGATAAATATCGTAAATTTATCAATGGACAATTTTACAGAAAGTACTGCAACAAATTATAATTGCAGCAACCTAGTTGAATGTGCCTTCTAAATATAATATGAACAAGAAATGTGCAATAATTATAATATGAATATTGAATAATACATTTTAGAAAAGATAATTCATGGAATGATATTCACTGCGAATATGGTTGACCCACTACATCGTTTTAAAATCTTCCTATTCGTGACTGGAAGAACAATTAAAATTGAAAGCAGTTTACCTCTTTTAGGAACAGGTGGGGGTGCATCCTTGCTACTTGGTTTTGTTGACATAGCTTACAAATATTTATTATCAGTTAGTAATCACATTAAATGTCGACCTATTTTAAAAATGAATGAACTGAATGAATTCCGATAGAGGGCGTAAATGTAATAAGGAAGAGAAGCAGTAAGAGACTTTGGTGGTACATCAACGAAACTTTCTGTATTCGTAGTTATATTAAATTAACATGTAAAGAGCATGTGTTTAATATTTTTGAAGTGTCTACTTGTGAGTTTCATTAAACAATACGAAAAGCATACCAGCTAAAATAAAAGTAGACTATCAAAAAGGTTAAAAACGTAGGTAAAATTACATTGTAAATAATGGATATGATGATGAGTGGTTGCACCAATTACAACTAAAAGAGATAACTATTTTGTATTAACGGAAACGAAATATAATGGTGACCGTACTTGTATAAATGACATGTGGCAACAATGACGACGAATCTTTCCATCAAAATATCTATTTAATTCGATTAAATAAAAAGCAAGGACAATGTTTATTTAAATTTAAGTCTGAATGTTTGAAAGTAATAATACATTCTTCGGATCTTTTCCTTTTGAACGGCAGTTTTCAACACAATTTCTAGTTAACTGAACACTTTAAAACTTCGTATACTGGTAGAATGTGTCAAAATAAAACATTTTTTTCTCTTGGTTTCCTTGAGAAAATTGTAATTTGTAAGTTTAACGTAGTTTAATTTTTCGAATTTTCACCAATCGATTGCCTCTATTGAGCTAAAATCATTTGCTGCGTCTAAAACTGAGACAACATCCTGTCACTGACCCTACACTAACCCTAACCCTAAATTCTAGCCTTTCGTTTTTTTTTTCTTAATTGTTAACTTAATTTAATTGTTACGCGTGTGTCTAAAATTATTCGTTTTGTTTTGAGATACACGTGTATTGTTTAAACTATTTTCCATTGCTTAAGAAAAAAAAAACGAAAGCAATGGAAAATAATTTAAACAATTAACAAACAAAATAATTCTATAATTTTATACACACGTTTTCCGAACGTAAACATAATAGTGACAGGATGTTTACTCAGTTTTAGACGCAGTAAATGATTTTAGCTCAAAAGAGGTCATTGATTGGTTAAAATTAAACTACGTTAAACTTACAAATTACAATTTTCCAAAGAAAGCCAAGAGAAAAGTATGTTTTAATTTAACACATTCTACCAGTATACGAAGTTTAAAAGTGTTTAGTTAACTAGAAATTGTGTTGAAAACTGCCGTTCAAAAGGAAAAGATCCCATTCTTCGACAAGTTGTGCATATCGAACGGGACACAATGAGTAAGATTTATACATTTTTGACTTTGAGATAAAATATACTTTTTACAAATGTTCACTAACTTACAAAAGCTAAATCATCTAAGAAAATGACCCTCTCTAAAAGCACTAAAAACACTATAACATAATCTAAGTACTATTTCAGAAAATTATCTCCATTCTCTTTGAGCATATAAAAGACAAATTTAACTGGGGCAGAATGAGTAAGACAAAATAAGATAAATTTATCTTTTCAATTCTCTAGAATATTTGAGAAATGACTCATACAGATCAGTATTTTTTCTTAGACATTAGAATGATCAGAAATGAAACAAAAATTTTAAATATGTTGGTCAAGTTTGTAGCATACCTCAGTGATATCCTCACTGTTTGAGAGACATCATAGAAATAATGTCATGGCAGATAGCAGCCATCCTTCGGAAGCTAGGGATCGGTTGTATCCACTGCCCTAATTGGTTAGTTTTGGTGCAGTTTTATTTCATGCCATTGTGTAAACCAACCAATCATGGCCTTTGGATAAGGTCCCATGACACAGTCTTCTAAATGCTTTGTTTGAGCCAAATAATCTCTATAAAGCTAGTCACAACAAACCGTATTGCGTCTTTGGTCCTCGATCATTGACCACACAGCATCTAGCGACAGACCAGCCAGTTCCAGTGACTCAGCCATGTTCCCGCAACGACACCAACATGCAACATCTCAAGATGTTTTTGACCACCGTCACATTCATCTCAACGTCACCTTTCTCTACCATCACCATCACCATTCTGATGTGACCAGGCAGAGTGTGCAAAAAGTAGTTTACACAGTTGGCAAGCTGGCAGCAAAGGATTGTCAGGAAGCCGGGCAAAATGCCTTGCAGCATTTCTTCTGAGTTCAAATTCCACTGTGATTGCTTTTGGTTTTCATCCTTCCAGTGTTGATGAAATTAGCACTGGGGTTGATGTAATCGACTATCCTCTCCCCAAGAATTTCAGGTCGTGTGTTTAGAGTACAAAGAATTATTATTACAATCTGGCAAAATCATTAGTGTCAGAAAAAATGCTTTGTGGTACTTGTTCCAACTCCTTATGTTTTTCGTTCAAATTCTGCCGTGGTCACATGTCTTTCATCTGCAAAGTACAAGTCAAGTCCTGGGTTCGATGTAATCGGCTGATCCCCATACCCACCCTAATTTCAGGCACTGCATCAAACTAGCAGAATCATTAGAGTGTTGAGCAAAATGCCTTTTGTCGGGTGGGATGTTGGGGAAACACTCTGTAGCCAGAGCTTTAGCTGCCATTCCATTATTGACATTGTAGAACTGTCTGTAGCCTTGACCATCACTAGCATCTTGCCTTGGCATGATATGAAGAAATGGTCAGTAGCCGTGGTCTATGTTCACACTCCCAATTATGTATGTTGTGAAAGAATTGTCTATAACAATGGTCAGCTCAGGTACTTCCATCTAGATATGGTGTGAAGAGGCAGGAAGCATTCCAGTGGAACACAACTGGAAAGGACTGGCAGTGGACATGATGCATTACCGGCAGGGGACATACCTCTTGATGGTCGCCTGTGGACCGGGCAGGTTGGCCATATGGAGGGAGATGAAGATAGGGACTGGAGAGGAAATCACAAGAATACTGTATGAGATATTTCTAGAATGAGGCCCTGTGGATGAGCTGCTTGTGGACAATGGCACTGTGTTTTGCTCAGAGGTGCTGGGGGAAATGCTCAACAAGTGACATGTCAGCTGTTTCTTCAGGGCAACATACTGGCCAAGTGGCAATGGGGTTGTGGAGAGGCATCATTGTACCATCAAGACCATAGCAGAGAGGAGCCACATCTCATCAATCAAGGCTGTTTTTTGGTATTAATATGTCACTCAGGATGGGACAGGCTGAGGTCAATGCCACACAGGGCAATATTCAAGTATGATTGGAGGCATCCATGTACTGCATCGCCGCATCCTGCAGAAGAGAAAGAGCATGCTTTGTGCAGGTCAGAAAAGAAATCTGGGTTAAGCCCCCAAATGTGTGGTGCACATCACAGTGGGAAAAGGGAGCAATAACCTCTGTGAATTCAAGGAACAACATATCCATAGATGGCATGCCACGACATGTTTTGGATGTGCGCAGGATCATCAATGCAATGGAGGGTGGAGCCAACAGTAATGGACAAAAGGACGAAGGCGGCAGGAACATGCCAGGAACTGAGGTCAGTCCTAAAGTCCCGCAGCAGTCACAGAGGGAGCAGTACCCTCCTCGCTGGTTGGTTGATTATGAGACAAGTTAAGGCATGTGGTTGGGGTTGAGAGGAGGGTGTGGGTAGTTGGTTGAATGATCTTCAGAGAAAGAAATACAAAAGGCCTTACCTCAGCGAAATCAGTGGTCTCTCACAAATTCAACACGTCTTGTCGCTCTGCCATCTGTGCTGGAACTGACCCCACTTGCTCACTGACCACACGTGTTTCGTGCTCACGTATGCGCCTTTCACTCTTCCACCGGCCCCAGCAAGCCGACCTGCATGAAGGCGTGCTCTTCCTCTGCCCTGGGTCGCATTGATGCAGTAAATGGATGCCTCCACTTGTACCTGAATATTTCCCTGTGTGGCACCGACTCCTCAGCCTGTCTTGATCTGGGCGACATATTGTACCAAAATACATCCTCGATTGGTGAAATGTGGCCCCTCTCTGCCATGGTCTTGATGGTATGATGATGCCTTTCCACCACCCCATTTCCACTTGGCTGGTATGCCACCCTGAAGAAGCGGTTGACCTTCCACCCATCAAGCATTTCTTTCAGCACCTCCAGGCGAAATGCAGTGCCATTATCCAGAAGTATTTCATCCACGGGGCCTTGTTCCAGGAATATCTCATTCAATACTTTCACAATTTCCTCTGCGGTCCCGTCTTCATCTCCCACCATATGGCCAACCGCCCTGGTCCGCAGTCAACCATTGAGAGGTATGTACCCTGCTGGTAGTGTGTTATGTCCACCGCCAGTCGTTTCCAGCTGTGGTCCACTGGAATACTTCCCGCCTCATGTACGCCCAGAGCAGGGTTGATGGACTGGCACCTGTCAGCTGCTAACCACTCTCTGCACACTCCGTCTTTTTACATCGGAGTCAACTTTCCTAGCTAGGAACAATGTCCTGTCCAACCCCATGTGATGCATGGTATGCAATCTCTGCAACTCTGAGTCACTCAGACGGCATACTGCAGCCACAGCCTGCTCCGCATCCTCTGGCACCTGCAACCAGGCTCGCTTTACCCTGGTCAGGACGTCTGCCCTGTTCTTCTGGGAAGGCACAAAGATCACACTCAGCTTCAGATTGAACTCAGTGGTTAGTTCACACAGTATCCCCAATTGACGCTTTACTAGCATCTCTGTGGCCCTTTTGGTTCGCACCCTCCGCTCATTGGCGATGACTGCTGTTACGCAACCAAGTACAGTGGCCGAATCAGTTCTGATTTCTATAGTGTTCAACCCCAACTTCAAGGCTAGGTTCACTCCCTTCAACACGGCATCCAACTCCGCCACATTGATATGATTGCAATCATCCGTCTTCCTGAGCCAGGCTGCATCTTCCACCATGACACCTCCCACTTCTAAAACAACCCCTATTGCGATGCTACTGGCGTCACACCATACAATTCTGCTCTTTGATTTGGGAACATACCAACTGCCCCTCACTGGATCCTCTGCTCTTACTCTGACCAAGACTTCCTGTATCATGTCAGCCGTCTTCTCCCCCACTTTATCGTTTCACTTCACTCCTTTGGCTCTCTTGATGAAGCTACATGCTGTCCAGAGCCATCCTGCAATCGGGTAGTGTCCCACCAGCTTCCCACACACTGAGAACAGTTCCCGTCTACTCATGCTGGTGCCCAGTTCGGGGATCTCGTTCCCTCGCCAGAACACCAACCTTGTCTCTCCATAGCTTGAGGACCAGTGCAGCACCTCCCTCCATTGCCTCTGGTGGCTTGGTGATCAGTCCACAACTCTTCAGGTGGCCTATGACCTCCATTGCTGGCATTACGGTTTCATCCACCAGAATATCATCAATGTGCAAATTAGTGGCCTTTTTTACTCTGTCCACCTTTCCCAGGATGGCCTTGAGAATTGTTGCCATAATCTTTGGCGCTGAATTCAGCCCGAACCCCAACCTGGTCAGACAGTACGTCCAGCCCTTATACCTGACAAGCTGATACTTCCACAGTTTCTCAGCCACATGCACCTGTAGGTATGCTGACTTCAAATCGACGATCATGGAGGCCCTTGTCATCTGTGTCCACTCTCACAAGGTGTCTCCGTAGACATCCGTGGCCTCGCCACCTGTATGACATGATACGTGGTCATTCAGCTCTTGGAAGTCAAGCACTGGCCTGACCTTATGCTTTGTGGGCTGTATCACTGCCATCAGTGGCAGGACTCTGCTCTCTTCTTTTTCCCAAGGGATCAATATGCCCTCCTTAATCCACCACTTCACCTCTCCCTCGAACTCACTTCTGGCATCTCCTTTTAGAGTATGCTGATAGCAGCCCACTTTATTTTTTAACGTCGGGGCTCTCCCTTCCAGTGCCACTTCACTGCCATCGAAGACAGCCTAAAAGTCCTGATCTTCAATGGCCTGTGCAGCATGCTTTTCCTCACAGTTGTCGCCAGTGCATGGTCTCGCCATACATGGTTTCCCCGCAAACCCGAACATTACACCGGCCTCGTTAAAGGTGACACCTCCCAAATGGGTGATTGCATCCATCCCCATCACTATGTCAATCTCGTCCACCAAGTGGCCAACTACAATTGCTCGCAGCATCAGTCTTATTCCCTGCACCACAATCTGCACATCTGTAACGCCTTCACAGTGTACTTCTCTTCCGTCGACTGCTCTTACACTGCTTTCTCCACTCCATATCTCTGCCACTTCTGAAATCATCAGGGTTGTCGTACAGCCCATATCCACAAGGGCTCGCGACATCTTCCCCTCCACCAGAATGTCGACTACAGGTAATGATGATAAACGCACCTCTATTGATCCAAAGGGACAACTACCAGCGCACTAGTCTCCCTCAGACCGTTTCCTCACAGACATTCACTGGCTATATGCCCCGTTTCTCGACACCAGCAGCAAATGACCTCAGGCTTGGGTGACTTGCAGTCTCGTACCATATGCGGGCCCTGACACTGTCCTTTGAATGGTCGCACATGTTCTTTCTTCGACCCCTCTCCGCTGCTCCTTGCTCGGCCACTTTGCGTTGTTGCAGTCGCTGCTACCGACGTTGCTCTGCAGCACAAAACTAGCACGCGAGCCCAAGATATGATGTCCGCCATTGCCATCGAGTGAATGTTTGGAAGCTTCTGCAACTCGACTGACATGTTGTCAGGAAAGCCAGTCACAAACGCCAACTTAACCGTCCGGTCCAGTGACTCTCCCTCATAACCCGCCAGTTTAGCCAATCTCCTAAGTTCATTGGCAAATATGTCAACCTGTTCCCCAGTCCATTTTGTTTTCCCCAGGCAAGCGTATGCCTCAAACATTCCCTCCGCAAAGGCCTCCATCAACCGAATTTCTATTTTCTCCGTGCTAAGTTGGTCCCTCTCTTCCATTTCTAGATACAGCGCCAATGCCGAACCATCCAAGTACAGTGGTATAAAACTCACTAGGTCGCTTATTTTGTGGAGCTTCACCACCAACTTCACCTTCTTCAACCAAGCGACTACATCTGTGACACCGCAAAATGGTTTGATCATCTCGTTCGAAATATGGGCAACACTCATTGTTCGTTTTTTTTTGTTTTTTTTATGAGCCGAAATAGCTTGTAGCGTGATGGAGGAAAAGGACAACAGAAAAAGAAGCAACGGGAGAAAGAAATACAAAAGGCCTTACCTTGTTGAAATCAGTAGTCTCTCACGAATTCAACATTGTCGCTCTGCTCGCTGACCACACGTGCTTCCTGCCCACACATGTGCCTTTCACTCTTCCGCCGGCCTCTGCAAGCCTTACTTCCGTCCACCTCATCTGTCATCCTTTCCACCAACACCACATAGCTCATCACAGCCCATAACACCGCCAACACCACAATAGACATAAACCAATACATAAATGACAAATAATATATATTTTTATAAAACGTATAACTTATAACTAGATCTCAAAAAGTATAAAAATGAATGATCAATATATAATATATTAATTAAAAAAACTACATATGTTTCATGGCTACAATTAAATTCGAATTACAATTAAGTTTAAATTCAATTGAAATAAATTCGATTTAAAATTATAGTCAATCTTCAGGTTAATGATAATAGTTAAATAAATAAGCAAATAGAGTTAAACAATATTTATTTAAGAAATAAATAAAATAATAATTTTTCTTATAGAAAAATACTTCATTAACTAAATTAGAAACTTAAAACATTAGGATTATTTCCTACAACACACTTATTATGTTAAATATTTAATTTTTAAGGTAAAAAAATAGATAGAAATATGTAGAAATATGTATTTATCTTTGAAGATATATTTTGGCTTTAAAAAACATAAAAAACTATTGAATATCTTAAACTCAGTTATACTCCAATATTTAATTACCAAATTATTTAACAAAATAATCACTATTAATATTTTTAGATTTAAGTTCAGATTGAATAAGTATAAAATAATAAATACATAAAAATAAGTATCTAAATTATAATCAACAAATATAGTAATTAAAAATCTAAAATATAAAATTTTCTCTATTAATAAATATATAAACATATAACCAAAAATAAATAAATTAGTCCATTATTACTTACATAAATATGATAAATATCTATAGAATATATTTATGAAATACAATTTTGAAAATAAAAATTAAATTAAAAATGTATAACCTATCTTTAAAAAATCGTATGACTATTTTACGATCTATATACCACAGTGACTAATATCTTAAAATTTACGTATATATATATCTAAATTATCAATAACAACTAAAATAATTATAGATTCAAATTTAACAATCAATAGTTATAAAAAAAGTTTACTTAACTCTCGAAAACCATGTCATTAACACATATATGATGGACTCTCCTCTCGAAGATGATGAATGAGCATTCAACTTTTGTTGAACGACCTGCACAACTGATTTATTTATAGTCATCAAATGTTCATGTCACCATCTATTCACTGTTATCTGAATAGGTTCGTGGTGTACTACGCGTCAGGTGTCAAAGTGACCACAGAGCAAAATGAGATGAAGTGTTTTGCTCAAGAACACAATACACCACTCAGTCTAGAAATTGAAACCATGATCAGTAGGTCATGAGTGTAATACGCAACCACTAAACCATGTATATATGTGTGTGTGTGTGTCATCAGTAGTTCATTTATCCGAAAAAGAAGCACATTCTACAACATTAGAGTAATAATACATATAGAAGGTTGTTTGTTATGGCCGGTTAAAGAGTCACCATTGGTTTCACAGCTATAAAGCGCTTAGCTGTGTAGGTGACTTGTCAGACTCAAATAGCCAGCCTACCTCCAGTCCAACCTTTTGAGTCTGATGAGTCACCTATACAGCCAAGTGCTTTATAGGTGTGAAACCAATGGTTACTCTCTGACCAGCCATAACAAACAACCTACTAAACATATATATATCTTAGATCCTGGTAGGGTATAAATGTAGGCTATTTCCAGTGAAGCACTCAGCTCAAGTTCTGGGTTATTAACACAATTGGATTCCAGACTAATACCAAAATTCTTCAAGTGAAGAAAATCCAGGTTTTACAATGGTAACCCCATAGTGTGGGTGTGGAAAAGAGTAAATTATAATCCAAATAATAAGAAGACAAAGAAATTCTTTAACAAATCTTTAATGATTCTTTACAGTTGTTTCTGTACCAACTCAGCTTGTAACACCAGTTTACACAAAAATTCAAAGTGAAAATTTATGTAATGCTTGCAGGTTTAGACATTTGAGTGGCACTTCATCAGGCTTGCATCAAAGATATGCTTTCACATTGTGCATCTTCCATTGTGTGTGTGTGTTATTTGAAGAAGAAGGAGGAGGAGGGTAGAGAAAGAGCCAGTTTCTAACCTAGATCCGAGGCTCCTTCATTGGGATTTCAACAACATCAACAAGATATTTTTGTATGTATGTATGCGTGTGTGTGTATGTATGCAGCATGCATGCATTCATGTATTTATGTATGTATATGTGCAGATTTGTATGTTTTGTTTCATATATGTATTCTCATGCATATACAGAGTAGGGCACAGAGGACGGATGTGTTCAAAAAATTCACAAAATCATTAATTTTAGTTGTAAACAAATTTTATTGACATCAATGTATCTGTATTGAATTAGCATTTGTCAAAATCAAGTGTGGAAAACAACAACCCTCATGTGATGTCCATTTTCATTGATGCATTTCTGAAGGCATTCTTGGAAGTTGGCCTCCACTCTCTCCAGGATTGCTCTGTTAATTTCAACTTTTGCCCAATGACTAATTTGTATGGGTGGAAATGCAGGCCTTCATGTAAAATACGCCTTACCAATTGATTACCGATGCCAAGTTCAGTGGAATGCCTCCAAGCAGAGTGATTTGGACTCTGTATCAAAGCTTGTCTGATGCGTTCCACATTTTCTAGGGTTTGTACCATTCATGGTGTGTGTCTCCACTGGTTTCCTATTCATTAGTGTACCTCATATACAATGTAAGATTGTGTTATGAGTGGGAACAGCTTGATTTTGGTGTATGTTGAAGTGGTGCTAAAACTCATACTGAACTGCTGTGAAAGACTCGCCATTCTTCACATAACAGTCGTAGACAAACACGTGATGCTATATCATTCACTGTACCATGGCTTTACCTGAAAAGAAAAAAAATGCTAAGATACCACAGGCCGAATGGTACCTGTTGGACATATGTCCCTCCCCCTGGGGCTGAGTAATAGCCATTTTAAAAACGTTCATCTTCTCTGCTCCACCCATATATATATAAGCATGTCTAGACATGCTTATATATACTCAAATAATAAACTTCTGGAAAGTTTTACAGATGTTTACAGTTCCAGTGATAGCTTGGATCTGTAATCTTCGAATCAGCTTTCTCCTTTCTGGCTTTGAGAAGCCTGATTTCTCAGGCTTCATACTTAGGCAGTGTGTTACATATCACAGTGACCCAATAATTACAGGTATAAATCTGAACTTGGATAGAGTAACTGGAGATTTCTCAATAGTTCAGCATAAGTATTTTCCTTTTCGCTGATCTCTAGCTTTTATGTTAACATCCAGTGGGTAGCTAATTTCCCCTACTGTACACAGTTTCTTCTCTATCCCAAATCACTATGTCAGGTCTATTACATTTACATTTTATTGAGGTTTTCACTGGAACGTTCCACCAATATTCCTTTTTATTAAGAGTGGCTATGGCTTCTACCATACTGAGGGGTCTTATTTCTTAGGCCCTGAAGTTATCCTTCTGATGGATCTCATTATACAGTGTTTTGGATACAACATCCTGTCTCATCAGTAGATAATACTGTGATGACATTTTCGGACAACTGCTTATGATGTGGCTGATATCTTTGGTGTTAACTCCATAAAGTCTTCTTTGTTTTTTTTGCTGCTTTTCTTGCATTTCTGTCCCTTTTGTGCATTAGGTATTTGGTTGATATTTCCTGTTCCTGGATTGCAAACGCATACCCTTCAAAGTGGGAGTTAGTAATCCAGTTGTTGGTCTATTATAGACTGCTTTGATAATCAATGTTACTATCATCCCGGAGCTTTCTGCTAATATATCCATGCATGGTCTTCTGCTGATGTATGCTCGTCCTTTCATCTGATATGTTGTGGTAGGGTTATGCAACTTCTGTGGGCATGTACTTAAGGTTATCAGACAAGTAATGTATGTATGTATAATAGAATAAGTGCTAAGCAATGATTAGGAATAAATGAACCTTGGGTCAGTTAAAATATGCTTATGACATATTGTCACTTCCACAGGCGGTTGAATAGAGTAACTCAGTCACTGATGTTGACTGTTTTTTAGTTAATGCTTCAGCTTTGTATCTGCCCAGCTTCTTCTTCAGAGGAAAAATTTAAACGATTATATACAAAAAAGGTATACATACATAAATGCATGGGTAAAAAAGAACATAGAGAAGATAAACAAATGTTTCAAAATGGGTTTCATTATCAACAGAAACCAGTGACAAAAGTTACTGTCCTTAGACATCCACATAAAGATTACATCCACATAAAAATTACAAAAAAAAGAACATTCCATATAGTATGGCATGATGTATTTGTGCAATAGTGATTGACCCAAAAATATGTCAAATTCAACTTAATGAAGTTAAAGGCTCCCTAAAAGAACAGAGTTACTCCTTAAAATTAATAAAAAATTGAATTATAAGAGCAATGAAACTAGACATTGTACAACTGAGGATAACTATGAAAAAAGTTGAAGAAAATACTATTCTGTTTATGAACACACATGATTCAGGAGGAACCAACATAATTAATGCTACCAAATTAAACCTATGAATACTATTTCAAAGCCTCAAAATGGAAAAAACTAGTTGATGAAAATCTCAAGGAACATCAAACATCAACCAAAAAAGTCTTTAAAAGCATCTCACAAGAGCAAAATTTACATCAGAAGATAATTCAGAATGTTCCATGGAGACAAAAGATGTAGAATATACAATAACAACAACAATTTCAAATATTTGGATACTGGTTCTCATATAAAAGTGTATTCTCCTTCCAAATAAATGCAAACATGAACCACAAGGCACAGAATCTTATTTACTGCATAACCTGCCCCAGTTGCAACGAAAATTATATTGATGAAACCACCAATTCCCCTTGATAATGTGCAACATACCAAACAAAAAGAATTATGTAAGATTCTATTGAGCAAACTTCTGGAAATATGCGGAAATAGTTGATTCAAGATTTTTCCATTCAACAAATGCCCAAGTGATTCTCCAAAACACTGGATGGCAATGAAACTAAATTAAAAAAAAAAATTCACCAAAACAAAACGTGTAAAAAGTATATTTATGCAATCATGAGAAATTCTTACTTAAAAAAAATTACTTTCTCAAATGAAGTAAACCAGATAGTCACCAGATATTATTATTAATAATGTTCTCATTACTGTTACTAGTCAGTCCACCTGTGCATACCTTCCTTCTTGTGACACTTGTGAAGACCTGTTGAGGCAAGTGAAAATCAAACAAAATCAAAATAGATGAACATCAATGGAATTTGTATCTTTGTGGTACCAGTGCCGGTGGCACACAAGAATACCATCCGAACGTGGGCGTAGCCAGTACCGCACCGACTGGCCTCCATGCTGTGGGCACGTAACAATCACCATCCAATCGTGGCCGATCGCCAGCCTAATATGGCTCCTGTGTCGGTGGCACATAAAAAAACACCATCCGAGCGTGGTCATCTGCTAGCCTTGTCTGGCACCTGTGTCGGTGGCACATAAAAACACCATCCGAGCGTGGCCGTTCGCCAGCCTCGTCTGGCACCTGTGTCGGTGGCACATAAAAAAAAACACCATCCGAGCGTGGTCGTCTGCTAGCCTTGTCTGGCACCTGTGTCGGTGGCACATAAAAACACCATCCGAGCGTGGCCGTTCGCCAGCCTCGTCTGGCACCTGTGTCGGTGGCACATAAAAAAAAACACCATCCGAGCGTGGTCGTCTGCTAGCCTTGTCTGGCACCTGTGTCGGTGGCACATAAAAACACCATCCGAGCGTGGCCGTTCGCCAGCCTCGTCTGGCACCTGTGTCGGTGGCACATAAAAAAAAACACCATCCGAGCGTGGTCGTCTGCTAGCCTTGTCTGGCACCTGTGTCGGTGGCACATAAAAACACCATCCGAGCGTGGCCGTTCGCCAGCCTCGTCTGGCACCTGTGTCGGTGGCACATAAAAACACCATCCGAGCGTGGTCGTCTGCTAGCCTTGTCTGGCACCTGTGTCGGTGGCACATAAAAACACCATCCGAGCGTGGCCGTTCGCCAGCCTCGTCTGGCACCTGTGTCGGTGGCACATAAAAAACACCATCCGAGCGTAGTCGTCTGCTAGCCTTGTCTGGCACCTGTGTCGGTGGCACATAAAAACACCATCCGAGCGTGGCCGTTCGCCAGCCTCGTCTGGCACCTGTGTCGGTGGCACATAAAAACACCATCCGAGCGTGGTCGTCTGCCAGCCTTGTCTGGCACCTGTGTCGGTGGCACATAAAAACACACATCCGAGCGTGGCCGTTCGCCAGCCTCGTCTGGCACCTGTGTCGGTGGCACATAAAAAACACCATCCGAGCGTGGTCGTCTGCCAGCCTTGTCTGGCACCTGTGTCGGTGACACATAAAAACACACATCCGAGCGTGGCCGTTCGCCAGCCTCGTCTGGCACCTGTGTCGGTGGCACATAAAAACACCATCCGAGCGTGGTCGTCTGCCAGCCTTGTCTGGCACCTGTGTCGGTGGCACATAAAAACACCATCCGAGCGTGGCCGTTCGCCAGCCTCGTCTGGCACCTGTGTCGGTGGCACATAAAAAACCATCCGAGCGTGGTCGTCTGCTAGCCTTGTCTGGCACCTGTGTCGGTGGCACATAAAAACACCATCCGAGCGTGGCCGTTCGCCAGCCTCGTCTGGCACCTGTGTCGGTGGCACATAAAAACACCATCCGAGCGTGGTCGTCTGCTAGCCTTGTCTGGCACCTGTGTCGGTGGCACATAAAAAACACCATCCGAGCGTGGCCGTTCGCCAGCCTCGTCTGGCACCTGTGTCGGTGGCACATAAAAAACACCATCCGAGCGTAGTCGTCTGCTAGCCTTGTCTGGCACCTGTGTCGGTGGCACATAAAAACACCATCCGAGCGTGGCCGTTCGCCAGCCTCGTCTGGCACCTGTGTCGGTGGCACATAAAAACACCATCCGAGCGTGGTCGTCTGCCAGCCTTGTCTGGCACCTGTGTCGGTGGCACATAAAAACACCATCCGAGCGTGGCCGTTCGCCAGCCTCGTCTGGCACCTGTGTCGGTGGCACATAAAAAACACCATCCGAGCGTGGTCGTCTGCCAGCCTTGTCTGGCACCTGTGTCGGTGACACATAAAAACACCATCCGAGCGTGGCCGTTCGCCAGCCTCGTCTGGCACCTGTGTCGGTGGCACATAAAAACACCATCCGAGCGTGGTCGTCTGCCAGCCTTGTCTGGCACCTGTGTCGGTGGCACATAAAAACACCATCCGAGCGTGGCCGTTCGCCAGCCTCGTCTGGCACCTGTGTCGGTGGCACATAAAAAACACCATCCGAGCGTGGTCGTCTGCCAGCCTTGTCTGGCACCTGTGTCGGTGGCACATAAAAACACCATCCGAGCGTGGCCGTTCGCCAACCTCGTCTGGCACCTGTGTCGGTGGCACATAAAATCACCCACTACACTCTCGGAGTGGTTGGCGTTAGGAAGGGCATCCAGCTGTAGAAACACTGCCAGATCTGACTGGCCTGGTGCAGCCTTCGGGCTCCCCAGACACCAGTTGAACCGTCCAACCCATGCTAGCATGGAGAGCGGACGTTAAATGATGATGATGATGATGATGATGAAAATAACTGGAAAAATTCACTTAAACAACCAATGACACACATATGCTTAAACACACACACATTTAAAAGCCTTCTCAAGCTATTTGATAGATTTAATTTTCTACAGCTGGGCAACATGACAGCTGACCAAATATCCTGTTAGTGCAAGTGATAAAAAGTTTGGCATGCCATCAATTTATACCATCCCAGAAAAACACACCTTTCTTTCTCAAACCAAACCTCCAAAAATCTCACATGCTTTGTTTAAAAATTCACCACACTCACTTACACACACATACATACACATACATTTATATATACAAACATGTAGATTCAAAATGACAATGAACATCTCAACTAGCCACTCTCAAAACATCCTTTTCCTGAGAAAACAAATTCAACACCAGATTTTTTTCAACTAAGTCACACATATAAACAACCCATTCATGAGGAATCCCGGAGAGGGATGAAAGCACTAAATAAATAGTTTTTATCCAAATTCTGACCACCTTTTTCTTAAAATATAAAATCTGTACACCACTTGAAGCAATCTATACACGTGTGTGTGTGTGTGTGTGTGTGTGTGTGTGTGTGTGTATACATGTGCGTGTGTTTATGTGTGTCTATATTAAACTAAAACTCAAAGTTTGTCTGTTTTCCTGCCCTTTGATTAAGATAAAAATTACAACTAAAATAGACATTTCTCCCTTTAAGAAAAAAATATCAAGTTGAAAATGTTGATTTGTGGTGGCAACACTTCAAAAAGAGTCATCATAGCTACCACCATACATCCTTTTCCCTTACTTTTTTTTACTTTCTTTTTTCCTCCCTTAGTCATTCAAACAACTTTGAATAAGTGCTGTGGAGTGAAAGATAGAAATTCTCCCTATATTTTTATGAGATATTTTTTATAAGAATTCATAAGAATATTTTTCCCAGATGCTACCAAAAAGGCTTGATTTAAGCCTTCCAACACACAAAGCCAAAAGGACCAGAGAAAGGGAGAGGTATCAACTAAACAGGGAAAGACATCAAGATATTAAAAAGAGAGCAATTAAGACTTAAAACTGAAGAACAGAGACAATGTAAATTGGAAAGACAACAACTCCGATATTTAAATGAAAATTATGCTCAAAGGGCTGAAAGACTAGAGCAAGATCGAATGAGACAACAGCAAGTTCATTTGAATGAAAATGAAGAACAGAAACGACTTAAATTAGAAGCTCAATGGCTTCAAAACCAGCACCGTCAACTCTGCAACCATCAAGATATTGATGTCTCTCTTGGAGAAATGAATCAAATATGCCCCTATTGTAGAGCTTTCAAATTTCCAGGAGAAATTGCCATCTTTTGCTGTATTAATGGAAAAGTTAATTTCGCACCATTACATGACTTACCACCAAAAATGAAGGAATTATTTGAAGGTCAGAAACCTATTAAGTGGCGATGGACTGACCTCATATTTCAAAAAGATAATCATAGTAATCTATTTCCACTCACTCGACTTTGGGGGGAAGGGGGTCGGTACTTCAAATCCACGTTTTCAACTTAATTGTTTTCTTAAAGAGAAAATTACTATGCTTTCTTTTTTACTCCCTTAATCTGTTGTTGCATTGCAAAAACTTTTGACTGTTTCCTCCCTGTGCTGTTGGATGGCTTCTATTGGTATAACATGGAGTTGAAATAAATTCACTAGAAGGGACTCTGTTTTTTTGCCCTTTGATTAAGTTGATAAAAATTATTGTTGTGTCTGGGGAGAGTCATTTTCTTTTTGTGCCTGATAATTAATACATTCACCGGTAAAATTTCCACTTATTTCTTATTTTTATTTTCCTAGGTGGAAATTTTATGAGTGAGTGTGTAAAATTATAAGGTACAAAAAGAAAATAACTCTCCCCAGACACAACAGAATATGCTTCAACACACGAACTCATATAAAGAATCTTGCAAATCAAATCCAAAATTGAAATATAAAAATTACTATTTTAAATAAAATAGCATTTCTTCCTTAGTCACTGCACATCGATATTTTCAACTTGAAGAGGTTTATACCATCCCAGGAAAACATACCTTTCTTTCTCAAACCAAGCCTCCAAAAATCTCACATATGCCTTATTTAAAAATTCACCACACTCACACATGCATACATACACATACACTTATATATACAAACATGTAGATTCAAACATGGGTATATCTAGTATATATATATATATCACGTGATCACGTGACCGACCAGACCATCAGATGTTGCTACACATTGCTGGTCACAATGCGTTCGCATTGTTTTAGCCTTCGAATGACGCCACCCCGCTGGCTAAGCGAGCAGGCCAACAGATGAAAGAGTGAGAGAAAGAGTGGTGA
Organism: Octopus sinensis; assembly: GCF_006345805.1. Lineage (NCBI taxonomy): Eukaryota > Metazoa > Mollusca > Cephalopoda > Octopoda > Octopodidae > Octopus > Octopus sinensis. The sequence goes on along the minus strand of NC_043000.1, from coordinate 73,125,731 downwards.
AAGAGTACAGCAGGGATCACCACCCCCTGCTGGAGCGTTGTGGAGCTTTTAGGTGTTTTCGCTCAATAAACACACACAACGCCCGGTCTGGGAATCGAAACCGCGATCCTACGACTGCAAGTCCGCTGCCCTAACCACTGGGCCATTGCGCCTCCACACACATATATATATATATATATATATATATATATATATATATATATATATAATATATATATATATATATATATATATATATTATATATATATATTATATTATATATATATATATATAATATATATATATATATATATACACACACACATTTATATATATATATATATATATATATACACACACACACATTTATACTTTCAAAATAATAAGGGTAGAAAATTTAGAAAAACTCTCATACCAGTGGCTAGCATGTGTAATAAAGTCAATAGACAACATATTTTCATATATAATAGTGTACAAACAATTAAGTATTTATACACAAAAGAGGTAATCTTTGACAGGACACCTTGAATGCTAGAAAGGGCAGACAAAACCCAAACCATGAATAAAAGCAATTTCAAAGAGGATGAAATTATAAAATATTTTTATAGTTAACCCCAAACTCGAGTTTCTGTATTAATGAGCTAATAAATTAATTTGTCATCTGTACTTCAGACAAACATTTATGCACAAGAGAAAAGAATCTCATTCCCCATGGCCTCTATCAACGTGATGACAATGACAGAGAAGGAAATGTAAAAGCTTTGACAAAAAAGTTATAGTTTACAATAAAACAATCTTAGCTGGTTTGTAGTTTCAATGAGCATGTTTGCAATCAAAATATCAAGGCTGATTCCACCTTAGATACAGATGCAGGCTGCCTTCAAACTCTAGAAGAATGTATTGTAGAGCATTTGTATCGAGAATATTTAACAATCACATGATGTCATGATGTGCTGGAATGTTGCCCACATGATCAGCGAATTTAACCAATAATGACTTTGCCTGGAAATAATGTTGCCCATATAATCAACAAAATCTGGCCAATCTTCACATGACTTCATGTAGCTTCAACGGCAATCTCAACTTTTGCTGCTCTCCTTTGAGTCCATCAATAGATATAAAATGACACACATGCGTCCACCAGACAGAGCTTTTGAGATGAGCAGAGAAAGTGAATAGATATGGGCAGTGGCTGAACCAAGCTGACATTCAACATAATGAAATATCGGCTACAGCAACACAACTTGCAGTAACTTTTTGGATACTCTACAATTATACCAAAACAATAACATCCAAACTCTCTCAACATTTGTCATTTGTAGTAACAACAGTATTTGCCTTCTGTTTGAGTACAAAAAGAATGTTTGTTGTAAAAAATTTCAATAGATTTTGTTTTCTTCTATGTTTAACTGTTGGCCACCAGCACTAGAAATAATAGCAAGCACACAACAGTTAACAGTCAGCCTCATCTCCACCAGCTACAGTTCAGCTCTCAGCAGTCATATATAGTTCCTAACAGTCAGCACAAAGCAACAAGCACCTTGTACACATTCATTATTATATGGACTTAATAAAATAATTTGTAATATCTTCTATACTATAATGGAGAAAGCTGCTTATTAATTAGGTATGTAACAGTTACTAAAAGAAAACAATTATTAAAGGGTTGACTATTTGGAAATATTTTTATAAATTCATGTTCTAAGAAATTTCCTATAATTTTGATTTCTCAAGTTTATTGAATTTTTTAACTCCAATTTCTTGCAAATTTAAATATTCATTGTATTCACTGCATCCGTTTCTTCACAAATTTAAACATTCATTACATTCACTGTGGAGTATTCCATTTTCAGTTGCAAAGTCTCTCCCTTTCTCTTTCAATATTTCCATTTCAAGTTTTAGTTTGCTATTTGGAAAACCGACAGTCTATTCTATTAATGTATATGTAATGTAAAAACATTATTTATTGAATGAAAATTTTTTAAAATACCTGTATAATTTTTGTAAAACAATTTAAAAAGTGATTTTGTTGTTATGGCTGTTTGGAACGCTATAAGCCTTACAATAATAACTATCCAGACTGATTTTGGCCATTTTCTTTTTTAACTTAAAAACCATGCAAAGAGCATTTTTGGTAAAAAAGAACAAAATAAATCGTTAATATTTCCAGAGAAAAGGTGAACAATTCAAGAGAGGCTTTGTTGTTGTTTCTAGCACAACTCAAACCACAATCCCTTTTCACCTACACATTTATTAATGCTTTTTCAAATATTTTTCTCCCATTAAACACATTTTATGGAATGATGTTGCTGAAGTAACACATGTGTGGTCCTTTGATGGACTATAGGTAACAAAATAAATTGTAATCTAAATTTTTACCCCCACCTCAATTAAAAGAAGCAGTGCGTGTGTGTATGAAAAAAACATTTTCAAACAGAAAAGTATGCTATTAAAATGAATTATTTGTGTAACTTTTTAAAAATCACTGTGGATAAATGCCAGCAATGACCTTCTCAGGCTCACCAATATTTTAATTTCTAAACAAGAAACAATCGGGGGTAGGGTGTGGGTTTCAAAAATTCATAATTTCTCAAATTTTCTTTTTTATAGCATATAAATGTATTTAAGGGGAAAAAATATTCTTTTTTACACTAGGCACAAGGCCCGAAATTTTTGGGGAGGGGGCCAGTTAATTAGATCGACTCCAGTATGTAACTGGTACTTAATTTATTGACCCTGAAAGGATAAAAGATAAAGTTAACATTGGTGAATGTAAAGACAGATGAAATATTGCTAAGTATTTCGCCTGGCATGATAACATTTCTGCTAGCTCGCCATCTTATGAGGAAAAAATATTGAAAAACATCAATACATGCAAGAGTGATAAAGAAACAAGGAGGGTTGTCTTTGGATGTGCTAGAAACAATAGCCAAATTGCCCTAAAATCTCTCACTTTTCCCTCTCAAAATAGTGAGTTTTTTTTTTTTTTTACCAAAAATGCTCTTTCCATGATTTTGTAGTGCAAAAAAAAATTGGCCAAAATAGGTCTAGAGAGGGATGATGAAGGAGGCGGGTTGTAAAGAAAAAAAGAGTTTTCATACAAAGATGCCTCCCTCTACCCAACTTCATCATTTCAAAGGCTGTGGTTTAAATAAAAATGAGGAAAATCCCTGAAAAAATTTTCCACACAAATTCATTTGGAAATAATTTGTATAAACTTTCATTAAAAGATACCCATTTTCCTGAAAGTTATGAAGGAAAAAATCAGATTGTGTAAATTTTCAGAAAACTCCTCCCTCCACTTCCTTGGAAAATTCTTCCCCATAAATCTCTATATACTCTGAAGCTACAACATCTAAGTGGTAGAAATTTTGTTGAAAAGTATCCATTTTTCTGGATGTTATGAGGCAACAAAGTCGGGGGCATGTACATCTGTAGAAATGCCCTTTTATTATGATTTTTTCATTTCATGTTTATTTCATTCATCGTTCTCAATGTTCTCTCTCCTCCCCACTCTCTCTCTCTCGCACATACACGCTGCAAAGCTTACAGATGGGCTGCTGAATTGTAATCTCTATGTTGCTTTGAGGGAAAGGTAAAACTGTTGTTGGACTACCATGATGTTTGTTTAAAAAAAGAGATTATGACTGTGATAAAATAATGAAAGTAATATTTACTAAGCAAGTGAGCACTATTATTAAAGAAATAATTAGACATCATAAAGATTATTAGAATTGGGAATCAAATGTGAAAACATTATCAAGTGGCTAGCATAAAACTATTCGAAGGGCAGTCTTTCTGCTAGTTTAAATAATATTCATACTATTTGAAGCACATACTTTACATAGTGATTATATATATACTAGCATTATGACCCGGCATTGCCGGGTCATAGTGCTAGTGCTTGTATATATGTGTACATCTACACATAAAATACAAAATACAAAGTTATATGTTGATATCACTAGTGATAACAATACTCAAAATATATAACAGACTGGAATTGTAGGCCCGTCTCTTGCAATTTCAATCAATTGTATCTTGTCCTCCCTCTTGTATAGAAGTGTGACTACAATCCAGCCTACCTCTACTTCTGGGGGGACATTTTAAATTTTTATCCAGGATGTCCTACGTCCCAGATATAAAGGTAAAAATTAAATATTTCCACTTTGCAAGGTTCGAGTCAAGTACTCCCTTGCACGCTCTGTTGATTTGAACCTTGCTTACCGCCTCTGGTTAGATATTCGATATCTTTCATAGTCACACCAAGACACTTTTCAATGGTGCTTTCCTCCAGGCATTCAAATCTTTTTTTTTCTCTACATTGTATACTTTATAGACAATAGTCTTTTCTTTAATTTAATTTTTTATTTCGTTTGGTGGTGTTATCCTAGATTCACCGTCTTTGTCGGTGATCAATCCGAAATAGGTTGGTATTTCTTCCATTTTAATGAGTTGTAATGAGTTCGTGCCCACCGACGGCTGAAACGAAATTCATTTTTGGACTTTCTTCTATTGAAGGCATTTTAACGAAAATGCTTCCGTATAGACGGTGAAAATATTGTCAAAATTGAATTGTGTCCCCAAACACGGACACAATTCAATTTTTAAACAATAACCAAAGCTCTTTCTCCCAAAGTGGGAGGGTTACGGTTTACAATTATTTAACAAATGCAACACAACAACGTTTCCCTTTCGAGGAACCAACAAACGTGATAACAATAGTTAAACAGTTATAATAATAACAACAAACCTTATGGTGAATCAAAAAGCAGTACGCAGTTGAAGCTATAGTCCTTTATGTATAAGAAATAAACCAACAGCAGTACTCAGTAGAAGCGGCTGTTCTAGAAAACAGACATTACATACAGCCAAACTTCATATAGATACTTAATGCTAGCTAATTAGCAGATAATCTAATGTAAAAGCTGTGGTAAAAGGTATGTGCACAGCTCCATCTGGACTATTCCATTTCTGTACACTTATTTTATTTTTAATTTATTCCCATTCATGTGAAACCACTTATTTAAGTTCAAGTCATTGATGCAATTTTATACCAATTGCTATTTTTACTTTTGTTATGTTATGATTTAATTATTATATTATACTTTAGTTTGATTTTAATTACTACTTACTACATATAATTCAATTGTTATTATTATCTCATAAAATTGAGAAATGTTTCTGTTTCACTTTTAACACGTAATACTGAAATAGTGGAGAAGATATGATATTGCTATGGGCTCGCCCTAGGCAAGAAGTTGAATATTTTTTTTGCCGATGACACTCCCCGGACCCTAAGTAAGGCATGTGTAAAATTTGAATGAAATTGGTTGTGTAGTTCTCAAGTTTTAGGGAAACTGACAGACAGACACACATTCTCAGTTTTATATATATAGAGATTCACACAGAAGGGTAAATAAAAAATTATGCACACTCATATTTTCTGTAATTTATTAAAACAAAATGGATACTTTTTAACAAAATCATTTCTTTATTACTCTCACATATATTGATGTTTTTCGATATTTTTCCTCATAAGGTGGTGAGCTGGCAGAAACGTTATTCATGCCAGGTGAAATGCTTAGCAGTATTCCGTCTGTCTTTATATATGTATTCACACAGAAGGGTAAATAAAAAATTATGTTTTCTGTAATTTACTAAAACAAAATCGCTTTTCGACATCAGAGGAAATTTGTGTTGGAAACGTGGGGTTCCCAGCTCGCTGACTAGTGAACTGAAAAAAAGCATATATGACCCTTTTGGACACAACTGGAGCTGGTTGAAGGGAGATAACTCCATGCCATCCAGAAAGGATGTCGCTCAGTAGAATTTCATTTTGGAGGTTTTCTCACAACACTAACTGACCAAGAGTGTATTCTTACCTCCAGTAGTAGAGAGGTTCTGTGCCTCTGGCCAGTGAGTCTGATGACTCGCACTATGTTGCTAAGAGCATTAATGGTGCAAAACTAATGGTAACTCCGTGACTGGCCACAACCAGTTTGTTATAGGCTTCAAAAATACGTTTATGTATTTGTTTTGCAAGATTCATGATGTGAAATTGTGTTGCAACAGTTCTTGTTATATTTGGGTATGGTTGTATTTTTGCCAACTAAACACACTCAGTATATAATTGGTCTTCGCTTCAGTTTTATTCTTATTCTTATTTAGTGTCCTTTATCTGAAATCTTTCATTACACCTCCTATGTTCTGTTTAGTCCATTCTGTCTTTCCGTGGTATGTATCCTTATCTGCACATGCATTTGTATATGTATCTGTGTTTGTGTATGTGTGCATGTCTATGTGTTTTGTGTGCATGCATGTGGGCTTGTTTACTACACTGTTTGCACCTGCATCTTTTATTTAGTTATTTTTTATTCATTTATTTGCTTATTAATATTTTTTTCATATTCTATCTTTAGTATGTATATATGTGTCTTGTGCGTGTGTATAGATTTATGTATTATACTGTTTGTAAGTGGTTTTTTTCTTCTCTCATTCTGTCTTTAGTCATCAGGTTGCATAGTGCAGATGAATACATGAGTGTTATTCCATTCATGTTTTCTGTTGAGGCTCAGTCTGAGTATTATTATGTGTGTGGCTTCTGTAATCCAAGTGTTGTGTCTGTTCTATGTAACCAGCAATGAAGAAATTTCCTTCATGTACTATGACAGAAATTGTAAAAAATTCATTTTACCTGTCCTTTTACCTTACTCTTTTAAAACTTCATTGTAGGCATCAGCCAACTACCCATTGTGCTTATGCTTTAAGATATACTGATGTAGCTTTAAGGTGTGAACCAACCATTCACCAAAGAGGAGAGTGATTTGTTGGAAAAACACTTTCTTCTCATACAAACGGTCAGTCTTGAAATGTCAGATTCTCCTCCACTGGAGAATGAAATTATCCAAATTCATGGGAATAATATTTGAAATTTTACTGTTGCATATACAGCTGCCTGCTGGAACTTGACTAAATTACAGTCATGTTCTTTCTTTGTGTCACCTCTGATAATGATGTCATCAATGTAACAATAGGTCTTTTGAAGAGAATTATCCTGAATGAATGAATCTATAATGCATTGAAAGATGGTGACAGCATTGGTACACACAAATGGTAGGCAAGTAAATTTGAACAGTTTGCTATAGGCTTCAAAAACTGTCATGGAATTTGATGATAGCCTTCCTTCAAGTTGACAGTAGAGAAGTAATAATTGTACGTGATTCTTTCGAGTTAGCTGCAGGATAAGCGTCAATAGGACTAAAGCAATTTATGGTGTTGGAATAGTCAACTATTAGTCTTAATTCTTGACATGATGAATGACTGTGTGCTCCACGCACTTCTAGTTTCCTGAATAATCCCATTTTCAACATTCTTTTCATTTAACCTTCGATGAACTCTATGACAGTGATTTCTTCACGATTTCGTAGCGATCGATATTAATTTGGACATATAATGTTGGCAACTTAATTCCTTAAGCACTGCTTTGTTATACCATCCATCCCACTCTAGTGTGACTAAACACAATCTTAAATGCTTTTCATTGGCTAAAAGGATGGCATTTTTTGACATTGTTGGAAAAAGCCCAAACGCTATGGCCAGATCTAGACAAATAAAGACCCTATCTGATTCAGCATCCAGTAGAGTGTGTGATCATTTAACTTATTGCCCAGTGTCCTTTTTGGTGGCAGTTATTACAGGTAGAGTTTGAATGAATAGGTCCACTAGACCAGTAGAAGGATCATTCTGAAGCTACCAGAACTGGAGGGCATGAAGGATTCATCATTGACAAGTTCCTTGCATCCTTGTTGGCCAATTCCATTGTTAAAGCAAGTTTTACCAATAATTCTAGGTCGTCTTCGGTAGACTCAAGTAACTATTGATGAATGGTCGATGAACTTATTCCTGAGATGCAAGCATCGCAAATTAATAAGTCATGATATTCTGCACTTAGACACTTCCTTGCAATATTTTTCAGGTCTATCAACTGGTCTTCTGCTTGAGTTTGGTTACGTAATCTGTATCAAGCCATAATAGAAAATGTGTTTTTGATAAGGAGATTGAGGACTTCCTGGAATAAGGTACACTCATTGACAGCACTGAAGGGAAAAAGCAGTTCGGTGAGTATTTTGCTTGCTTCATGTACACGTAACATTTTCTGCTAATAATTGTAATCTTTTTCAGACAACTCACCAACAAGTGTTTTTTGGAAGATTTTTGGATCCATTACTATTCTTATGTCAGAACAAAATTATGTTACATGCAGACGCTGAAGATGCCACAATTAAAGGTTTTATTCAATCATAAGAACAAGCCGACTTTAGTTATGAAATTTAAATACAGTTAAAGGAAGTGAATCAGAAGTGAATGAAGACTGGAAGTATAGGACCGCCGTAAATAATGGATGAGTGACATAATTACAACAATTTTCTCAGCTAAGAATCACAGAGGATTTTACTGATATTGTAAATGTGCTGAAGTATCTGTTTACTATTGGTTGATTTTCATAAAAATATATTTGGAGAATTGTATTATTTGAATTTATGTATTATAAATTGCATGATCAATGTACAGTTCATTAATCTAAAAAGTGCACACTTTACAAAAGTATATAGTAAATAAATGGGGGGAAAAAGATTAAAAAAGATTCCAGTTCATATTTCATTCAGTTGTCAATAAATGTGTAGTGGGATGTGTAGCAAAAAATGTTGTTGAGGTAGCAGATTAAATAGGCATGTGGATGACATCAAAGTAAAACAATAGGAAAGCATCAGATTGTGGTTAAATAATTTATTTAATCAACACTTGCATTTATGTGTTGTAGACACAAGGAAATCCGCTACATGACATTACCAACTTGCTTCTAGTTGGCGAAGTAAAAACAGGCAACAGGAGAAACACTGTGTCAGTGTGATGAGGCATGTTTTGTGTCTGTGTGTGCATTGGTCATTCGGTAGTGTCTGTTTATGTTCTGTGACTGCTACTGTATTAGGTCGCTCTTGCTGAATATGTGGTTCTGTGTTTGCTGCTTGACTAGTGCAAGTTAACTGCTGTCTGTCAAAGGTTTGCTCCTTACTGGCTGTCTGCTCATCTGTTGTGTATCTGACTGTATTTATCATGGTTATCTCAGCTAGAAGGACAGACATACCACAGGAGTAATTTCTACCTATGTAGGTCGCCTCATGTCCATTTGAACTTTAAATGACACAGCTCAGGCTGGAGGTCGAAGGGAAATCCAGCCATCATCTTTTGACAGGACAAAGAAATTTCATTCGCGTCTGTTTTGCAAGTGGCATTCCCAGCTCAGAAAAAAGAAGTGTTAGTTTTCCAGTACATATCACATCAAGTCATAAAAAAAATCTGTACATGTGCTAACCTTGGATCGTAGGGTAACCTGTTGTGCTTGAGGAGACCTACTGAGTCAAGTACATCAACATCAAAATAAAAATCAAATGGAAATTGTAGTTGTGATACCCGTGCCTGTGGCACCTAAAAAGCACCATCCGAACGTGGCCGATGCCAGCGCCGCCTTCACTGGCGCCCGTGCTGGTGACACGTAAAAAGCACCCACTACACTCATGGAGTGGTTAGCGTAAGGAAGGGCATCCAGCTGTAGAAACACTGCCAGATCAGACTGGAGCCTGGTGCAACCTCCTGGCTTCCCAGACCCCGGTCGAACTCTCCAACCCATGCTAGCATGGAAAGCGGACGTTAAACGACGATGATGATTCGATGAATATTTTTTTTGTATATTTTTCCTTAAAATTGTTTTATTCTCCGATTTCAGTTTTTTGCTTCTCAAAATTTTGCAGGCGGCTTAACGCAACTTTACATGAAAAAGAATAAACAAAAAGACCCAACGAATTTAAGATTAACATTCTGTACACAGACCATTTTTTTGTATTTAACTTACAATTTAGGTATTTCAAACATAGGAAACGTGTAATATTTACAATTATTTACTTGTGAAAATAGCCTGTTATAAAATTACCTAACTATTTTTCTTTCCATTTCTGATATTTTATTCTGTATTGTATCATTGCTCTGATAATTACAATATTTGTGTTATCAAATCTGTTTCTACAGCAATCTATGTTGCTGTCAGTGATTGGTCGATTTTCTTCGAACGAAAATAGCAGCCAATCCCCATCTTTGTCACAAATCATCAACAAACAACACGTTTCCAATGTCGGGTGACGAAAGTCCAGTGGATTTCAATGTGTGCGTTGTTTTGCCGGCTGGAGGTTATGGTTCACGGACGGGAGTGCCTACTCCAAAGCAATTTTGGCCCATTATGGGGAAACCGTTGATCGCATATACTTTGGAAACATTTAATAGGCAAGTAACAAAAAAAAAAAAAATCACAACGAATGTTTTTCTTTCTTTTTGTGTATAACAGCTGGATACACTGACAATGATATTTGCATTATTTGTTATTGCTATCATTTTAAGTAGTTCATCATCCCGAGTTGTAGGGTAAGTTTATCAGTTTCTAGCTGTTCCAGCTCTTTAGCTGCTGTGTTCCAGCTGCGTGTATGTATATCAAATCTTCGCATGTTATGTCTAGCTACATCTTTGCATATTGGTCGGAGTCCACCCTGATTTCTTGTATTACTACATGACTGCGAGAATATTTCTTTTGACACTCAATTTTGTGCGTTCTTTGGACTTCTCCAAGCCGGTGATGGTTTCGTTATAATTGCTTAGACTACTTTACCTTTTCGTGTGATCGCGATTTCTCTCATGAGCTTTCCTAAAACATTTCGCGGTATATCGTCCCATGCCTTCGATCTGTATATATTTGGGTGGATAAATACTATTATTCAGTAGGGGGGCAAAACGAGTAACTTCTAATTTCTTTTAATGCCTCTTTACTTATCTGTTTAAAACTATGACATTGCAAGTATTACATCATCATTTTGTACTGTCGCGTCATACTTGGGAGTAAAAATTGGTCGGCATAGTTGTTGAAGTTGAGAGAGTTTGAAATATAGTCAGGTGACATACCTTTTTCAAAAAATTTTTCCTCAACTTAGACCCGATTGTAATTGAGGTTGCTAATAAAATATCCGGATAATTTTTAGTGTTTAACAAGCAATATTCTCTTTGTTGGATTCTAAGTCAATTTTTTCCCCACACTAATTTGATAATTTCCAAAACAAAAAGGTCTAAACTGGGACAAAATGAGTAATGACTCATTTCAATGATTTTTTTCTTCTTTTACTGAATGGTGCGTAAATATATTATGTAGAGAACCACTTCAGCAGACCGTGAAAATATTCTGTTTACTTTCTAGATTTAGTCGAGTTTCGTTAATTTCATATGTGCCATTTGACCTACATAATTTAAATTTTGGCGCAGTTTGGGATCAGGACGCCCACGTAGGTTGGACTTTCTCCGCTTTGACGGGATTCTTTCTGGGTTTTTTTCCACCACCGCCTCGAAATAATGGGGTAGGGGAGCTTTTTATGAAAAAGAATTTTGAAAATTAAAAAAAAATTTCACCCACCTCCCCTTCCATCCTCACCCTTACTGGTTTTGGTAAAATTTTTTCACTAAGCACTTAAAAACGATGGGAAAGCCTTTTTGGTGAAAAAGAATTTTTGAAAATATTCTCAGAATAAAAAGTATGTTAAGGGAGATTTATTCAGTTGTTTTTAGCTCATCCTACCACCTACCCGATACTTTGTTTCTTCCCCACCCTTCAATATCAAGCGAGTCTGTGTGTTTGTGTGTAAGAAAAAACATTTACTAACAGAAAAGTATATCATTAAAAACAAAAAGAATTTGAAAATTTATGATTTTTTTCAGTCCCCTCCCGTTTGTTTCAGTTTATAATTTTAAAAATATTGGTAGGGACCTAAGGTCTGATGGGATTTGTCCATAGTGATTTTAAAAAGATAATGTATTTTAATAGCATACTCTTCTGTTAGTAAATGTCTTTTTCTTACACGGACTCGCTTAGTGTGGGGGAAGAGGATAGAAATTTAAATTACAACTTTTCTTTTTGTTGCTTAAATCCCAGCAATGGACCACCATTCCATAAAATGTGTTTATGGTGAGGAAAGTTTGAAAAACATCAATACATGTTCAAGACAGCTAAATCTCCCTTAAATCAGTTTTTCTTCTGAAAATGTTTTAAAAAATTTTTTATCTACCAAAAAGGCTTCTCCCATCGTTTTTAAGTGTGTAATGCAAAGAGAAATTGGCCAGAAAAAAAAATTAGTCTGGAGGGGGAAGGGTGGAAAAAATCATGAATTTTCAAAAATTTCATGCATTTAGAGCTCATTTGCTTAACTGACATAGTTTTTATGAAAAAACATCTTTTTTCAAAGTCAAAAATGCAATAAATCTTACTTATTGTGCCCCTACTCCTATACTTTGCAAGACTGCTTTCTGAGACTGACAAGTGTTTGTTGTTTCCTAGTTGTTGCTCTGTATATTGCATCAAGTTTGAGTCAAACTAATATAAAACAAAAATTGGTATCGCTGTGGGATATTATATTTTTGACACGTTTTTAATAAAAAAAATTAACTTCTAATCTTTTCATTTTCTTATTGAATATTTAATTTTGTTAAACATTAACTTAATGATTTTCAATTAATTAATAAATGTTTGAACAGTTTAGGTTTTGGAAGTGTGTTGCTTAATGTTTAGAAGTAAAAACCAATTGCACACAACACAATATTCAGATGATTTTATTTTGAACCTTCTTTCAATTGTAAATTGAATAAGGACTTCAATCGCACTATTGTTGATTTAATTTATGACACATAAAACCATCTATGTATTATATTTAATGTATGTACACTGTCGATAGACCAATTGCTGCAGTGTTTGTCCTGAGATAACATCTCTTGTGGACATGTGTTAAAAACACAATAAATATTAAAGAGATATAAAAATTCACTCTTGCAGTGGTGATCAAGAGCACCAGTGAGCAATGAAGGAGCTTGGAGTAGGCTTGATGGTGCAATTTTCCAAACACAGTAACAAGGAACTGGGTAAAATGTTGTACAATAAGCACCTGGTAGTTTATAGAGAGGGCATATATAAGATCTGCAAGGAACAATGTAGTGTAAAAGGGAAAACATAAAGTTACCAGCTAAGAACAAATGGTAAAGACAAATGGAGTACTTAAAGAATAAGAAAAGAAACTTAAAAAGGCACCTAATTCTGAAGAGACAGAGTGACAGTTAAAAATCTGGAAAGACCTCAGAAAGATATAATGCTTTCAGTAAAGACAATGACTGAAATGAAGGAGAGAATAAGATCAGTCCTTCCAGAAGCTTTACAAATATACCAGGAGTCTCTTCAATCAGCCATCATCAAGAGCACTCTCAATAGAGCAGGACATTGTGGAAGAGCACTTGAGGAAGACATATTTGAATCCCAAGTGGCATATTCCACTGAGAACAATGCAGGTTTCATGTTAAACTCTTCTCAAGGATGGTTATACCACTCCACCATTTGGGTTCATACTCCACTGGATTTAAGATGTGCTTCTGCACCAAAATGTACACAACCATTTGGGCTTAACTAGAGGTGGTAATTGCATTGGGATGCACAGTGTCACCAATATTTTTTATTCTGGCAATGTAGGTGCTTAGAGTCGCAGTAACTAAGGCAATAACCAGTGGAACTTGTCAGAGGATGTCAAATGTCACCACTACAGGCCTTCATGGACCACACTACTATTGTGGCATCCAAAGACTTGCAATTTAATTCACTCTCTTGTACCTCTATCCCCCCCTCTCTCTCCCTCTCCATTTTTCTCTCTACCTTTCTTCTCCCTGCTCCCCCTAAGGTCCATCCCCTTGTCTCTCTTTTCCTCCCTGTCCTTTTACTTCTTTCTCTCTACCACACCTCTATCCCGCTCCCCTCCCCTTGCTGACCTGCCATTCTTTCTCTCTCCTCTCAGGTCAATTCCCTTGTCTCTCTCTCTCTATTCCCCCCCCCCCGGCTGATCTGCCACCAGCTTTTTTCTTCTCTTCTCTCCTCTCCCCCTCAGGTCAACCATCTTATCTTTCCTTCTCTCTGTTCCTCTATTTCATTCTCACTGTATCTCAGGCGAAGGTGTCAAGGAACTGGTCTGCGAGGGAGTTGCAATTGTTCGTCCGCGCCTGGAAGATTGCCGAGGGTGACTCGCCAAACAATATCATTACAGCGGCGCTTAAGAGCAATGATTTATCCAGGACCACCGCCCAGATAGAGCGAAAGAAACGAGAATTCCTCCGTTCATACGCTCTCTAATCAGGCAACACATGGACACTCTGGACATCATCCTAGGAGGTGACTGCACCAGGGAAGACCAAAAGGATGGAGAAAGCATCCAGGACCCAACAAAAGACACAACTGAGATACCTGCAACCAAGGGAAACAATGGCACATGTCCATCCCCCAACACAACTGAAAACGCAAAAAAAGGAAAGCACCCTAAAATCGACGGAAAACAAGAGGTAAAAGACAAGAAAACTAAAACAAACACTGTTCAGAAAAAAACAGAAGAACCCCAGCAAAAGCTACAAGGGCAAAAGCAGAAGCATCTGCAAATTCTACCTGAAGGGAGACTGCTGTCATTTTGCACATCAGAAGCCCTGCCAAAACCGCATGGACACAAGACAACCCCCCCCCTCGGGGAGAACAAAAAGAAAAAGAAAAATATCAAAGAAGGTAAAATGGCGCACTGACTACTCCTGAAAGACGATATGTGGATGTAGTGTGTGGTTCAAAAAAGATACTGCATAGCCCAACAAATGGCCAGCTTCACCCAGATGTGAGAAGGGCAGCAGCTGAACAGCAATCTTTTTTGTGCATGGCACAAAAAATTGTCCAGCAGCTGACCTGGCTACAAACACAAAGCTGGAACTACCACCACATAAGGCCACCACCAACAGATGCAAGATGGCCACCATAGACACCAACACACACACCACAAAAATATTTCTACTGAACATAGGAGGGCTGCTGCGCGGCAACTGTAAAAGGAAAATCTCATTCCTGAGAGACCTTGTGGCATGCAATCAAGCTATATGCATGGCACTCATAGAAACGCATCTTGGACCCAATATAGGAGATGCAGAAATACACATACTGCAATATGCTGTCATACGCTCAGATAGAAAAGGGAGGAGCTATGGTGGAGTTGCAATGTACATCCGAGATGACCTCATGCCCCAGGTCCTGTTATCATATTCAAACTCAGTGTGTGACACTCAAATTGTACACATAAGACAACTGAATATCGTCATATATACTACTTGTCGCCCACCAGATGCCCCAAATCACACAGACATGTTTGAAGACTGCCTAACAAAAATAGAAGTTCTCACCAACCTGGAACAACACAACAGTGTATTCTTCATGGGTGACTTTAACTTCCTCAATGTGGAATGGCCTGGGGAGCAGAATGCTCCCAGGGATGACACACCATCAGCAGGCACAGGCAGAGTCCCTGCTCCATCTCACAAATGCCTCTTTCATGGAGCAAATAGTGCTGCAACCAACAAGGGCAGATAATATACTGGATCTCTGCTTCACAAACAATATGGATATTATCCATAATGTTAAAGTGATGCCGACAATGATCTCGGATCACAACATAATAGAGCTGTCCTATGTATGGACCAAAAGCTCCCGCAGACACACAGCCTTTACGAAGCATCCACAATCTCTCCAACTTAAACTTTCATAAAGCAAATTGTTAGTTGATCGAGAAAGAGATCCTCAAACAGGATTGGCCTAAATGTCTCTCCACACCAGACATTGACATGACACACAAACGCTTCATGTCCATAATGCAAGCCATGTGACAAATATGTCCCAGTGTGCAGGGCCAGCACACACAAAAACAAAAACAGGATCCCCAGAGAAAGGAAGATTCTTATGAGATGACGGACAAGGATTGCGAACCGCCTGAGCAAGCACACCAAAAGTGGTGAGAAGTCTCGGCTAATGGAAATTGAGAAAAGTCTGCATCAGTCTCATGAAAAAGAGAGTGCAAATAAAGAAGCTTGGGTAATAGAAAATATAAAGTCAAACCCTAAAGCTTTCTTTAAGTTTGCCAAAGAGACAGCCACAGTGCACCAGAGAATAGGACCTCTCTTCCAAAAAGATGGCTCCCTCACAGGAAATCCCATGAGGATAAGTGAAATACTGAACAATCAGTTCCAAAGTGTGTTCACTACACCTCAAGGACACAGGCAAGTAACCAAACCAGAAGAATTCTTTGCCACTTTACCTGCGGCCAAAGAGGCAAAAATTGCACAAAACACATAATATATACACATAATGAATGTCATGGCTTGTGAATCAACACAAACATGTGCAGAATCTGTGACCTATACAAAGTGTTCACACTCTCTACGAAAAAGGCAATATTGACTTTTTGATATTCACAATATTTCAATCATTTAAAAATGTTGTGAACTGAATGTGATTTGGAAAATGTAAGTTGTTAACAGAAATTAATGAACAAAACCAGCTGATCTGGATGAAATTTCTGAGAGTCAAAGTGAAAGATTGCCCCAAGGGAATACAATTACAAAAATTTTTTGGAGTGCATTCAATGTATCTCAGCTCCAAAGATTTGGCTGCTATTTCTAGCATGCTCTGCTACCAGGTAACAACTATTTGCGATAAAGGACCCAAAATACCTGTTATATGGTCGCAGCACGTGCAAGAAATAGCAGCCAAGTCTTTCCTTTTCCAGGGAAAGGAGCCGTTTGCATGTGATTTCAATGTCAGATCTGTTGAAAGCATGCAGAATAACCTCAAAAAGAAAATAAAAAATCATGAAACAAAACTCTGTTGCTGGGAAACTCAGACTTTCCAGGTACCCAACAGGTCACAGGTAGTCTAGTATATATATAAATATATATTGGGTCATCCCATAAATAATGTGGTTTTTAAATACTTTTTCAAAATTAAGATAAAGTTCTTTTTTAATCTAAAATATACTCTCCTTCACTTTCTAGAATGCTCTTCCGTCTAGACTTGCAAGGTCCTTCTTCCAAAAGTTCCCTCTTCACTTGTGTGTGACTAAAGATACTCCCCCACTACTATCCTGACCTTGTCTACAGAATTAATATTTTTCCATCGAAATTATTTTGAAGACTGCAGAATAAATGATAACAAGATGGGGTAATGTTTGGCGAATATGGTGAGTAGGGCATTGTTTCCCTTTCAAACTGCTCCAGTCATCCTCGCTATATGTGGCCGATCATTATCCTGATAGAAGAACACCTTTCATCTTGAAACCAAAGGTGGCCATTTTTCTTCTAGCACTGACTTTAGCCACTCAAGCTACTTGTAGTATATCTCCTTTTTTATCGTTTGGCTTGGGTTTAAAAGTTCAAAGTGGACTAAACCTTTCATATCTCACCAAATAGATAACAACATCTTACATGGGTTAAGACCTTCTTTAGCTTGGGGTGCTGGTGTTTCTCCTTTCCCTACGCACTGTCTTTGGCACTTGACTTTTTATAGAGAACCCATTTCTCGTTACCAGTCACTATTCAGTCCAAGAAAGGTTCATTCGTGAGATGTGACAGCAAAGAAGAGCACACATTTACTCTCTGCTGATGATTAGACTCAGAAAATTTGTGAGAAACCCATTGACCTAATTTGCTAACCTTTCTAATGGCATGCAGGTGTCAAATAGTTGAATGACCAAATCCAAGCTTCTCTGCTAGTTGCTCAACAGTTACGTTGGGAGTTTTTTTCACCAGGGTTTGCAGGGCGTCCTTGTTGAGCTCTATAGATCTTCCAGGATGAGGCTCATCTTCTAGGCTGTAGTTTCTGGCTTGAAATTTCTGGAACCACCATTGACACTGGGTGACACTTGTCAAATCCCCATGTACTGCATTAATATTCCTCACTCTTTCTGTTGCGTTGTTGCCTTTATTGAACTCATAAAGCAAAATATGCTGAATATGCTTTGTCACTTCCATTATAGCTTTAAAAAATGACTGTTAATATCGAACTGCACTCTTCAAAGCTTGCACTAAGAATAAGCACAATATAAAATTACTATCTGCTTTTATAGCAAGTTGATTCAGGTAGTTTATCCTGTCCTCTTCTGATTTTTAATGCATGCAATTGAAAAAACCGCATTATTTATTGGATGACCCAACATATTGATATGGCTGTAGCCGTGCTGGAGCACTGCCTTTCACTGTTTTGGGGTTTCCTTTCAGTACTGTTTTTGTTGCATGTTATATATATATATAAATAACACAAGCTGTGGTTGATTTCTTTTCGTTCTTTGGACTTTTCCCTTTCTCCTTTCCAATGAAGAGTTATGCTCGAAACATCATAAACTCTCTCCTTTTACTGAGCATCAAACTAATACATTCTTAGTGTATGCTCTCTTATTGTCTGTTGTTGTTATTTTTAGTATTTGTTTATTTGAAATGATTGTTTAATTGAATTGCCTACATATGTTATCATCATCATTGAACATCCATTTTTCATGCTGGCATGGCTGGGATGGTTTGACAAAACTGGTAAGCTGGGGAGCTGCACCAGGTTCCAGTGTAATTTTGGCATGCTTTCTACTCTTGATGCCCTTCCTAACATCAACTACTTCAAGAGTGTAGAGTGTGCTTTTTACTTGCCATCGGCATGGGTGCCAGTTATGAAATACCACCATTGGCCACAACTGCAATCTCATTTGGCTTGACAGGTCTTCTCAAGCATAGTACATTGTGTCCCACATTATTAGGAAATCAACCTTCATTCAAAACCAGTTGTTTTCCTACTAACTGTTGGCAGCACCTGTCTGTGCACATTGTTAAAATAAATCGGATTTGCACAGACACCAACAAATGGCAGTCATTTTTGTGATTGGGCAACATTTTCACTATCACAAATTATTAGGCAAGTATAATAAAAATGTCAGAATAAACATTTATTTAATTCAACAGTAAAGGTTTAACAAAAGAATTATTCATAAAGGTTTTAATGGTAAACATGCTAATACATTCGAATGAAATAATCATGGGATTATGATGTCATATAGCTTCTAATGTTTGATGCATTATCTTCCACATGCAATAACCTTTCTTATGCTCTGATCCATTGAATTTGTCATGGTGATGATATCCTCTTGTGTCATGCTTTCTTTGAGCAGTATCTACAGTAACATCCCAGAAGGGCAACTTTACTTGAAAACTGCCATCCATCTTAGTAAACGTGCCTCTTCAGGACACTCCACTGGTTCTTGATCGGGTTTAAGTCAGGGGAACAAGATGACCACTCCATCAAATGACCTACAGAGAAGCCTATTTGCTGCAGGTATTCCTTAGAATTCTTTGCTGCAGGTATTCCTTAGAATTCTTTGCTGCAGGTATTCCTTAGAATTCTTTGCTGCATGAGATGGGGCATTATCTTGCATGAAGACCAGCTTTCTCTTAAATGAAAGTTTCTGCTTTTTGAACCATAGTTGGTAATTGTCCTTTAAGAAGGTAACATGTTTTTGATGTCATCTTCCATGACCCTACCATCATACCACAAATGATGCCATCCCAAAACATGACCCCCCCTCCACCTCCCTACTGTTGGTGTCTCAAATGACAAGGATGGTTCCTGCTGATTGATACCCAACCTTTACTCCAGCCATTTGGTCCATGAAGGGTAGCACGGCATTCATCAGTGAACAGAACTATTGAAAAATCTTCCTTCATGTATTCTTCTGCCCATTTCAGTCTCCTCTGTTTATGAACAGCCTTCAGATGGGACCTTGTAAAAGGTTTGACATTCCTGACTACCAGCTTCAAGAGGTGACATCTGATAGTTTTCAATACATCTTCCCTGCCACGATGTTTTAAGAGTTCATTAGTTGTCAGACATGGGTTCCACTCAACTTCCCTTTTCATACGTGGCAAAGTATGATTCAAAGCAACTCTTGATTCACCCTTATCTCCCCTCCACCAGACAGAAATAGGAGATTGCACAAATTTCTTCACTGTTTGGTGATCTCTTCCCAGTATTTTCGATATTGCTATGGTTGTTCTTCCTTTTCCAAGCTCTGACATGATGGTAGACTTCTCATTCGAGGTAAGATCACATTTCTAACCCATAATGACACCTAAATTGGGTACCTGCCTAATAATTTGGGACAGCAGAAATGTTGCTGCTATTCAATAATGGCTACTGTATGTTTCCACCTGCGTAGATCTGATTTATTTTAACAGAATGTGTGCAGATAGGTGTTGCCAACAGTCAGTGGGAAAACAACAGGTTTTGAATGAACATACATTTATTTATTGAGAGAAGGTTGATTTGCCTAATAATGTGGGTTGCAGTGAATATTGCCAAAGGTCTCAGTCACTTGTCACTGCCTCCATGAGGCCCAAAGTTCAAAGGGTCTCAATTACTTGTCATTGCTTCTGTGAGGTTCAATGTTCAAAGGTAATGCTTCACCATCTTGTCCTATGGCTTCCTGAGTCTACCTCTTCCACGGGTTAACCTCCACTGTTAGAAATCAACACTTCTTCACACAGCTTTCTTTGTCCATACACATCACATGACCATACCAGTGCAGTCATCTCTTTTGCACACCACATCTGATACCTCTTAGGCCCAACTTTTCTCTCAAGATGTTTACACTCTGTCATGCATGCACACTGACATTGCACATCCAGTGAAGTATGCTAGCTTTATTTCTTTCAAGCCTTTACATGTCCTTGGCAGTCACAGCCCATATTTCACTGCCATGTAGGATGGCTGTTCACACACAGGCATTGTGCAATCTGCCTTTCACTCTGAGGGAGAGGCCCTTTATTGCCAACAGAGGTAGGAGGTCTCAGAACTTTGCCAAGCCTATTCTTATTCTCACAGCTACACTCTAGGAACATCCACCTCCGCTACTGACTCAGTTACCTACGTAACAGAAGCTATCAACTACTTCTAGTGTTCTCCACTGGCATTTGATGGAGTCTATTTTCTGCACATTTTTGGTATTAATACACACACACACACACACACACACACACAGAGTGCATAAGATATTTGAGGACAGATTTATGTTTATAAAATAACAGATAATAGCTTTATTTATCTAAAAATGCTATGAGGATAAACATAAATCTTTTTTATCATGTTATTCAATGAAGCCATCTTCAGCTTCATCATCTGCTTCTATATGAGATCTGAATCATCTACATACTTGAATCAAGTAGTCCTGGTTCATTTTGGACATTACTCTTTCAAAGAATCTTTGGTGTCCTTCATTGCTGACAACTCCTAAAACCACGACAGTTTCAAGAAATTTTGTATGAATAACACTTGGAACTTTAGAAGGGTCAGCACATAATCATCTACCTTTTTTTCTGTTAACTTTTTGATCTTGGTTGAAGTTTTTCTCATTTGAGAAAAGCAAAATCAAATCTTCTTCTTCTGGATTTTTCAGTTTGTTTTAGAGCCTTTTTAGATCCAATGTAGTGATTTTCTTTCGCTTTTTCTAACAAATTGACTTTTCCTCGTCATAGAAAATTGATGTCTTAGTGGACAACATTTCTGATTGTTCCTTCTGACATATGGATATCTTTTGCAATTGACCTCATGGACACTCTGGGATTGTAATCAATGGTCTGTTGAACCTGCTGGATAAATTCAGGCACTCTGATAATTTCAGAGCATTTAGAATGTGTTTTATGCTTTGATACTGGTGATACATTTCCATCTTCAGTCTCTAGCTCCTTACAAACTTTGTAGATAAAAGATCTGGCAACTTTTAAAAATCGAGATTTTTCTAATTGCTATGCTCAGTCTTTATAACCACAATAACAGCATGCCTCTTCATTTCTTGAGTAAGCTGAGAGTCTGCCATTATTATTTTCTGAAACAAAGATTATACAGAGTTAGCAAAAAATGCAGCAATGACCCAAAAAAAGCTATATCCTCAAATACCTTGTGCACCCTGTATATATATATATATATATATATATATATATCATCATTATCATCATCATTCAATGTCCGTTGTCCATGCTGGTATGGGTTGGATGGTTTGACTGGGCTGGCATGCTGGAAGGCTGCACCAGACTCCAGTCTGACTTGGCATTGTTTTCTATGGTTGGATGCCCTTCCTAACACTGACCACTCTGAGAATGTAATGGGTGTTTTTATGTGCCATCAGCATGACACCGAAGTGCTTTTATGTGCCACTGGCATGAGTGCCAATTTGCTTGAAACCAGTATCTACCACAATTGCAACTTTGCTGGCTTAATGGGTCTTCTCGAGCTTGACATAATGCCAAAGGTCTCAGTTATTGTCTCCATGAGACCCAACACCTGAAACAAACTCGGCCACTTTGCCTCCTTGAGGCCCAATGCATGAAAGGAACTCAGCCATTTCACCCCTGTGAGGCTCCTTTGCTCAAAAGGAACTTAACCACTTTGTCTCCATGAAGCCCAATGCTCAAAAGGTGTTCTTTACATCATTTTGCCTTTGTATTTGATAATTTGGCCCTCTTCCCAGTTCTGCTTTCCATTTTCGTATGTCCTCATATACACCTTGTCACCAACTTTAAAAAATCCTGCTATGTCTTCTCTGGCACTTTTTCTTTTCTTGCCAGGTAGCAATTTATCAAAAACTCACTTTACTTTACTTGCAAACATCAACTCCACTGGTGAGCTATTTGCTGGTGTATTCGGATTTGGTATAACACAGTACACTCTTAAACATTGCTGAAGAGCTATTTCATCCGTGCTTTCCTTAAAGCTCTTTTAAAGGTAGCAACAAAACGTTCTGCCTGTCCATTAGATCTGGGATGGTATGGCGTCATACTGCAAGCATTTCTCAAAATTTTTTTAATTCACAAGATACAAATTGCGTTCCATTATCATCAATTACTTGTCCTAAGTATTTGAATTTTTTTTCCACTAAGAATTCACACTTTATTGCCACACCAAAGGGAAGCCACTTAAATTTACCATAAGCCACAGTGTGTGTTAATTTTTAACTAATGTGAACATGTGTGACTAAAAAATTCATTCACCCTTGTTGAAAAATCTGTACAAACTTTTCATTTGTCATTCTTCCTTTTTGTATAAACTGTCAGTGTTGCCCAGTCAGCATGGTTATTCTTTTCAATTATACCAAAACTTTCCAGTCTTTCTAGTTCTATGTTAACCTGGTCTATAGCTGCAAATGGTACATTTCTTTTTGGCCTACATACAGTTGTTGCGTGTTTTACTGCAATTTTTTGTTTCAATTCTTCTGTCTTATTTGAACCCTTGACTGAGGCATCTATATTTCTACACAAAACACTTATGGGTGTATCCCATAAATTAAATAGTTGTATTCACTCTGTGCCAAATAAATTGAATGTTTTAATACATATATCTTAGCACTTTTCATTTGACCTCGAAATGTTATGTTACATATGGATTCACCGATAAAAATATAATCTTTTTCCCATAACACCATGTGGTACCTTTTTAGATTTAATTAAGTTTGGCTTACCAACATATTTCCACATTTTTTGTTTATAATAGTCATGTCACTACCTGTGTCAAACTTCAATTTTTTACTCTTGTATTTTTAATTTTCACATTCACCAATTTTCTGTTTGCTGTATTAGCTTTTATTTCTATGAAAAACTTTTACCTTTTCTCCTTGTTCTGTTGTTTTGTCATATTTGTTCTACAATGCGACATTATATGTTCTATATTTCCACAATGAAAACGCTCCACTTTTTTAAATGGACAATTTTTACTCAGGTGCTTATCACCACATGCAAAACATGGGTTACCACTGTTGTATCTGTCTTTGCATTACGGTTGTCACTGTGACATATTGTTATATTCCAAAGTCATCGACAGGATATTTCTATTTGGCACTGTACAATCCCCAGTCATACAGTGTTGTTATCCTCAAAAGGTTGGATTGTTATTGTGCCCACTCAGTACCACTGTATAATTACTATATCAGCACAGACACAGCTTTCAGTACAGTCTACACATTGTCTGGTACTCTATGCACTCCTCACGATACTGGTTGACATCACCTTACTTTATAGTGGCTGGCTCATTCTACTCGTCATGTGGGAGAGGTGTACCATTATTACTAGTTTCCTACAACAGAAACAAAGCTAACTTCTGTGAAGTTTCCAAAACTCCTCTCACTACCCTTACAAAAATATTTTCACAAAAAATTTTTATATTATTGGAATCTGCACAAGATGCCAAAACTAATCCAGTCATAAGCACTTCACTCTCGCTACTTATTGTATATCATCATGCTTATGTTACTTGAAGTCCATAATAAACATGTATTTTAAAAAATTATATTCAAAGATATTTATGTTAAAGCAATGGTTATTCAAACACAAATGTATCTGACCAACTTTGTTTTCTCATAGTTCCAGAAAAATGGATATTTTTTAAATGAAATTTTCTACAAATACACTTCAGATGGTGCAGGTTCCAATCATATGTGAATTTGTTTCGGAAAAAAGTGTTTTTGGTAGAGTGGGGAAAGGAATTTCGGAAAATTCACAAGAGTCAGATTTGTTTCTTCATGACTTTTGAAAAAATGGGCATTTTTAAATGATAATTTTGACAAACACCAAAAGTTGTTCCCCTGGTGTCTTGTGCTTTTTTGTTTACTGAGATACTTGAATATTTTTATTGTAACTTTCCTTGACTTTTTGCATTTTAATCCAAAATGGATATGAACACTGATGTTTCACGTGACAGGCTTGATAATTGTATTCTGTAACATAAAACCAATGGGAGCCGCAATACACAAATAAAAAATCTTTATCCACCAATGTGGGATTGAGCACTCATTCTTGTTCGATATTTATGTGTATGTGTGTGTGTGTGTGTATATATATATATATGTGTATGTGTATATATGTATATATGTATATATGTATATGTATATCTATGTGTATATATGTATATGTATATATATGTATATATATATATCATCATCATCATCATCATCATCGTTTAACGTCCGTTTTCCGCGCTAGCACGGGTTGGACGGTTTCGACCGGGGTCTGGGGAGCAAGGGACTGCCCCAGGCTCCAGTCTAGTCTGGCAGAGTTTCTACAGCTGGATGCCCTTCCTAACGCCAACCACTCCGCGAGTGTAGTGGGTGTTTTTTACGTGCCACCTGCACAGGTGCCAGAGGGGTCTGGCATCGGCCACGTTCGGATGGTGCTTTTTTTATGTGGGGAGGGTGCAGAAATATAGGGGAGCACCAGTGGGGAGGGGTGGTTCAGAGAAATGATGACAGGTTCTAGGCAAGTAGAACGTAGGATATCAAGAGAGGGGTAATGCATGGTGAAATAGCGTATTGAAGAGGGGGGTTCGAAGAGTAGACACCTATTATGGTGGTGGGAGAAGCGACATCCGGGATGGATGGAGCAAAAATATAGAGATATCCAGTATTGGTGGTGGGGGTGGGCAGGGCGGGTGCACCGCGAATACACGATGGTTGATGAATACACGAGAGGCGAGATGGGTAATGGATAAATTAGTTAAAATAATTAGATAGATATAGAAATTAGTTAAAAATAGTTAGATAGATAAGAAAGCATGTATGATTGATGGGGAAGTGAAATAATAAATAAGCATTCAACTTATCTGTTAGATGAATGAATGAATGAAAGAGCAGAAGTTTGGGGCTGCGTTTTTTTTTTTAAATAAAGATTGTCCGGAGGAAGAAGGCGCGAATACACGATGGTTGATGAATACACGAGAGGCGAGATGGGTAATGGATAAATTAGTTAAAATAATTAGATAGATATAGAAATTAGTTAAAAATAGTTAGATATATATATATGTATATATTATATATATATATATGTATATATTTATATATATATATATATATATATTATATATATATATATATATATATAAATATATATATATATGTGTGTGTGTGTGTGTGTAAGAATAGCTTGGGCAAAGTTCAGAGAGCTCTTACTTCTGCTGGTGACAAAAGGCCTCTTGCTCAGAGTAAAAGGTAGACTGTATGATGCATGTGTACGAACAGCCATGCTACATGGCAGTGAAACATGGGCTGTGACTGCTGAGGATATGCTCCGATGGATGTGTAATGTCAGTGTTCACACTCGACAGAGTGTAAGTACCTTGAGAGAAAAGTTGGACCTAAGCAGCATCAGTTGTGGTGTGCAAGAGAGACGTTTGCGCTGGTATGGTCATGTGGCGAGAATGGATGAAGATAGTTGTGAAAAAGTGCCACACCCTAGCGGTTGAGGGAACCTGTGGAAGAGGCAGACCCAGGAAAACCTGGGACGAGGTGGTGAAGCACGACCTTCGAACATTAGGTCTCACCGAGGAAATGACTAGAGACCGAGACCTTTGGAAGTATGCTGTGCATGAGAAGACCCGGCAGGACAAGTGAGACCATAACCCGTGGCTTCTACATGGGATGTAGCCAGTCCACTTATGCATACCTTCCCTTCTTGGGACACAAAACTCTACTTGTGAAGACCTGTTGAGGCAAGTGAAAATGAAAATACAAATCAAAATCGAAATCGATCAACATCAATAGAAATTGCAGCTGTGATACCAGTGCCGGTGGTACGTAAGAGAACCATCCGAACGTGGCCATTGCCAGTGCCGCCCCAACTGGCCTCATACTGGTGGCACCTAAAAAGCACCATCTGATCATGGCCGTTGCCAGCTACGCCTGGCCCACATGCCGGTGGCACGTAAAAAGCACCATCCGATCGTAGCCGTTTGCCAGCCTCGTCTGGCACATAAAAAACACCCACTACACACATGGAGTGGTTGGCGTTAGGAAGGGCATCCAGCCATAGAAACATTGCCAGATCAGACTGGGCCTGGTGTAGCCTTCTGGCTTCCCAGACCCCAGTTGAACCATCCAACCCATGCTAGCATGGAAAGCGGACGCTAAACGATGATGATGATGATGATGTGTATATATATATATATTATATATATATATATATATATATATCACAATCCTTGTTCCTTGATTGTGATGTTGAACTTAAAAATGGTATATGACTATTAATTTTTTCCCACTAGGCCGCTGGTGGCAAAAAAATTCTACAAAAATTTTTTGCCACCCTATATTGATTATATATATATATATATATATATATGTATGTATGTGTGTGTGTGTGTGTGTGTGTGTATGCATGTATGTATAGGCACAAATGTGGGGTGGGTGGTAAGAAGGTTGCTTCGCAACCACATGGTTCCAGGTTGAGTCCCATTGCATGGCACCTTGGGCAGGTGGTAAACAGAAACTGAAAGAAGCCCGTCATATGTATGTATGATGGTTCTAAGGTGTAGGTACAGGAGGTGCTCAGACTCTGCATAAGGAGTAGACGACCACCATATATATATATGTGTTTGTGTGTGTCTTTGTGCCTGTGTTTGTCCTCCACCACCACCACTTGCCTATTGGTGTTGATATGTTTATTTCCCCGTAACTTCACAGTTCGGCAAAAGAGATTGATACAAACAGTACCAGGATTTTTAAAAAATGACTGTGGTTGATTCATTTGACTAAAGTTCAAGGCAGTGCCCCAGCATGGCTGCAGTCTAATGACTGGAACAAGTAAAATATAGAAGATAAGAACAGAAGTGGAGTTCAAAATTTACATGAGCTGTTTCAGTAGTATTTTATTCATGCATTTCTAGTTACATCGTGGCAAAATCCTGTCATCATCAGGTAAATTTTAAACATATCAACAGTTAAGGTAGAAAGAGAAGTTCACCAACAACCATGGTGGAATATGTGACATTTTGAGAAAGTGCAATAGAGTTTATAGAGAAAGTGGGTCAGATTCATAGAGGGCAACTATGTCAGAACTATCCTATTTTTGAAGTTGCTATCTTAATTAGTTTATAGCTTAACTGACCAGGGATCATGTATGGTCATAACATATATATAAAAGAAAAATATATATTCAAGTAGGTCATACAGTTAAGCCACCAGACTAAATGGTTAATATCCATATGCACACAAATACATACACACATCAATATCAATAAAGCTGAAATGCGAAAAAGTTGTTTGTCTCATTTTGGGATGGGAACGATTTAAGGAGCGGTAAATGGGGTCGGATTGGCGCCAAAATTTACAGGGACATGTAAAAAGAGGCAAGGAAGCGACTGGACTAGGTTAGAAACCCCTATCTCAAAAGCTGTGGTTACTAGGGCAACAAAACCCAGACTTTGACAAGTGTTTGTTGTTTCTCTCTTTCGGATATCACCCTGTCTTCTTTGATCTCTCTCTTTCCATCCTTCCCTCCACTTACTCTATAACAACGTTTGACACCTTCCACTCTCATTCCCTCTCTACCTGCAGCGTGTCTTTGTCACTCTTTCTCCCACCACCTCTCCCACTGTACGTATGTCTGTATCTATAGTGAGAAAGCGTTGACAGCCGCAAAAGTTTAAATATTCCCGCCACAGGTCTTTTAGAACAGTGAATTATTATCGCCCACCACCACTGTACAATCATAACAGATATTATTAATCAGATATATTGTGTTAATTTACATATGGTGGTGGGATAGGGGCAGGGGCAAGGGCATACAAAAAACATGTATGCAATAGGTGTATGTATGTATATATGTGTGTGTTGCCCATATATATATATACATATATATATATATATATATATTTAGCTGTGATCTGAACATAACCACTTCTGGCACAGAGGATTGGAGACCCTTTTGGGCGTTCAATTTTCCTTGCTGGAAGGGTTCCCAACCGATGGGCAAAGGGGGTGGGGGGGTTACATGATGGGTTGGTGTTTTCAAAAGGGTTAGCATATGCAACCTGATCACCTCTGCCAATCAAACTCCCAACCCATGCGCTCCCATCGCGACACTGATTCTGCAGAACTGGGTTGGGTATGAAAACCAACTTTAAAGTATAAATATAGATGTTTTTAAATCAACAATGTTGTGTTCGGTTAAGTCCTATTTAGGGTGAAAAATCAATAAACTGATTCCTTTATTAAAAAAATTGATAAACCACTTCCTTATAGGATTTCCCACTAAAATTAACTACACTCCATTTTCAACCATTACTTTTACCAATTTTGATGTATTTTGTTCAGACTCGATGCCAGCATTACTTAGGACTCATGGAATCTTTGAATGCTTTAAGTTCTCCAAGAATGGAAGAAAAGCCCAAAAAAACAATCAGATGCAGGAGTGGCTGTGTGGTAAGTAGTTTGCTTACCAACCACATGGTTCCAGGTTCATTCCCACTGCATGGCACCTTGGGCAAGTGTCTTCTACTATAGCCTTGGGCCAACCAAAGCCTTGTGAGTGGATTTGGTAGATGGAAACTGAAAGAAGCCTGTCGTATATACGTATATATATATATGTATGTGTGTGTATATGTTTGTGTGTTTGTGTTTGTCTCCCTCAACATTGCTTGACAACTGATACTGGTGTGTTTATGTCCCCGTAACTTAACGGTTCAGCAAAAGAGACTGATAGAATAAGTACTAGGCTCCCAAAGAATAAGTCCTGGGGTTGATTTGCTTGACTAAAGGCGGTGCTCCAGCATGGCCGCACTCCAATGACTGAAACAAGTAAAAGAGAGAGAAAAGAGAGAATTGATGAGTGGAAAAACTTGATAAACCAATTCCTTATGAGATTTCCCAATCAAATTGTCTGCAACTCATTTTCAGCCAAACATTTACCAATTTCAGCGGATTTCTCTCAAATTTGATGTCGATGTCATTTAGTTTGGTTTGAAATAAAGAGCTTGATTAGCTTAATACTCCTAACTTAATCCCAAGCAAAGCCGGGCTATACTACTAGTGTGTATATATATATATAATATATATATATATATTTAGCTGTGATCTGAACATAACCACTTCTGGCACAGAGGATTGGAGACCCTTTTGGGCGTTCAATTTTCCTTGCTGGAAGGGTTCCCAACCGATGGGCAAAGGGGGGGGGGGGTTACATGATGGGTTGGTGTTTTCAAAAGGGTTAGCATATGCAACCTGATCACCTCTGCCAATCAAACTCCCAACCCATGCGCTCCCATCGCGACACTGATTCTGCAGAACTGGGTTGGGTATGAAAACCAACTTTAAAGTATAAATATAGATGTTTTTAAATCAACAATGTTGTGTTCGGTTAAGTCCTATTTAGGGTGAAAAATCAATAAACTGATTCCTTTATTAAAAAAATTGATAAACCACTTCCTTATAGGATTTCCCACTAAAATTAACTACACTCCATTTTCAACCATTACTTTTACCAATTTTGATGTATTTTGTTCAGACTCGATGCCAGCATTACTTAGGACTCATGGAATCTTTGAATGCTTTAAGTTCTCCAAGAATGGAAGAAAAGCCCAAAAAAACAATCAGATGCAGGAGTGGCTGTGTGGTAGTAGTTTGCTTACCAACCACATGGTTCCAGGTTCATTCCCACTGCATGGCACCTTGGGCAAGTGTCTTCTACTATAGCCTTGGGCCAACCAAAGCCTTGTGAGTGGATTTGGTAGATGGAAACTGAAAGAAGCCTGTCGTATATACGTATATATATATATATGTATGTGTGTGTATATGTTTGTGTGTTTGTGTTTGTCTCCCTCAACATTGCTTGACAACTGATACTGGTGTGTTTATGTCCCCGTAACTTAACGGTTCAGCAAAAGAGACTGATAGAATAAGTACTAGGCTCCCAAAGAATAAGTCCTGGGGTTGATTTGCTTGACTAAAGGCGGTGCTCCAGCATGGCCGCACTCCAATGACTGAAACAAGTAAAAGAGAGAGAAAAGAGAGAATTGATGAGTGGAAAAACTTGATAAACCAATTCCTTATGAGATTTCCCAATCAAATTGTCTGCAACTCATTTTCAGCCAAACATTTACCAATTTCAGCGGATTTCTCTCAAATTTGATGTCGATGTCATTTAGTTTGGTTTGAAATAAAGAGCTTGATTAGCTTAATACTCCTAACTTAATCCCAAGCAAAGCCGGGCTATACTACTAGTGTGTATATATATATATATATATATATATATATATATATATATCATCATCATCATCATCATCGTTATATATATATATATGTACACACACCAGAGTCTGGCCATGTATATACATGCATTCATACATACACATCTATATATGTAGACACACATTTAAAAATATAAGCATGGTATAAGCATTTACTTGGCTTGATGGGTCTTCTCAAGCGCAGCATGATGCCAAAGGTCTCGGTCATTCATCATTGCCTCTGAGAGGCCCAACACTTAGGTTCTTTTTACATGCCACTGGTCTTGGTCACTAGTCATTGCCTCTGTGAGGCCCAAAGTTCAAAGATCATGCTTCACCACATTGTCCCATGTCTTCCTGGATCTACCTCTACCACAGGTTACCTCCATAGAGATCCACACTTCTTTACACAGCTGTCCTCGTCCATACACATCACATGACCATACCAGCACAGTTGTTTCTCTCGAACACCATATCTGATGCCTCTTATGCTTAACTTTTCTCGCAAGATGGTTACACTCTGTTGTACATGCACACTGACCTTGTACTTCCAGCGAAGCATACTGGCTTCATTTCTTCCAAACCTATGCATGTCCTTGGCTGTCACAGCCCATGTTTCACTGCCATGTAGCATAACTGTTCACACACAGGCATCATACAATCTGCCTTTCACTCTGAGGGAGAAACACTTTGTTACCAGTAGATGTAGGAGTTCTCTGAACTTGGCTCAGCCTAATCTTATTCTCACAGCTATGCTCTCAGAGCATCTACCTCTGCTACTAACTTGGTCACCTAGATAATGGAATCTACCTACCACCTCTAGCTTACCCCACTGGCAGTTGATGTAGTCTATTTTCTGTACATTTTGGGTGTTTATTGTACCTGTGCATCTTCCTCACACAAAAGCTACTTTCCCTATTAACCTTCCTCTGATATTGCTGCACATCTTATGGAATGTCTACCTACACCTTTTTTACAGAATGAGCAGGACCATCTACCTGAAGGGATTTGTGATTTGTCTGCACCTTCCTACTTACTAAGACTTTGGTTTTTGCTACGCTAACTCTAAAGCCCTTCAATTCTAGACCTTGCTTCCTCACCTGAAACTGCTCCTCTAGTTCTGGTGGTGATTCAGCTATAAGAACAAGGTCATCAGCATAGAGGAGCTCCCAGAAGCAACCTGTCTTAAATTCTTCTGTTATTGCTTGGAGAACTATGATTAACAAGAGGGGGCTCAAAACTGATCCTTGGTGTACCCCTACTTGTACCCCGAATTCTTCATTGTACTCGTTGCCAATCACCACCTTACTGACATTGTCCCTGTACCTAGCTTATACAGCTCTCATCAACCTCTTGTCTATCCTTAGTTTCCACATTAATCATTAGATAAGGGATTGAGGGACCCTGTCAGAAGCTTTCTCCAAGTTAACAAAAGCTAAGTACAGAGGTTTACTTTTTGCTTTGTATTTCTCCTGTAGCTGCCTTACCAAAAATGTAGCATCTGTGGTGCTTCTCCTTGACACAAAACCAAACAGCATCTCATATAGTCTAACTCTCTCCCTACTTAGTTGGGCTGTGACCCTCTCCATAACTTTCATCACCTGATCCAACAATTCGATACCTCTGTAATTATTTCTATCTAAGGCATTACCTTTATCTTTATAGCAGTTGACTGTGGTGCTGCAACACCAGTCATTGGGTATGACTCCTTCATGTACCACCTGATTTACAAATGGGTGATTAGACCATAACACACAATGCCAGATATTTTAAGCGTGCCAGCTGTGATTCCTGATGGGCCAGGAGCTTTCCCTGTCTTCGTATCCTTAATTGCTTTATCAACCATAGTACTGTTGATTCAGATAGCTGGTCCCTCAATTAGGTCAATATTCAGCAGACTCTCCTCCTCCCATTCATTCTCTATATTCAGCAGTCTTTCATAATGGCATTTCCAAACCTCTTTCTTTGCAGAATCATTAAATGCAAGTGCACCATCATCCATGCAGACACATTTCTCTCCTATAACATCACAATTTTCTCTTTCACACTTCAAGTCTTTGGTCCTCACATTGCTGAACATAGGTAAACTTCTTTTTTTTACTTACCTATGCATACATATACACATTCACCTACATACACATATGTGCATGCGCATATAGACACACATACACACACATATTTATACATACATACACAAGTATATGTGTATACACACACACATCTATTTTCACAAAAGGACATATATACACATGTACACACCTATGTACATATAGTCAATAATACTTGTATAGCCTACTCATTATGGCTTTATATTATATTTAGATATAAAATATAAAACCAAATGTAGCAACTGCGACAATAGAATAAAGAAGATATAACAAACAATAAATAGATAAAAAATGAACTGATACCATGGGAGTCATATCTTGGATTACCAAATAGCATACCATTTATGAGATGAAGATACAAAGAATGCCTAATTAAGAGACATACATAGGGTAACAAATTTCTTAATTAACACTTACAGCCTTAAATCATATACACAACTATGTCAGGGGATATATGCAAGGTTAGGGGTGCTGCTAGAGGCAGATTATGTAACAGGTTTAAAATAAAAGAATGTACAATATTATGCAAGCATCTTAATTTTAGCTCTTTCAATTTACTGGGAACATTGCTGGGATATTTATGGATTTCTTACAATTTGGTGCAGCAAAGAGTGCACCCATGCCTGTTGTTTGGGTATGGCAATGCTTTTTTTTTTTTACAACGCTCCAGGTAATGTGGAACTGAATTTCTTTATCTTTTAATTCCCACATTTTTTCTGCAAGTGACATAACACTAGCTTTATCCTGATTTCTAAAGGAAAAAGAATGGTTGTAAAGTCTCGACTTGAAGTTACATGAGGTAGGACCTATATAATTAAAAGCATTCATGTCAATTATTGTCACATTTATATGGTTAAGCCTATGTTTTTAAGAGGAGATAGAAATTTGTTTGTGAAGTTACATAATTTAAGGAATGACTGACTGCCAATACTATTAGTGTCACTTAAGCATGGTAGAGAGTGTTGACTATAACCAAAACTAACAAGAGTTTTGTAAATCTATATATATAAAACTCAACTTGTGTGTCTGTGTGTGTATCTGTGTGTGTGTCTGTGTGTTTAACTTCCCGGCACATCTCCTCCTAGCCAACAAATCGTAGAACCACCAAAAATGGGCCACTTAAAGTTTAGGCGAATGAAAATTGAACTGTGTTATTTCTGTTCCGAAATTCATCTCGCAAGTGCAAAAATCGATAATGTGTTTTTTTAGGCCTTATCCCATGCATTGAATAGTGAACTTTACTCAGTCAGCTGTTTGACATGAACTGTGTTCACCACACGTGCAAGCATGCGTAAATTGCATGAAAAATAAGAAATCAAGATATAAAAACGAATCGCCGTAAACATTGTAGAAATTCGGCAAAGAAATGAATTTTCGGGATGTAGCCTGGAGGGTTTTTTCATATTAATTGTTTGGACTTTGTGAACACATACCAATTGTTTTCATAACATTTTTAACGCTTTGAATTAAATGTGACCATTTTGTGTTGAGTCTGCAGTTTGAATCACTTTAACCAAATTTTAGCAGGCTGGATTTTTGATCATCATGATACATCGCCAGCAACTCCTTGAAACTCTCCCCTGAAATCCCCGTTGAGAAATCTATATATATAAAACTCAACTTGTGTCTCTGTGTGTGTATCTGTGTTTAACTTTTGGATCTACCAAGTTTCATTATTAAGGATGGAAAGTAGTGTGTAGCAAATCTATATATATAAAGCTGAAGTTGTCTGTGTGTGGCAGGTTTGGTAGCCTTCAACTAACACTATCTCCTTCGAGACCCTGCAGCGCAAGTTGATCAAAATTGAGAGTATGATAGAAGAAAGCTTGCTCTTCATTCTGTAGAAGATAAAATTCAAATCGGACCATGTTAACACCAAAAATTATTTACTTCAAAAAGGTGCTTTTTTTCTATGAAAATCCCTATTTTTTACGATTTTTGACTGCTGTGTCACCATTTTTCGGTGTATTTCAACTGGAAAAATGTTCACTTGCATAATGCAAAATTTTTGACTTTTCAAAAATTATTGACTTTTCAAAAATTCCAATTCTAAAGGGCCGAAACACCAGGTTATACTGCTAGTTATTCAATATTTCATTAACAGTATTATCATTAAGGCCATAGGAATTAGAACTTTTGGTGCAGTCATAAATAGTTGTGTAGTCTACATCAAAATCAGTGTGATTATGTATTATAGCTGTGCAATCGACAGTGCCAAGGTTAGACACTTTTCTCTTACCTCCGATTCTATAGTTTCCATGTGCCCTATTAGAACTGTGTGTGACAATAGAAGTTAAGGAAGTAAGCTAACAATTGACAGGCTGATTAATGGTTTTAGGTACTGTTGTAGTGTTACAATTGCAGAGATTATAATCATTGCAGCTGTTAATTTCATTACTACAAATTCTACTATTATTATTGCTGTTGCTATTATTGTTTATATTAATAATAATGTTATTATTTATTTGTGCCGTTATTATTATTACTACTGTTATTATTATTAATTATACCACTTCTATTGTTACAGTACATTGTGATATAACATTTATTTACGCCTGTTATAATGGTTTTGAAATTTGGTAAAATAGAAAAAGAAATTCTTATCTTATGTTTATTGAATATTTAGAAACACTTACTAGATGGAGGGAATTTTTTCTCTATGGAAACAACAGTTTTTAGAAAATTTTAAAATTAAGATGCAGTCCTTTTGAGGGTTAATCCACATTACATCATCATTACATAATCTCTGCTGGACTTTATGTTTGTGGTGTCTAAATTTGCACATCTTAATGAAATTAATGTGATTATAATTATTGTTATTTTTATCTTTACTCATATCTTTACTCATCTTTACTTATGCTCTGAACATTATAGCTATAAATTTTATTCATATAGGTCTCATCAATTGCAGATTCATCACTACTATCATCAAGTAATATAGGCTTATCTCTATTAGTAATGTTTCTTATAGAATTGTTTGATTTATTATCAGTATTGGTATAATTAATGTATTTTGTTTTCTGTATATTCCTGTTGTGATTATTATCATCATTAATTCTATTATTACCAGTACCCTCAGCTGTGCTTGAATTTCTACTATAGTAAATCTCTTGATGTGTACTGTTTTTGTTTTCTCTATTTAGAAGTTTAGGATTTTGAGGATTTAAATAGTTATGGGTAATTCCTTACGAAATCAACGCAATTTTTTAAAATATTGAAGGTGACCAATACAGATTTCTTTCAAACTTTACTTGCTAAATGGCCTTCATATGAAACCTTTAAATATGAAATTTTCTTTTTACCTGACTCTAATATTTGCTGAGTTATGACCATTTGAAATAAAAAAAAAAAGTGATATTTTTTCAATTACTCAATAACTTTGAGAAGTCATATCTCAGCTACTATTTCAGCCAGAAAGTTCAATTTTTTTTTAAGCATTAAAATAGATCTGCAACTCTTGTTTAATGTATTTTTTCTTTACAATAAAAATTTTAAAAACTGACCTAAAATTTGACCTTTGACTTTTCATAGGTCAAAAGACCGAGTCAGCAATTTTTTTTGAAATTTTGTCTAATTATTGCTTAATTAGTCACAACTCGCATAAAAAAATTCATGCTGGGATTTCATTGGGAAGTATTTTTAATAAATATAATATATATTGTGAAAAGTAGTGACAAATTATCAAAAATCGCTTACTAAACAAGACAATTTGAGCTTCAAGGAAAAAACAAAGAGCCGATAATCAAAATAAGCATTTTTATTATTTCAGTAATAATATTGACTTAATTGTAATTGTAACTACTTTTCAGTTCTGCTATGATCAATGGTGGCAATGCCACTGCCAATATATAAAATCCTCAAGCAATGCCTTACTTTAAATGATTAGGTACTTGTTAGATGAAATTCTTAAATCTGCGAAATTTAATGAGATAGTTTTCTTGAAATAAATAATTGTGATGCATTTTTCATTTCTTTTTCTGTTAAAGTATAAGTTCTTCCTGTAGCAGTTCTGGGGTGAAATTTACAAAGGATGTTTAAATAATCCACTGTTAAAACATCTGATTTTCTAGGGTACTGAAATGATGATGAGGGATCTTTAGGTTCACCAAAGGTAAATTTTACTTGCATAGTTTCAGGGTATGTTTCTAGAACACAGGCTAACCACCAGTCACTATGATAAATTGCAGCTACAAACCCTTTTATATCTTCAAATTGAATAGTATCTTGCATGGAGATTCTAATTTTAGTATAATTATTGTAGATACCACTTTTACCTTAATTTCTGAAGGTGAGTTTGGGATAAAGCAATGCAACTTGTGTCCCTGGAATTGCCCTTGCATCTAAATCTCTCAATATATTTTCCTCATTCTGCATTTCATCATTTGAGGAGTAGATTAAATTAATTCCAGAAATGTTTTGCTGACTATAATCATAAAGTTGTGTTGGAATAATGATTTGTTAATTGAAAGGGTGTTGTAAACTTTCTTGAGCTGCCATTCATTTAATTGTACCTCCTAAGCCATCTCAAAGTCCCCTGTCAGGAGAAGTAGCAAAGAAGTGCCACTCTGCATCAGTTTGGAAATCTATAGAATGGAAGCATAAATTTATAGAATTCTTATAATTTTTATATTGTGAAGCAGCACTGTCTGAAAAATAGATAATTTTGTTGATATCAAAGGCTTTGCCCTAAAGAAAATCTGTCAGCTTTTTTTGGAAGAGAAGGACAGCTACTCTATCATGCTTCATACAGTCAGATATAATAACATTGATGTTAGTCACATCATTGTTTTGTTCATAATAACAGACAAACGGATAGATAGTGGCTTGGGCATTGTTCCAATGAAATCCTTGTACATCTTGCAAGATGGATGAATAATTCTCTGAAAAATTTGCTTGTGACTAAGATTTCTCTTTCACTTAAATGTTCTTTTCTTGAGTACAAAATTTAGATTGTTCCTTGGCAATAAAATCATGTACTTTAAGTGCTTTAAGCTGTTGGTTTTGATATATTTTCTGGGATTGTTTTGTCCATTGTTAACCATTGCCTATACTATACTTCATCAATCATATTTCCATTAAACATTTCATATAAGAATTTTTCAAACTCTTCTAGCAAAGAATTACAATTTGAACAGTTACTCATGTAGCAGTCATTTTTTGTTGGGTTGCAAGTAATTGATTCCAAACATTGTTTGTAATCAATCAAGTGAAACTTCATATCCTCGGTTAAATCAGATAGTTTCATGCCAGAAATCATTAGTTTGACATTCTGATGAATAGTGCATACACATACATTATGTGTACCAGCATCACCTGCGACTATGCATTCTTTTGGCCTTAGCTCTGCAAATTTTGAGAAACTAATTTTGATTTCAGGATTTTTTGATTAGAACAATTGGAAGGCTTCCTTTAAGTTACAACGTATGGGGTACTTCTGCTCATGAACTCTTTTGCTACATTTTTTTACTGGTTTGTAATCCTTTTTTCCTGGCACAACTCTGCTTACTTCATTTTTATAAAACTGAGAAACACAAGTGACGATTTCTTGAGGTAATGTGCTTTTTCTATGGCTAGGATGTGATAAAATCCTTTACTCATTGACCAGTCTTTTAGCTTGTCTGGCCATGTAATCAGGTACATTGAACACCTTTTGGATTTTTCTTAGAGACCAGCTTTTGGGCAGAATTGTTAAAATTTCCAGTTTTTATGATCTTTTTTCTGTTGTGAATTTTTCTTTTAACTGATTATTTCACTTTCAGGGTGATGATTTTTTAAGTTCTTTTGATGATTCACTGACCTCCCTTTTAGGTGAAATGATTTGCATTTTTTGAGCAAAAGCATTTTCTATTTCTTTTCTTATTTTCTCAGCATAAATGATGGTAGTATCTATCTTTTGTTTTTTTATTGGAGA
The DNA here is from genome assembly GCF_006345805.1 of Octopus sinensis. Lineage (NCBI taxonomy): Eukaryota > Metazoa > Mollusca > Cephalopoda > Octopoda > Octopodidae > Octopus > Octopus sinensis. Next base: position 73,086,732 of record NC_043000.1, on the reverse strand, counting down.
TTCTCCAATTTCTGACAGAGTATTGTTGAGGATCTCTAATTCTGCATTTTCTTGTATGAAGATATCTGTTGATGAAGTCGCTTCAGTGGTAGTTGATGTATCATCTCTCATATCTTCTGATGATGGTTCAATTTGAAATGTGGGCAAAGTTTTTCTGTATGAGTCACATTTTTTGTTCAGGAATTAGGCTTGCTTTAAGATATTTGATTGCAAAATCTGCTGTTATTGTTCTTAAACCCTTTTTCACAGATGCTTTATGCTTTTTAAATGGGTCACAACACTTTCCTTGCTTAGCTAAAAATCTTTTACATCTATCTGTAACCAAGAATTAATTAAAGTGGTTATATATAGCTAATCTGAAAGAAAAAAAAGAGAATTAAGGAATTTAATTAGGTTGTAACTATAGTTTCCACTGAGATCCCAGAATGAATTTTTCTATGTGAGTTGTGACTAAGTTGGGCAATATTTGGACAAAATTTGAAAAAAATCGATTTCTGGGTCTTTTGACCTATGAAAGGTCAAATTTTAGGTCAGTTTTTAAAGTTTTTATTGTAAAGAAAAAATACACTAAACAAAAGTTGTAGATTTATTTAAATGCTTTAAAATGAGAAACAAATTGAACTTTCTAGCTGAAATAGTAGCTGAGATATGGCTTCTCAAAGTTATTGAGTAATCAAAAAAATGTCACTTTTTTGAAATTTTCAAACGGTCATAACTCAGCAAATATTAGGCTCAGGTAAAAGAATATCTTATATTTAAAGGTTTCATATGAAAGCCATTTAGCATGCAAAGTTTAAAAGAAATCTGTATCGGTCACCTTTGGCATCTGTGTTGATTTCGTATGGAATGACCCCAATTTGTGTTAGTTGAACTTGTATTACTAATAGAACTATCAGCCACTACATGATTCCTTAATATATTGGTCCCTAGGAAATAGCTAATATTCTACTCATGATCTGCTTTCATTACTACTTCATTATAGTGGCAGGCATAAGCATTAACCCTTTCGTTACTGTATTTATTTTGAGATGCTCTGTGTTTCTTTCAATTACTTTAAATATAACAAAGAATTTAGTAAAATAACTTAGTTATCATTCAGCAAGTGTTAGGAACATAAATTATGACTAAGGCTTGGTGGTATATTTCAATGCAAAACTTATGAAAACAAGACATTTGTACTACAGAGCTAGAGCCAGTTTTGGCCGGGTTGGTAACGAAAGGGTTAAAGGTGCCCTTGTTAGCAGAGAGCTTGTGACACCCTATTTGAGACTCACCTTATTAGTGATTTTAAAACACTTCTGGGATGATTTGAAGAGTATCTTATGTAAGTTGTTGTCTCAGTAGGTTTACAATATGGTTAAAAAAAGACTCGAATTAAAATCAAATGTAGTGTCTAGGAAATTAGTGGCCATGTGACTATGCTCGAAAGTAATATCTCGATTACAGTTTTTAAAGAATTTCTTTAAATTTTTTCCAGCTCTTTCACTGTAAACTTTACTGTTACTTTGGATGATAAGTAAAGCATCATCCTGATATAAACTACTGGATAGGTGGGGAAAAATTTGCATAAACAATGCAATAAATAGACACCAACTATATCAGCAACCTGGGTGGAGTCACTGGATCCTATTGTCTAACATTCCTAGTCCAAAAACAAGGTGTCTTATCTGTATGACCTTTTTGAATATATATTTTTTATAAACTTTTTTGTTTATTTTTTATAAACTTTTTTGTTTAGTTTGTTTGATATGATCATACATGATCCCTGATCACTGGCCAGAGCTATAAACTAATTAAGAAAGCAACTGGAAAAATGGGGTAGTTTTGAAGTATTTTCCCTCCATGTATTTGACCCACTTTCTCTAGAAATTCTATGTACTTTCTCAAAATTTCACTTGCTCCACCATGATTGTTGGCAAACTTCTATTTCTACCTAACATGTTTATAGGTTTAAAATCTGTCTAACGATGGCAGATATTTGCTATGATGTAATCTAACAATGCATCAATAAAATGCTGCCAAAACAGCTGTTGTGAATTTTGAACCCCACTTGTGCTCTTTTTTTATACATATGCTACATTTGAAACCATCCCTTAGGTGGATTAAAAGTTATATTGGATTGGGTACCGACATATATATGCATATGTCTGGAAATTAAAAATACACACTTACTGCATACTACCAACAAATGACAAATATGAGTTGATTCAACATACTGTAAGGCGAAATACTAAGTATCCAGTCAATCCTGGAAACCTACATGTTGGTACAGCTAGATTCTAATGGATCCTGCAACTGACATACACAGCATGCATAGGTACATTCGTAACTTGGCAGTCAACTAGACAAATAAGTAGGTAGGTAGATAAGTAAGTAGATAAGTTTCAGTGGTTAGGTTAGTTATATAGATTATTAGTTACTTAGTTAATTATGTAGGTAGGTAGATAGGTGGGAAGATAGGCAAGCAAATAAGTAGGTAAGTAAGTAGGTAGATAGATATGTAGGTAGGTAGGTACATAGGCAGTATGGGCAGACATGCCCAAATGCACACACACCTACATACAAGGAGACAGAAACACATGACCATACACATGCACACATAGACACACACATATAGGCACGCATGCATACCCACACACACTCATATGCATAAAAACACTCAAGGAAGCAGAAGTACACACAAACACACAAATATATGCATACTCAGACACATGACTGCACAGAAAAATACATACATATACACATACACAAGTGCACACTGGCACACACACACACACACACACAACAAAGTCTCAAGCAAATGCCGCCTCCATAACAGACTAAGAAGAAAGTCATTGAAAAGGTTGCAAGTAGCAACAAAAGGAATTTGACAAATGCAAACAAAATGACTTACTATTTAACGAAGTTAAACAAACAATCAAATAGTTAGTTGGATAAGCGATTGACTAATAATAAAGGAGTGGAAGTGAACCAGTGTGTGCATTAATATTGGTATAATGACTCTCCTTTTTACAAATTTGTTTCAACACACGAATTCACATAAAGAATTTTGAAAACTAGATACAAAAACAAAGTATGTGTGTGTGCCTGCATATATATATATATATATATATATAATAAATCTCTGAGCAAGATATAAACAGTAGTTGCATGACATCGTGAAGTATATTTGCCATCTAAATGTGGCTAACCCTTAAGGGTTGATGCTACTGTAGCTTGTAGCCCCAGGAAGACATTTCCTCCAGCTGGCTTAGGGCACAGAAAGTGTGTTGGTAGCCAGCTGGAAGAGATGTCTTCCTGGGGCTACAAGCTACAGTAGTATCAACCCTTAAGGGTTAGCCACATTTAGATGGCAAATATACTTCACAATATATATATATCCCACTGCATGGCTCCCTGGGCAAGTGTCTTCTATAGCCTTGGACCGACCAAAGCCTTGTGAGTGAATTTAGTAGACAGAAACTGAAAGAAGCCAGTCGTATATAAGTATATAGTTGTGCGTGTGTCAGTGCTTGTCTCCCCACAATTGCTTGACAACTGATGTTAGTGTGCTTATGTCCCTGTAACTTAGCAGTTTGAGACCAATGGAATAGGTACTAGGTTTACAACGAATAAGTCCTGGAGTTGATTTGTTTGACTAAAGGTGATGCTCCAGCATGGCCACAGTCAAATGACTGAAACAAGTAAAAGCATGTCTGGTTGTCTGTCTATCCATCTATCTATCTATCTACATACAAACATACACACACACACACACTATTTATTAAAGCTGAAAATACTTCCCAGGCAGTTATTCAAAGTTTCATGTGATCATTCACCAGACAGTTGTGATAATATATATTAGTAAAGAAATTTCATAAATTGTGAGTATATACAACACTTGTGGATAGCAGTTCAGTATATAAGCATTTATAGCTGATAGGGTAACTAGTTTAAAAAAAATAATCGTGTATATTTGAATGCAAGTGGGGATCGACCACAGTTGAGAAATATATATATATATATATATATATATATATATATATATATATATAAATAAACAACAATGATAATATTTTATAATTTTAAAGCTTATAAGCGATTACTATGTATTGACTAAGGAAAACAGTTTAATATTGGGGCATATAAGCCCTCAAAGGAAAAATGTAGGGTACTTTTTACTGTCAAGGGCTTTTTTCCATCAAGGGCTTATATGCCCCAATATTAGACTATTTTCCTTAGTCAATACATATAAAATATTATTATTTACAGAATTGTTAAATGGACACTGCTTACCAAATGATGATTGAATTGAAAATCTTTCCATAAATACTAATGAAAAAATAATTAGAATAAAATAGAGTGTCACAAATAAGAAATTGCAAGTAGTTGAAAAGAATATCATAGAAGCCAAAAATTAAAATTAAAGATTAAAATCTAAACTGAGATTAAGATATGTAAACAAATAAAAATATATATTAAAAGGAAGAAAAGAAAATAAAAACAATGAGAGGAGAAAGAAGGGAAAACAAGTGGGTAATTTATTATTAAAACAACGGGCTGGAAGAGGAGTGAAGAGACAACTTAATGCAACATGTATATAAATGTGATGTTATGATGTATCAAATATACCTTGTAATGAAGTGATAGTGGGAGGATTCGGAGAGAAATAATACTGAGGGCAAGAGAGAAAAATTATAAAGAAGCCAGAAATTAGAAAGAATGAAGAAACAAATCTCAAACGGTATAAGTAAAAATACAGTAAACTATATGTACACATGAACATATGTATGTATGTACATGCACACATATATGTACATAAACATATATATGTACACACTGTACATATGTACACACTCACGCACATACAAAATGTACATTTATACAACATATATAAATATGTAAATATTTACATGTGTGTGTGTGTGTACGTATATATATTTAAATTTATATAACATGTATGAATATGTAAATATTTATATATGTATTATCTATATTCCTTTCTATCTAGATGACTCCTGGTTAATACTTAATACTAATATATTATAGCTCCAGCCAATGTAATTTTTTATCATTTTAATTCTCTGCCTCACAAATTACTAACAGGAGATGTCTTACCCGTTTTTCTACATGTATATCTCCATAACTACTATTAGGTAATGAAACATATGTAATGAAGAATAAATAATACCAAATTTTTCCTGTATTCTGTTTGTACGCACACACACACACATGCATATACATGTAAACAATATGTACACATACAAATATATACGTATATACATATGATAAATTGTATAATAAAGGAAAAAATAATAAATTATTTGCTTTATAACAGAAAAATTATGATCAGACAACAACATAGTCTAATTGATTCAGTTTAAAGATTTGCATACTAACTACAAACACCTTCAAAAACAGAGAGCTCTAGCAATAGGAGAGAAAGATGGTTACCCTGGGTCGAGAGGATAACTACAAAATTAGAAAATGGAGAAACATACTTAAATCAATAAAACATCAACTATCAGATGATACCCAAACATTACTTTATTACACCATTACATATCAGTAAAGGCATTATACAAAATATACAGATCTGGTCAGTAGCCCTCAACAGGTTGTCCTGTAGAAACCTCCAGTTGTCTTCCTATATATATATATATATATATATATATATATAGGTTATAAAATGAGATAGGGGTTGAAAATTCAACCCACCATGGGATAACATATATCCAATATACTGCTAGATAGGTACCCAACAAGACTAATACATAGATGTTAAAAATTGCCAAACAATCAGTTCATCTATTGTATTATATGGGTAAAGGTAATAATATTACCGTAAATTAATACTACAAAATTAGAAAATGGAGAAACATACTTAAATCAATAAAACATCAACTATCAGATGATACCCAAACATTACTTTATTACACCATTACATATCAGTAAAGGCATTATACAAAATATACAGTAAATGTAAATAGACAAAGAGATATAAGTATAAAATTTCAAATATAATATGTAATTAAATCATATCTGACAGCTGTTTCGGCAGCGAGGGCAGTCATACCTCATTTAACCTATAAGCCATAAAGGTAGGTATAAATGAGGCATTAACAAGGATGCCCCACGGCCTCTTCAGAGAATTAAATTTGTTATAATTGTGAAAAAAATTATTTTTCCATATACATATAAATATAAAAATATAAAAATGTAAAATATAAAAACTTATGCATAAACTTCATAATGCTACACTTATATAATATAATACTCATTGGTACAATAATGCAAGGTAAACAAAACAAAATAAAACAAAATATATATCAGTGTATATATTAATATTAATAAGCACAGTTATTATACATATTTGGCTAATAGTTTTAAAAAACTAACACATAGGGAGATGAAAAATAATAATTAAAACCATGGTTCAGTTCATAAAATTATAAAGCTATATAAACCTATTATATTAAATAAGTCTTTGATTTTTGCTAGAAAACACACTAAATTAAGTATGGGGGAGATTAAGGTTATATTAACAGCCAGGAAAACCTTAATAGAGTTTGATAATAAACTTTGGGCTAGAAAGGACACACCCAACTTGTTCGATATCACAATGGGATCGCCGGACTCGGCGGAGGTGACTGATCTAGTTGGGATGTATCTATTAGATAACTTTAGTAGGGAATTCCCTGAATTAAAAGGTGGATTATACAGGGATGACGCCTTATTTTGTGTTAAAAATACATCTAATAGGAGATTAGATCTTCTGAAAAAAAGAATAAATAAATTTTTTAAAAGTTTCGGCCTATCCATTATCATTGAAAGTGAAAATTATTCTGCTAATTATTTAGATGTTAATTGTAACATTACTAATGGATTACATGAACCTTATATTAAACCTAATTCTAACCTAATATATATTAACCGTTCAAGTAATCACCCCCCTCAAATTAAAAATGCACTAGTGCGTAGCATTAGTCAGAGAATTTCTAGTTTATCATCTAACGAGGAAATTTTTAACAAGCATTGTGATAGATACAATGCAGCATTGCTTAAGGCAGGATACAAAAGTAAGATATGGTTTATACCTAAGGGGAACCCTCCTAATGGAGGTAGAACTATTAGGAACAACACCAATAGATTTAGGATTAACAATAATAAACATAAGAATAGTAAAAATAGAATATATGATAACACCTATAATAATTGTAGAAGTGATGTTAACCTCGGAAAGGTGAACGGTAGCTTAAATAGATTTGAGCATACGGGTAATAGTAGTAATATTAATAATAATATACATATTAAAACTTATGGTAGACATGATAATGGTAAAGTTTACTTGCGTAATACAATGGGAATATTGATATAGATAGATATAACAATGACAGTGGTAAGAATAGTAAACTTATGGGTTGGTCTAGGAATAGGATTTTTACAAATAACAATAATTCTATAGGCAATCCTAATTCTGATAAGGATACACTCTGGCTGATTATCCCATATGCAATGCAGATTAAAACAAACATAGTGAGAGCTTTGCATAATGTTATATTTAGGCATTTTGGTAAGGATAAGAATAAATTTAGTCCTTTAATTAACAACGGTAGTGTTAGAGTGGGATATAGCATTACTCATAATCTAGCCACCATTATCTCCTCTTTTAATAACAGGAAACTGGATTACTTCTATAAGGATAGAAAATTGAATTTAGACAATGGAAATTTGCCCCTCTTTAATAATAATAGGAATAGAAACTTTCTTGGAACTAATGTGAACAACCCCCTTACTAATAATGAGTGCACCGTACCTGCTAGGGATAATATAAATGTAATAGATGATACTACTATTACCAATACTAGCACTAGTGATAGGAATATAGCCAATAATGTGAAATTAACTCATTCATTGATTTTGGGTTTGGATGATGATAACAATTGTAACACTTATAATGTGAATGGTAGTACAGGGGTAGGGACCAATCTTAGATTACCTCATTCTGTTAATCTTTGTAATTTCAGAAACAGAAATAAATGTGTGTTTGGTAATCAATGCCTCAGGAAGGAGGTAGTTTACCAATGCACTGTAGATACACAATTGAGTAGTAGGGTGTACATCGGGGCAACTATGAATAGCATAAAACAGAGATTGAATTATCACAGATATACTTTTAGAAATAAAAATAGAATGTACTCTACAGGGCTAAGTGCATACATCTGGGAACTTAAAAGCAAGAACTTAGATTTTAGATTAAACTGGAAAATACTAACTTCAGCACCTGTGTATAATGGAAAAAATAAAAAATGCTCTCTATGTATTAATGAAATTTTTTTCATTATTAAAGCGGGTAGGAAAATTATTAACAACATAAATGAAAAGAACTTTTTTTGCATTCATAGACTACCGTTCACCTTTTCTAGATTCAAATAGAACTTAGCACTTCTACTATTAATAATTTTTTAACTCCCTTCTATAACTAACTATACCAGTGGTCTTCTATAATTCTAAAGTATGCAACTTATAAATTTATAATTTTATAGCTACATTTGTATAATAATAATAGATGTGTCTAGTATTATTTGTTTCTTGTTTTTTATATGTGGGTTTTTGTTTGTTTTTTAAGGGAAATGCAATATGACATGAAATAGCATATTCATTTTGGTATTTGCCTTGTAATATGTGATTTTTGTAGTTTTCTAATATTGCATAGTGTATATGTATAGCTTGGTTAGATACCTAGCTCTAGATAATGTAATGCTATTGTGTAATATGTAATATGTAATATATGAGAGCCTTTTATGAGTTTGGTTTGTTTAGGTTGAGAATCTAGGTTTTTTGTATGTGTTTATTTGGCAGGTTTATATTGTATATTTGGTCTTTCTTTGTACTCACCTTAATTTGTATCTTATGCTATTTACTAATAAACCTTTTCATTTACATACATTTGGCTTTATAAATATTACCAGCCTTATATATTTAGTTTATATCTATAGTCTTCTGGATCTGTACTTTAAATTATCCTTCCATACATGTTTACTTTCATCAATATAATATATATATTCACTTTATTTTTTTATTTTATTGTAATGGTATCTATCTATGCATTTAGTCTTTTAATTATTTATTTATTTGCTTATTTAAGTGTAGATTTATACATACATATCAAGTCATCTAATTTGTTATCTATTTATTTTTTACTTATTTACTTATACAAGTGTAGTTTTATACATACATATCTATCATTTATTTTAATTTTATTTTAATAATATATGAATACATATATACTGGTTTGTACTTATAATATGTGTGTAACCGTAATTATTCCTTCTTATTTATTTTATCACATTTTATCTTAAGTATTTATAATATATAAAATTTTAAAAAATTTCTGTGATGTTCTCATTTACGATTGCATTAGTACTTCCCCATGTTGATATTATTTAATGCCTAATCTGGTATATTATGGCATTAAATTTATTAAGTAAAGAAGAGATATATTTATAATATATAAATTAATATATATTTTATAACTTAGCGTACTTGGAATCATAACAAACTTACGGTAGTTCTAATAACCGGTATGTTTACTATGCAATAAACCGGTGTTACAAATTTTAAGTTACCCAATGAAATAGTATCTGACATCGTAACATACTGATATTTAAAAATATATTTATCTTTAAATTAAATATTTTATGAAATGCATGAGTGGATCTTTTTTGTTATTTGAGACATAGTTATAATTTTGAAAGACTAAATGGCAGCATAGTTGCTCCCCTTTTTGTTTATCTATGTGCTAGTTGTTGCTTGTGGTTATGTATGTGTATAAGTGTATGTGTGTGTGTATACATATAATTATGTATGTATGTGTGATTGATCTGTGGATGCGCGTGTGAATATTGGCGTTCCTTGACTAACCAACCGTAAAATTTCTTTTGTGATTTAAATTTCAAACTACTAGCCAATCGTATTAATCTAAATAATCATTACCTAGTGGTCAGAATTTCTAAACTCATAGTTATTTCGATCTTGAAAGGATGGACTTGGTGCAAACATAACTGTATCTATTATTATTATTATTATTATTATTATTATTATTATTATTAATATTAATAGTAATTTTTATTGACTTTTATAGCTTTATAATTTTATGAACTGAACCATGGTTTTAATTATTATTTTTCATCTCCCTATGTGTTAGTTTTTTAAAACTATTAGCCAAATATGTATAATAACTGTGCTTATTAATATTAATATATACACTGATATATATTTTGTTTTATTTTGTTTTGTTTACCTTGCATTATTGTACCAATGAGTATTATATTATATAAGTGTAGCATTATGAAGTTTATGCATAAGTTTTTATATTTTACATTTTTATATTTTTATATTTATATGTATATGGAAAAATAATCTTTTTCACAATTATAACAAATTTAATTCTCTGAAGAGGCCGTGGGGCATCCTTGTTAATGCCTCATTTATACCTACCTTTATGGCTTATAGGTTAAATGAGGTATGACTGCCCTCGCTGCCGAAACAGCTGTCAGATATGATTTAATTACATATTATATTTGAAATTTTATACTTATATCTCTTTGTCTATTTACATTTACTGTATATTTTGTATAATGCCTTTACTGATATGTAATGGTGTAATAAAGTAATGTTTGGGTATCATCTGATAGTTGATGTTTTATTGATTTAAGTATGTTTCTCCATTTTCTAATTTTGTAGTTATATATATATATATATATATATATATGACGGGCTTCTTTTAGTTTCCATCTGCCAGATCCACTCACAACGCATTGGTTGGCCCAGGGCTATAGTAGAAGACACTTGCCCAAGGTGCCATGCAGTGGAACTGAACCAGGAACCATGTGATTGGGAAGCAAGCTTCTTACCATACATATATGTGTGTATATATATATATATATATATACTCCTTTACTCTTTTACTTGTTTCAGTCATTTGACTGCGGCCATGCTGGAGCACCGCCTTTAGTCAAGCAAATCGACCCTGGGACATATTCTTTATATATATATATATATTATATATATATATATATATATATATAAATAGATGAATGAATTATCTTTTGTTTACCGTTAACATGGAAAATTCAATAAACCAGGGTAGCAAAATTCATGCAAGTAACAAGGATGTAGCGACCTATTCAAAGGTAGAAACTCCGGGTTAATATGCAGTAATTTGTATACTATATATATATATATATATATATATATATATATATATTATATATATATATATATATATATATGCAACTTAGCCTCATTTTTGAAGTCCACACGTCCACTTTTCTATGCTTGCATGGGTTAGACTAAGTTTATTAAGGCAGATTTTCTATGACCAGATATCATTCCTATCGCCAACCCTTTCTTACAACCTAAATATGTTCAGCACGATATAGCAAATGAATGACATTCATTTTCAGCAATCACCCAATGTCCAGATGTGGAGACACAAACTTACAAACAAAGAAACATATATACATGCACACATATATACAGGGGTGAGAAAAAGTAGGTATACAACTGCTTAGCATGAGTAAAATGTTGTATCCATTACTCTGTTTCTTTTTTAGGATAAGAATTCAATGGTTTTTAACTAATTCTTTCTATAATAAAATAATTATTCCTAATTTTAGATATTTATGATGTGCCTGGAAATTTGACCAATGATGAATGTGATCATCAGTGATCACCAATGATGAATATGATGAAAGCGGATCATCAAGCAGTCCTGGAAAACAGAGAATGCAGAAATGGATTGAAGAATTTCAAAGACAATCTCCATCAAGATTAGCATTTTACAAAATACATGACAAATCTGAGCAGACTGGGTCCATCTGCAATGCACAGTAAAGTGGTTGACTAGTTAGAGTTACCACTGAAGAAAATGAAATGCCTGTGGCTCAAGTATTCATTTAAAGTCCTAGAAATATAATAAAAAAAGAGGGCTTCCAATAAACTAGACATTTTTCACAGATCTCTTAGTCAACTTATGAATCACTTAGAATCATACTATTTTTATTCTAAAAAACAAATAGAGAAGTGAAAAGAACATTCCACCCATATTAAGCAACTATATTCCTACTTTTGCCCACCCTTTTGTATCTGAAAGAACCCCATTTTATATGTGTGTATAGATAGATTGATAGGTATGTAGACATTATAGATCACGCATATTGAATGTATGTGCTTTGTGTGTTCACTGCACTTGCTATGAGATAGCACTTAGGGAACAACTCCTTCATAACACTGGGTGTTGAAACACCTTAAAGTCATATACAGGCGAGACAACCAACCTCGGATCAATTCAGGTATGTGATATTGATAGCCACAAAAACAGCAAAATATCAGCATCCCTCACTCCTGAATTCATTCCAAGGTGAGATGTTTTGCCTGTATATAAATTTCAGGTATTTTAGCACCCAGTGTTAATAAGGGTCATCCCCAAGCACTATATTGTAGCAAATCCAGCAAACAAACAGAACATTCATTGATTATATGCTATCAGTAATGTTTACACCACTAATGCTGCTTTTAATTTGTTATTGAATAAATATGTGTGTGCATTATAAAATCTCCCATTGGGTTCAATGTAACATACACTTTCTTTGTTAGTCATGATACTTATGTTGAATGTGACATTTCAGCCCCATCAACAATTTACAAAGAAGCTTGCAGATGTTGTAATTATGAGGATTATGGGTCAGTGCATGTGGTATATTTGTAGCCACTTTTCTCCTTTTGCTTTGCACCCCAAAGGCTGTATGGTGAAGGTGGGACATTAACCAATGAGACATCTTTCATAAAAACTGTCTCAGGACTATCTGCAGTTATTCACTGAAAGGCAGTTTCTAATGTTGACCTATTTAGCAAGTGTAAAATTGGTGGAGTCGAGAGCTTTCTTACACAGTCACAATTATGCTGGGCTGGCCATGTCATCAGAATGAGTGACAAAAGAATACCCAAAGTCCCTATGCACACCTCACTTGATAGTGGGCACAGGAATGTTGGCTGACCATGGTTCAGATATAAGGACAAGCTGAAGAGTAATCTCTTAGCAGTCAGTGTAGCTCACAACATCTTTGAGCAAACAAAATGGAGACTGTTATGTTAAAACACACACACACACACACATATGTACACAGACAGACTGATATAAAATGCAGTTCAGACAGCTGAGGACGAATGACCTCCATAGGATCAGAATAATTTCCTGCTTCTTTATTTTGAAGGATAAGAATTCTATGGTTTTCAACTAATTCTTTCTATAATAAAATAATTATTCCTAATTTTAGATATTTATGATGTGCCTGAAGCTTCAGAATAATTTCCTGCTTCCTTATTCTGAAAGTTCTCAGAATCCACCTGGTCATTTGCCTGCACATTCCCACCATTTTGGTGATATATACTTGAAATGAAGCACCATTGCTCATATCATTGTTGCACTGTATTTGACTTTGGGATTGCTGACCCTTTTGGTCCAACGTATCTTTGTTAGTTCATAATGGAGGGCTTGGAGTTTGCCTGCATTAAATTGCAAGTTGTTTTCTTCAGCCCATTTACATGACATCTAGACCTTTCTATAGAATATTAGCATTGAGAAGATTCTTGAGTACTTGTGTTACTTTTGTGTTGTCAGTATAGCTACTAAGACTGGCTGTCTGTATAACTGCTGTGGAAGAATTCCGACCACCACACCGTGTGACTAAAAGTGCACAGAGACATTTCTATTAAATGGAGTCGTCAGCAATTGATGGTAAGCAGTTCACTGTGAGTCTTTTGCAGAGAGGGGTGAACCTTATGCAACAATAATTATTGTGCATCATGTGATTATTTTCTTTCCTCCTGCTTCATTAAATTGTTTATCCAACACCAGGATATAAAAGTGGCAATGAATTGTTTAAAGCTTGCATTAGACATTTAGAAATTTTCTTTCTGGTACAAAATTAAAGAAAAATTGTTTAACATGGAGGGCTTATTGGCCTCTGTGGTGCAACTACAACAGCAACAACAAAACCAACAGTTGCTGGAATTAATGTTGAAGAAGTCTGAAAATACTTCAGGTTCTTACTCACCAGACAGCATAGCAAATTCAGTTGAGGAAATCAACTATTAATCAGAAGGGATTATCTTCTCTGCATACTTTCAAAGATACAAAGAAATTTTCATAGAAGAATGTAAAAATTGGTCTGACAAGAAAAAAGTACAACTACAGGAACCAGCTGAAAAAGAAATTTGTGGAAAGTGAACCAAAGAAGTTGGAGGAACCCGTGGAATAGTTGTATGATATGTTCCAAGTACCAACGCCACTGCATGTAATTGAACCCAAGCATACAAGTGAAAGGAAAAGAAAACATACAGTTCCTGAAAATAGATGCCAAGAGAAAAAAATATTAAATTGTTCAGGAAAAAAAAATCAAAGAAGGGAGGTGAGGGTGAATAAAAGTATTATTGCTAAATAAAATGACACTTCCTGAGAAAAACTTAAAAAGGGAGATGTAGGGAATTAATAATAATGGCACACCCCTCCCACATTTCAAGTGGATCACTCCAGTCACTATAAGTAAGGTGATGTCAGCCAGTATTGAGACAGAGTATGTAGAGTACCAGAGTATCTGCAGATTGTGTTGATAGTTGTGTCTGTGCTGATATAGTAATTCTACTATGATACTGATTGGGCGTTATAATGATCTGGCCTTTTGAGGATAACAACACTGTATGACTGGGGGTTGTACAGGATAATAACACCGTATGAGTGGGGGTTGTACACCCTATTAACTACTTTGGAATATAACTATCTGATAGAGTGACAATTGTCATACAATGACAGATACAACAGTGGCAAAAGACTGCTTTATAACAGTTACCTCATAACTATCAGAAAAATGTGTATTTTTTCATGAAATTTTCTACAAATACCTTCCAGAGTGTGTTGATTATGATTATATCAAAATTTAATATGAAAAAAATATTGTTGGGACCGCACACATACATTCTGATACACATCATGTATACAGTATCTTACAGAAGTATGTACACCCCTAAAAAATTTCAGTAAAATTGCCAATACTCTGATAATATCGAAGTAAATCAAATGAAATATATACTGAATAAAATATACTTCAAACTCCCATGTTTTTGTAATTTACATGTTCTGAAAGGCATATGTAGAAATTTTCATTTTAAAATACCCATTTTTCGAAAAGGAAACACAGCTGACTCGTGTGAATTTTCTGAAACTCCTCTTTCACTCTCCTCCCACCCAATATTTCATGCAACAAATTCCAATATAATTGGAATCTACATTATCTGTGACCTCTTCAGCTACTCTTCCATTCACATGTATCCTCCTGTTCTGTTTAATCCATTCTCTGAGAATGTACTAAACAGGACAGGAGGATACATGTGAATGGAAGAGTAGCTGAAGAGGTTACAAATGTGTGACATAATAAAAACAATAATAAATGAGTGAAGAATGAATATATAGTGCGTGTGTTTATTTGGCAAGAAAAAGATGACCATGCAGAAATATAACGATATGTGTGTGTGTGTGTGTGTATATATATATATACATATATAGTTTATATCCATTTAAAAGAAGAAACGAAAATGGAGATAAGGAGGTTAATTATTTATTATTAAGAAATTGGTAATGTTTGCTTCTTACAGCCATTTGAATTAATACTCAATAATTTAATTACAAATTTCTATATTAAATTTACATTTATGTGACATAAGTATAATTTCGTTAGAGAGAAAAAAAAAAGATGTACCTTTGGATGTTGTATGTGGACCTATCAATTCATTTCAGCAGACTAAATGTTATGGTTTATGATTTTTATTATTATATGCTCAGATGAAGGGTTTACAGGTTGATTAGAATATGATTGGGGATAAAGTAAATATAGATGACTGAGGAAAGATAGATATAATTAAGGTAAATTTATAGTTAATAAAAGAATAAAATATTCATTTAGAAGGTATAAGTAAAATTATGAAAATTTATGTGTATATACATATATATATATATATATATACGTCTTTTTTTTTTTTACTACTTGTTTCAGCTCAGAGCTGCGGCCATGCTGATGCACCGCCGTTTTGTGCTACACTGTTATTACGAAGAACCTCCTCTAATATGTGGCACTTGGTGAAGAATGGAGTTTGATATAGCTACTCTCATTTGCACCTCTTGCCGTGAGGTAGGTTCATCTGGGACTCTCAACAGGAAGATGTCTAGCTTTGATTTAAAAACCGCTACATCTACTTTATGCAAGTTCTTCAGACTCTTTGGGAGAATATTAAAAAGCTGTGGGCCCTTGAAACCCAGGCTGTTGAAGAAGCTGGTCCTGAAGCGTGATGTCATTGCTGGGATCTTTGGCACTATGCAGTGTCATCCCGTTCTAGCATTGGTGCAGTTTTCAATGCCAAAATTTGGCACAATTCTTTCCAGGATCTTCCAGATATATATTACTGCATACCTCTCCCGTCTTCTCTCCAGGGAGTAGAGTCTTAGCTGTTTCAACCTTTCCCAGTAGCTGAGCTGTTGCAAAGAGACGATCTTCTTTGTGAATGTTCTCTGGATTGCTTCAAGGTCCGCTGTTAATTTTACACTGGTGTGTGACCATAGCTGTGAGCAGTAATCCAGGCAGCTGAGGACGAATGTCCGCCAGAGGACCATCATGGTTTCCTTATCTCTGGTTCTGAATGTTCTTAGGATCCATCCAGCCAGTCGTCTGCACTTTGTCGCCATCCTGGTAATGTGCACTTGGAAAGAGGTATCATCACTCATGTCGATACCCAGGTCCCTCACAGACTTAGGCTCTGGGATTGAAATTCCCTGTGGACCGGTGTACTCTGTAAGTATAATATTCAGTTTTGGATGCTGGTAGCACAGGGACTGGAATTTTTCATCATTAAACTGCATATTATTATCCTCAGTCCATCTGTAGATTGAGTTCAACTCCTGCTGCAGGTATGCAACATCGCTGGGGTTCTGTATTTTCTGCGAGACTTTCGTATCGTCTGCATAGCTTGCCAGAGTGGCTATCCGGGCATTTGAGGGCATATCTGAGAGGGCCACTATAAAAAGCAGTGGTCCCAAGACAGTGCCCTGTGGAACACCGCTCACTATTTGTGTGTTCATAGAGGTGGCTCCATTAACCACTACTGCCTGACTCCTATCTTTCAGCAAGTCATGTAACACACTCCAAGTTTTCCAGCTATGCTGAGGTCACGCACTTTGTGGCAAATCATGATCCACCTTGTCAAAAGCTTTTGCAAAATCAAGGTATATTACATCCACATTTGATTTGTTGAGTAACTGCCTCAACACCCAGTCATAATGTTGTAAGAGCTGGGTCAGGAAGCTCCAACCTGGGCGAAAACCATGCTGGGTATCACTCAGCAAATTATTTTCCTCAAGGAATGCGATTAGTTTCTTTCTGACTATCCGTTCCATGACTTTGCTGATGTGTGAAGTCAGAGAGATAGGCCTATAGTTTTTGGCATCTGCTCTACCCCCCCCCCCCCTTTATGTATTGGGCATATTATTCCCTCCTTCAGCTTGCTTGGCAGTTTGCCATTCGAAAGAAAGCTCTGGAAGAGAATCTTGAGGGGTTTTGCCAGGGCATGTTTACGAGGTTTGAGGAGGATTGCTGGGAAACCATCTGGACCAGCAGTTGAGTTTGTGTCATCTTCATCTATGGCTAGTAGGACATCTTCGCTAATGTCAATACATTCTATTGTAAGCGCCTCGCTGGTTATAGGTGAGGCGGCAAAGAAGTCCACTGGTTCGTTCACTTGTCTGTGTACCAATGGGATGGTAAAGACACTTTTGAACTGGTCATCCAGCATCTCACTGATCTTAGTTGAACTGTCTGTGAAGGAGCCATCCTTTTGGAGGAGGGGTCCTATCTTGTAGTGCACTGAGACTGTTTCTTTCATGTAATGAAAGAAGGCCTTTGGGTTTGATTTAATGGTTTTTATAACCCGGGCTTCTTTGTCTGCTTTCTCCCTCACATAGGATTGTTGCAGCCTTTTTTCGATCTCCATCAGTGTTGTTTTTAGGTGGGACGTTTCGCTACTTTTGGGATGTTGGTTGAGACGATTTGCAACCTTCGTCCGTCGTCTCATGAGGATCTTCCTGTCTCTTGGAATCTTGCTCCTATTTGTTTTGGCCTTGTGCTCTGGGACATATTTCTGGCATACGGCTTGCACAGAAGACATGAAACATTCTAGTTTCATGTCAATGCCTGGTGTGGAGAGACATTCCAGCCAGTCCTCTCTGAGGATCTCCTTTTGGATCGATTTCCAATCTGCTTTGTGGAAGTTCAGATTGGAGAGATTTCGGGTGCTTCCTTTAGGCTGTATGTCTCTGGTTACTTTTGGCCCAAACATAGACAGCTCTATTATGTTGTGATCCGAAACTAATGTCGGTGTCACTTTCACATCATGAATATCTATATTGTTCGTGAAGCAGAGATCCAGAATGTTATTCGCCCTAGTTGGTTTGAGTACAACTTGCTCCATGAATAAGGCGTTGGTGAGGTTGAGCAGGGACTCCACCTGTACTTGCTTGCAATGATTCATTCCTGAGAGTATGAGACCTTCGGGCCATTTGACGTTGGGGAAGTTGAAATCACCCATAAGAAATATGGTCATGTGGTGTTCCAGATTCATGAGGATTTTTTAAATTCTTGTGAGACAATCTTCAAACTTGCCTATGTGATTTGGGGCATCTGGTGGGCAATATGTATTGCATATGACTATATTATGTTGTCTTATGTATACAATTA
>NC_043000.1:73066395-73067811 GCF_006345805.1 Octopus sinensis | reverse complement strand
ATATGTATATATATATATATATATACGAGAAAAGAAGCAACAAGAATGGATTAGTTTTTAGTACAATTGTTTCATACAAAGACAGGCTTTATTAAAAGTTGCAAATATTGCAGCAGATAAAAGTGTCCCGTACTCATCAGCTAAAATACATATGAGGTCTCCAAACATCTTAGTAGGTGAGGCTACACTCATGAAGTATTGGAGATAATTTCATTACAAGCAGATTCAGATTTGGAAGTCTGTTTACAACCTGAATCTGCTTTTAATGAAATTATCTCTGTAGTGGGTGCTTTTTATGTGCCACCCGCACAGGTGCCAGACAGAGCTGGCAAATGGCCACGAACGGATGGTGCTTTTACGTGTCACCGGCACGGGGCCAGGCGATGCTGGCAATGGACAGGAACGGATGGTGCTTTTACGTGTCACCGACACGGGGGCCAGACAGAGCTGGCAAACGGCCACGAATGGATGGTGCTTTTACATGTCACCGGCACGGGGGCCAGGCGAGGCTGGCAACGGACACGAAAGGATGGTGCTTTTACGTGTCACTGGCACGGGGGCCAGGCGAGGCTGGCAACGGACACGAACAGATGGTGCTTTTACGTGCCACCGACATGGGTGCCAGACAGAGCTGGCAAATGGCCACGAACGGATGGTGCTTTTACGTGTCACCGGCACGGGGGCCAGGCGAGGCTGGCTACAGACACGGACGGATGGTGCTTTTACGTGCTACCGACACGGGCACCAGACAGAGCGGACACAAACGGATGGTTCGCTTAACCACAGCTGCAATTCCCACTGATGTTGATCGACCTCAATTTTGGTTCTGCTTTCTGATATATGATTTGATTTGGTTTGATTTTGATTGTTCTCACTGGTCTTGCCGGGTCTTCTCGCACACAGCATACTTCCATAGGTCGCGGTCTCTGGTCATTTCCTTGGTGAAACCTAAAGTTCGAAGGTCGTGCTTCACCACCTCGACCCAGGTTTTCCTGGGTCTACCTCTTCCACAGGTCCCCTCAACTGCCAGGGTTTGGCACTTTTTCACACACCTATCTTCATCCATTCTCGCCACATGACCATACCAGCGCAATTGTCTCTCTTGCACACAACATCTGATGCTTCTTAGGTCCAACTTTTCTCTCAAGGTACTTACACTCTGTCGACTATGAACACTGACATTACACATCCAACGGAGCATACTAGCTTCATTTCTTGCGAGCTTATGCAAATCCTCAGCAGTCACAGCCCAAGTTTCACTACCATGTAGCATGGCTGTACGTACACATGCATCATACAGTCTGCCTTTTACTTTGAGTGAGAGGCCTTTTGTCACCAGCAGGGGTAAGAGCTCTCTAAACTTTGCCCAGGCTATTCTTACTCTAGCAGTTACACTTTCAGCACACCCGCCCCCGC